>NC_048900.1:21849619-21950921 GCF_011077185.1 Oxyura jamaicensis | reverse complement strand
TTTGTTTTGGGGAGGTATGTTTGATTTCACTGTCACTTGTATTTCTTTGACCCTTTAAACTCCTAGTTTACTGCTAATCTTACAGGACAGACAGAGGGTAGCTGTTCAAAATATGAAAATGATGGTAAAACTGTAAAGGCTTAATTATTGTTTATATGTGGGGTTGGAAATAGTAGTACACAACTTGTGTAGACTGACAGTTGATGGTACTATAATAATGCTTTTGTTGAAACTGCAGTTTTACCACCATAGAGGTGTTAACAGGTCTCTGCCACCTCATGATTTATGCCAGTGGGAGAGCTTAAATGGGTTAAACAGAGAACAAACCATCTTTCCATGCCTCCGGGTTTGGATGAAAGATTGATGACCTTCCCTGGTCACAAACAGTGAAGGGAGCTCCCCTATTCCAGGTGGGGCCTTGGCAAAAGGGTGGTACATAGGGAGATGTCATGTTCTGGGAGATGAGCCTGTGTAGCTGAGTAACTTCAGTCCAGGAACATTGATTTCCATGTCTTCCATTTTTCTTTCAATTGTTCACACGTGCAATTATACCAGAATAATTCTGAGGTAATTTACATAGTGAAAACTTCAGTACTTTCTGAGTTATTGCCTCACCCCCAGCGTGGAAGTGAGACAAGTCCAGCAAGACTTACAGGACACAGAAGGAGGCAGTACCATGGATGTCTTCTGCTGTGTGCCTGTCAGATTTGGAAAAGCTGTGTTAAGTGGTGTAAAACACCCTTTACTAAATCATTTTGAAGGTAATGAAGAGCTATGTTGAACCAAGCAACTCTGGTGGATTGTAACAAGCAACAAATAAAGCAATTGTATCCTTAGGTTCCAAATCTGCGCTTTCCTATGTCTCTGAAAGGCAAATGTTGTAGGCTCCTGCTTTGGTTGGAGCCTTGTCTTAATCTGTTATTTGCATTAAAGAATATTCTTGACCTGTCAGTGAGTGCTTGAAATCAAAACTTGAGTTAACATAGGTGTAAAATGAGCTGTTTTTGTATGAAATGCAAATCAAACTCCCTCCTTCAGGAAGCAGGGTTTTCCACCTCTCTTACGCTTTTGTCAACACGCTGCTGTAAACTAAGAATGATGTTACAGGTGTGACAGAGCAGGTGCTAAGGTGTAATTTGATAACTTCCATGTTCCTGTTGTTATTTGTTTTTATCTAGCATCCAAAGCTTGCTAACTGCCAGGAGCAGTGTGCTTGGGGCGGGGGGGGGGGGGGGGGGGAGGGGGGGGGATGGTGTGTATCTCTGTGAAGATGTGTGCGTTTTGTGTGTGTTTTTTAATCATGTATAATTGCTTTCTCTTCAGTAACTATCTCCAGTCCTTGTTTCTGGTTTTAATTGGTAAGCAACGCTGGCTGGAGCATTCAGATGAGTTCAGTCTGAGTAATGGGGAAATTAGTAAAAGTCCTTAAGGTTTCAGTGGGGTTACCTGATATGCTTTCTACCAAGAGAAGCGATGCGAGTGCTGTCTGCTGCACGCAGTAGATGATGATGCAGTTTTGTTTTGTAGGCAGCTCATCTTTCAGTTGTGATTTTTTTCGTAATTGGGGGCAGTAGACTGCGTTTTAAAAAAAATTAACTTCTTTTGATGTCTCTTGACATTTTATGTAATGTAATCCCCTTGCTCACTTAGGAAGGCTTCTCCTCTATAGCTGGTCTTGGTGAACATACTTTTTTTCAAGTCTTAAGTGTCTGTCACGGCTTCTTTTGTGGAGCCGTTCTCTCCAGAACGTTGTTCTGTGGTTCTGTGAATTCTTCAGTCCAGTTTTATGTCTCCATCCAGTTGGCTTTGACTACCTTCTTGGAAGTTTTTTTTTTCTCTCTCACGGTTTAGTAGACCTCCTTTGGATGATACATAGGATGAGTATGAAAAATACGCGTGCCATGGCCTGCCGTGTTACAGCACAGTAATAGTGTCAAGACTCTGGTTGGTGACACACAACTCAAGATTTTGGGGATTACTAATGAGAAATTCAACTAGGAGCCCAAAAGTAAATCATGACATCCCAGAATGAACTAGTTGAAATGAGATGATAATGAGCAGCCGCTGTGGTGGAGGAGGGAAAAGTAAATGCAAGAATAGAATGTATCAGGTAAAGTATTTTGTGATGACAATGAGAAATTAATTGCTTAAGGTGTGGGGAAGATTTTTTGCCTGGAATACTGTGGAAGTGTGGAACTCAAAAGCATCAAATGCAGAACAAACACTAGAGAAGGAGATAAGGTATTCAAAGTGGAATATCATTGAGTTTAAAATGGCTGTGCGAGAAGGCTGAACGTTGTGGGAAGGTTTTCGTCAGTCAGAGCAGAATGGGATTATGGAACAGTCTGCCAGGATGGGTAATCAAGACAAAAAATCCCCCTACTTTTATACTGGAATGAGAAGCTTTTTTTCTTTTTGTTAAATAAACTAAGTAATGCGATACCTGGAATGGCAGGAGGCTAAACTCTGACTCAGAAAACCTTTTTGAGAACTGTATTTCTGTGACCTTCTGCTTGTAACATTCTTCAAACGGCTGCAGACCTTTCTGTGGCTTGCAGGTTATTGTTGTCAAAAAAAAAAAAAACAAAAAAACGTGGGTTGTTGCTGTACTTCACAGATCAGTTCCTCTAAAATTTCGGCCTCTCTAATATTTGACCTCTTGTCTGCCAAGTTTTACCAGACCCACACATCTGCTGTCTGGTGCCGCTGCTCAGGCTGGGGCCTCTTCAGGCAGCAGGTTGGGAAACCTGGTTAAATCCTGAATGTTTCAAACTGTGGGTTGGGTGTGCCTGGATCAAGCATTTGTCTGCGCTAAGTCTTTATTATTTTTATCTTCTGTTAAGCATTTTTCTCCCTCCTGTCACTCAGCTATGCTCCAGCCAATGATTAAAATGTGGTGTTCCAGCAGAGTAGCAGCAATGGAACAATTTCACATTTTCCTTCCTTGATGAGTCCTTAGCTGTGTTAATGGAAGCCCTGACTAATATGCTGTGAACTAATCAGCATGGCTTCTGCTACTATCACTGGTAAGTGCTTGCATACGAAACATTTCATCTCAGGTGGTCCACCTGGCTTTCCCAGCTTCAAAAAGTAAGATTTGAAAGTAATACAGCTCTTAAAAAGCAAAGCAAAACAAACCCTAAAAAGCTACCAAAAAGAAGAAGAAAAACCAACTTTCTTTGAACAAATAAACAAAGCCTGAAACTCCAGATTCTCTTGGTATGTGCATCTTTGGGAGCCATGTTGTGGAAAGTGTGATGTCACGGTGGTGGTCTGTATGCTGCTGAGGGTCACTGATCCGTGTAGTCTTGGACGGCATGGCTAAGCGCTTCACTTCCTCTGTTGAAAAATCTCCTTTCCAAACACATGATGTAAGTAAGCTTTCTGTAACGGCTGGAAGGTGGAACCTGAATCCTTTTGGTACAGCCAAGCAGAGTTTGGTGAGCGTGGAAAGAAAAACCTCAGTCCCCATAATATATAGTTATGCATTTTTTTGTACTGTCAGTGGAAATTAAAAAAAAAAAAGGAATTAATCTCTCTCCCCACGACTTAACTAACTATTCTGTTCCTCTATTTCAAAATAGTAAAAAGAATTTCATCCATTTTTTTCAGGAGACTTGACAGAAAATGCTGTTTACTTGAGTGTCTCAAACACAAATAAAAGTTGCTCTCCTGATGCTTTTTTCATTCTCCCTTTCACAATGGCCTTAGCGCTGGGTGGGAAAAGCAGCCGAATCAGATGGCAGCTCGCTGGGTACGCGGCATCTTGTTCCCATTTCGACCTCTGATTCAGTCAATGAGTGTGATTGAAAGCTACCACCACTGAGGTGCTAGGCAAAATTAATTATGGATTGCACACCCAAGTCCCATTCCCAAAGCACAGCTGATTGTTTTAGTGGGGAAAAAAAACAAAGCAGCTATACTGGCAGGTGCTCAGGCTGGCAATGTTGCTGGGGGGAATGATACAGCACAGCCTGACTGTGTGCTTGATGAATGTGTTCGGGACTTCGCTCTCATCTTCATTTTTCCTGGCAGAATGAGAGTTAAAGGGTTCAACAGTTGCTGGGTTTTTGGGTGTTGTTTTTTTTTTTTTTTTTTAAAAAAAAAAGTTACTCAGCTTTAGAAGTATGTAGCTAATTAAATTAATTATTTTGCTGCCAGGGTTTACAATGGATTGGGCTTAAAACACCAGAAGTTTGAATGAGGCAATTAGCTCTGAAGGTTAGCATCAAGACTGGTTATTAGGGCGTTTTCTGTTCTGCGCATTGTCAGCTAAGGAGGATGCCTTCCATTGTACACGCAGGCAGAAAAAAAAAAGAGAAGACCTTAGATGTTTTGCAAGAAGAGCTGCTGGCAGGCCTGAGCTGCCTCTCAGTTTTAATTGTTGCATCTCTCACTGCGTGTCCTGTCCTCTAGGCCTGTGCTCGTTCTGTCGACCAATGCCTCCTGTTTTGCTGTGGAAGTTTGTTGGAATTTCTCCCGTATTGCAGTGTACGCCTTCAGTTAGACCCTGCGTGGTTTCTGATGAATCACACAAACTCAGTGTATTTTAATTGCAGACACAGTAAGCTCTTTGCACATGTGTATAACTGAAATAATTTCTTTAAAAGCGTTCTGCTAAATATCTTTTCCTGTTCTGTATGAGCTGCTACGACCAGTTCTTGTTTTGTGACAGTAAATAGAAGTCAGTGGGGTTTTTTTTTGGAAATCGTCCTTCGTTTTCCACTATTTAAAGTAAATACAGTCTTGTGTAAATAATTTAATGTGCTATGTGTTGAAGGAAAATTATAGCTAGAGTATACATAGTGTGAAACGCCAGTCTGCACTTTGTAACGCTTTTCTTTGCCTTCACGTGCCCATTAGAGATGGACACATGAAGGCAAACGGTTCCTTATTATCAACTCATTTTGTCAGGCATAGGAAGCCTTTTATATTGGTAAGTCAAACCCAGGTTTATAGTTTCCGGGAGTTGTTCTGTGATGAATAATCAAAGAAATGATGAGTCCCTGTGAAATGGATTTGTGCATCTTATTTCCAAAGAGAGAGTAAGTTATTATTACACAGTGGGGAGTCGGTATCCTTCAGCTGCTGTCTTTCCTTGGTGCTGTCAGTGGAGAAGCCAAATTCCTTCCATGTCTGAGCCCTGAAGACACAAACTATACCCCCTGCCTGGATGGGAACATGAAGACATCACCTGGACTCCACAGAGAGAGCGAGTTGTGCAGGGCTCTGGTTGGTATTCCTCACCTCAGTGCTGATCTTGTGTTGAATGTTAGGTCACCATCTGGTCTGATGCTCTTATTAATTTTCAGCTTATTTCCACTCTCCTTGGCCCATCCTCATGAGAAGGCAGCTCTGGCTTCAGGTAGGGTGTTACTTCCAAGGAGACATTCACTTACAATTTACACATTTTTCTGGAATATCATTCCTTTCTTGTTGTCTGCAGCCTTTTTCCTTTGTTTTGAGCCTGGATGATTTCTACCTGTGTAGAATCATCCTGGATAGGTCTTGGATCTTAACAGCCCTTCCCTCATAAAAGCGTGGAGTTCTTCATGGCAGCTGTGGGCTGTACAGCTGGCACACTTACTCTGTTGAAGGTGACATTCATTAGTGAGTACTCATCCCTTGGAATACAAAATGGATTTGTTTAGATCAAACACAATGTAATGTGTTAACCCAAGTGCATAGTTCCAGTTATTGGCAGGTGTGGGAGGGACGAGATGCCAAATGTCAACCCCTTGAGTCACAGTTAGAGGGCTTTTTCTTGTGTCTGTTCTTGCAGCCTGGTACAGTAGTGTAATCTTGATAACAGGAGCAGTACCTCCTGCCCCAGAGGCTGTCATTTTGGCAGAAAAAAAATGCTCAGCACTGTTTATGTTGTTGAAAGCCATGGTGAAGATTGGTGGACTTGTAGGATGCCTAGAACTTGTTTTTGCATTTTTGTCATGTTACATTAACTGGGAAACCCATGTAAGTTTTTTTTTTTTTCTTTTATTTTTTTCTGAAAAGGGAGTAACAATCATGTATTCAGATTTTCTTGAAGCAAGTTTAGGCATTCTTCTGTAATAGAACTTCTGTTAGCTCCTTTGGGAAGGTGGTCAAAATTCTGGATGCTAAGAGTGGAGATTTTCAAGTTTTCATAATGTGTTTCTCACACCAGGTGCTGCAGACCCATAACTGCAGAGGTGCTAGAGGAGAAAATAGCATTGGATAGGAGGTTATATAGAAATCTAGGATTCAAAACGTAGCATTTTTACGTGACATGGTGTGACTAGTTTTTAAGGGAAAAAAAGGAAGCATTTCAATAAAGCTAAAAGGGTTTCACTGCATGTGGACGTTCAGTTCCATGCAGGCTGGAAGGAGTGACGGTGCCATTGAGCTGTGTTTCAGAGGGGCTGGTTCTGCTCAGCCTGTGTTCTGCGAAGCAGATTAGCATTTGGGTTTTCTGTTAGAGCAGGCTTGACACTGAGTGTTGTGTAGTGACTTGGCTTGACCTTGGGAAGAGCGTTTCGCACCATTTTTAAGATCATTCTGATACAAGCCATGGGATGGCAGAATGATTCCTGAGGACATGTGCTGCATACGTCTTGGTTTTCATGTGTAATCTGGTTTTGAGACTGCAAGGGTCGGTTTTGATCCCCTAGTCTATAAAGGGCTTTGCACACCATAAGTAGGGCTGTTAGCCCCAAACCCTATGGATGACTTAGTGCGTTTCTGAAAGATAGCAAGTCTTCATTCACACCTTCTTGTTGCTGAAGAGTCTATTACACTCCTTGGTAACTTATTCCAGATGGTATTTATTGTCACTCTTAAAACAGCTTGCCTTTTGGTTCTGTGTTGGACGCTGCTTTCGAGCCCTCAAACCAGTCCTGCCTGCTTTTTGTTGTGGTGCTGGGATCTTCTGCTGCTTAGGTAACTGCGGGCTGTGGGCAAAGGCTGTCCTTCTCCTCAATAAGTTGAGCCAGTTGAGCTCCATTAGGACTACTTTTTATTATTATTGTTTGTATGACTACAGCACCTGACTGCCTAAGGCTCTGCTTGCATTAAGTGTTAAGCCTGGGCTTGAGCTCTGGGCTTTGGCAGCAAGCCTGCTGCGCCGCTGCTGTTGAGCTTGGAGCCCGGCTGCGGCGTTCTCCTTGCTGTTCGTGGGAGGCAGAGTCCAAGAGCAGCCGTGCAGCGGGTCTGACAATTCTGCGGTCCAGGTAGTCCTGGAAACCTTCCTTCCAGGAACAGGAGTGACGAGGAGAGCACCATTCATTTCTGGAGTTCTCCTGCCTGTGAAGAAGGGATCTGTTGGTGCAGTACGTTGAGCCAGGAGAGAATCCAGCTTGCCGGGCTCACCCTCCATGAACTGGAGAGCCTGGGTTATGGGATGCTTCCCTGAGCTTTAGCACACGTGGCTGTCATGAGTGGCAGAGCACATATTCTGGATGCCTTGCTGGCAGAAACCAGTCTCTTCTGTGGCATGCTTAGAATGTGGACATAAACACAGGAGATGATGCTTGGCCTCAGACAAATGAGGGAGTGTAAAGAGTTTGTGTGCCAGTGTATGAAGTCCGGTGTCCCAGCATACTGATTGCCTGGTGATTGTCAGATTTCTGTATGTGTAGTGGTAGCAGACTTCTAACCAAAAGATCTTAATGACATGCTGTGGTAGCTTGCAGGTGAATGCAGAATGTGTCTTGGGTATAAAGGTTAGCCCGGCAGAACATGAACCTACCTCTCCAGGAAAACACAAGTAGGTGATAGAGCTGGCATCCTCCGCTGTTCGAAGGCAGAAGATCTGGTAAACGAACAGGGATGAAAGAGACAGGCTGTTAAAAAGCAGGTAAACAAATCATGCTTGATGTGACAGAAACGGGGTGACTGGTGGAAAGGGTGGTACAGTTGCAGGAGGGAGCTGGAAAAATGATTTTTGGAGTTCTGTGTGAGTAGCAAAAAGTTGCAGTAGTTAGAACCAGAAGGAAAGATGGATTGAAAAGCTTATGTCTAGAACAGAAGGTTTACTGTTCACTAAGTGTCCCAATAGCAAAGACCTGCTTTTGAAAATGTTCTTAATTAGAGATGAACACAAGTTCATGGGCTTAACTTGTGCTTTTAGTTGCTGATAACTGTAAATTACCCGTTTCCACCCCACGTGTCAGTTTCAGCAATAGGTAAGGAGACTTCCTCCTGGGAGGAGACAGGATGCCTTCAGGGCTTGAATATCTTTCCTGTTCCTAGCTTATATATATGTAAATTAAAAAAATATTGATTTTGGATGGTAGCTCTTGAGATAGAGAGATAACCTAAAATGGTGTTTTTGTTGTAGGATCCCATCAGATACAATGTGCTGGATGAACCGTGTGATAGGACTGGGGTGAAGTCTCCTCCCCAGCTCCTGGCATCTTTCTTCCAGCTTTCTTTGGGAAGATAAACAGTGATGTTGACAGGTTGTGTGTGTGAAGGCATTGACATTGCCTTTAGGTATCCTCACCTGACGAATCTGGGGCCATCCAAGAAATGAGAAGAGACTCCCTTGGCTCCTGCATTAGACTTTTCTGTTGTTTTTCGGTTGGTTGTTTTATGTTGTGGGGTTTTTTGGTTAGTTGGTTGGGGTTTTTTGTTTTTGTGTTTTAAGTCTCTTCCACTTTACTGCTTTATTTAAAAATAAAATAATAATTTAAAAAATCCATCTTTTCTGAGGAGGGCTTGCTGCTGGATTTCAGACTGAAGGACACTGTGCTTCCCCTGCCCTAGATCCTTAGGGTTATGAAGGTGCTAGCCTACAGCAAGCTTGCTCTTGCAGGGGAAATGCACAGCAGGTAAATGGTTCGTGTGTGCTAACAAAGCACTAAATCATGCTTTTCTTCTGAATCTTGCTATCAAGGACATTACAAAAGCAGAGTGGGAATTCCCAGCCAAAGGCAGTCATTTGAGTTGGTGGTTAACAAGATCCTCCAGACATCAAAAAAAAAAAAAAAAAAAGAGGTTCCCTGCTCCAGTTACATCAGCAGCCATAGAGCTTCAAAGAGGTCACAGGTGTGGAAATTGGAGGACTCTTCATGGAAGCTGAGATAAAAAGGGGTTCTCTAAAGCCTTGGATGTAAGTTTTTTCTGATCTGAAGAGTGGTGAGTAATGCGACTGCTGGGAGGTACCTCTGGTTTTGCCTGGAGCATGCGAGCAAGCAAGCAGAATGTTTGCCCACAGCCAAACTGTTCTTCCCCTTTCCACTCTTTGGAATAATAAAAGTATTACGCACAAACCCCGCTGTTAATGCAACATATGGGTGAAGTTCCAGGCTATTGTGTTTAAAACTCTCAGTCTTAATTCCAGCAGTAATTATAACTTGTTCCTCTCCCCCTTGTTGTATGGTGAGCACCACAGGAAGTGATGCAAAGTTCCCTGTTTGTGCATGTGTTAACTTAGGCTGAGCAGAGGGACAAAGTCTATCTAATCTCTTGATTTTTCTCCTTTTCCTGTCAAAGCCTCAGCTGTAATACTGTGCCATTGGAAACTTTGAGCATTTCACCTCAATGTTTTGTCTGTCCTGGGGTCTGTTAGAAGCTGGTTCTACTGCTCGTGGATACTTTGCCTCTCTTCTGTTTATAATGCAATCTGACATTTGTTTTCCTCTAACTCTTGAGGCTGATTTTGTTCAAATTAGAGATTTCCTTTCAACACATGTTTTCTCATTTTTCTAGTCTGCAGTTTTTGAGGCCCTCAGCAGTTTAGGCTACAAGGTCCTGCCCTTGTCTATACTTGACAGAAAAGGCATAGTGAATACCATTAAAAAGTCAGCATTTGCTGCCAGCTATCTGTGGTAACCTTGATATCTCCTGTTTGAACAGAAGGGATCTAGCAGTCATTTGTGAATATAAAAGAGTTTTTAGTGTTGCCTTTGTACACAGGGTGTGAGAAAGTCCAAGGCTTTTTATTTATGCTGGTATATTACACCATATAATTGCATCCATCTTTTGATCTATGGTATGAATTAGCTCCATTGAAAACATGTTTTCTATTTTTAAATCGGTTGTCTTGAACTAAGCTCTTGAAACATTCTGCTTTTTGGTTTTGTTTTTGTTTTTAGATGTTCCATATTGTGCTGGGCTTAGTGTAATTGTTGACATGTTGGGTTTGAGTTCTTTCTCTGTGCAGCTTTTCTGTTTTATATATGAGTCTCTTGATGTTTTATGTTAGCGTTGCATGTAGCCAGACTGAGCATGCAAGTTATCTCACCTCGCAGTTCTGGAGCACGTGTCTGACGGTGCAGTGCTGTTACCCAGAGAGGCAGAGCTGAGACCTGGAGCTTGGAGTGATTCCTTACTTGGCCGAGCAGTGGGTGGGTGTTCAGCAGAGGCTCAGCTGGAAGCCCAGGGCTCCCACCACGGTCAGCAGGGGCGTTGAAACGCCTCCGCAAAACTCACACCGTGGGTGGGATGAACTCACCTCCACAGCAGCTCGTTTTTCTACATCGATTAGAAGCTGAGTCTAAATTCCAAACTGAATGCGTAAATTGCACATCTGAGGTTTGGTGGGGTTACTGAGGCCAGGGTGACTTCCCAGGGCAGTGGCACATTCTCCTCCTATTTTCTGTGGCTGTTGTGATGCCCACAAACAGCATGAGCTGTGATGCCAGCGTGCTAGAGCTGCTGTCCCTAGACCTGAGCAGTATTGCAGCATTTTCTTGAATTCCCCAGCTCACAACCTTTTGCTCTTCTCTCTAGTTACACTTGCCTGGTATTTCCACGTGCTCTGCACGGCAGCTACAGCAGAAGAGCCCTGCTCCGTGATGAGGGCTCCTCCGTGCCATGGAAGCAGCAAACAAAATAACACCCATCGACCTTAGCAGAGCTGGAAAATGACAGAAATGTCAAGCATTTGTTTCATGCCCTATCTGTTAGATGGTCCTCCTTGATTTAGGACCCCAGCCTTGTCCTCCCCCCAGCTGGAACGAGTGCTGAGCATGCTGTTTGTAAAGATGTGTGCGTGCGTTTTTCTTCCTTTGCAGTGGTTCTGCTCGGGGTGTGGACTTGCTGGGTTTTTTAATCACTTCATGTTGATTCTTATCGTGTGTTTGTATAATAGTTTGGGGTTGATGTAATCATTGTTACATGTATTTCATTAAGAGGTGTGCGTGTGTGTGTGTGTGTACTTAGGTGTTTGCATAATTCATGAAGTCAAGTATGTTCACATATCCCTTGTTAGCACAGGAGTGCATGCAGTAAGTGCCTGCGTCTTTGTATCGGTGGCTCATTGGGAAGGTGCCTTGTATATATATGGTATGTATAGAAGTATATACTTAAAAAAAAAACACAAGATCTACCATTTATTTTCATTCTTCTACGCCCACCCTAAAAAAGTAAAGAAAAACACACACTCCTGCGTGGGTTCTAGGATGGTTTATTTTTTCATTCAGCCATTAGTTTATTCGTTCAGGAGTTGTACACTGGAAAAAAAGTGCATCCATTAGACAGTGAGGGCTTTATTTATGAGGGTGGTGGTGTTTCAAAGGAGAGGCTGTCAAGTCCCAAAAGAGCCTTTCATGGTGTATTCTCAGCGTGCTTCTGAGGCCACTGCTCTGCTCATCAGGAGGAGAGGCAGAAATGTGGGCTTTACAGAGCAACTGTGTGTTTCACTGGTCCCTGCGCTCACTGACGTTTATTTACATATTGGGAGAGTAAATGGGTAGAACAGATGGCAACCAGACATTTGGTGGTTCTGTTCCCGTATGCTCCTCAGGGGTCTTGCATTCAGTTTTTGCAAAAAGCTTGTCCTATAGCGAGGAGAAAAAAACCAGGAGCCTGTTCACGGCTATGAAAGGCTTGTTGGGATTTTGCTGTAGTGACAGATTCAAGCATTTAGTAACATGTGAAATAATTACAAGGTTTGTTTTACAAGTCCAGCTAATAGCTCCTGAAGATAAGTCCATCGGTGTGTCTGTCTCTTTTATTATTATTGCTGTTTTCACCATTAGAGTGGATGCATTTAGATGCAAAGTCAGAGATCTATTCCTTCTACAAACTGGGTTTGAAAAGTATAGGTCTCTTTATATGGGTCCTGGATCCCATCTTGGCTTTTTCTGCAAGTACTTTAACTCATTGGTGCTCGTGCAAAAATGGAAAATCTGAAAAAATTGCAGGCTTTTTCAGGGTATTTAATATGTATTTCTTCACTCTGTACAGTTTTGAAATGGAAGATTTACTTCCATACCAAGTTGATTTTTTTCTTCCTTTCTTTGTACACACTGGAATGTCGGTGTAGATCTGTTCCAGAGTGCGAGGCAGCTTGCATTAGTGCTTTGTTGTTTTTTTTTTTTTCCCAATGTGCACATGTTGTTTGTTTTAGAGAAGTGTTAATTAAAGCACTTCTCCTGGGCAAAACCATAATATAAAATACACATTTTGAAAATATGTTAAAAGGGGAGATGCGATGTAGGTTTTGGACCTGTAAAATACCTTAACCTGCACATTGTTCCTTCCTGTAAAGCAACCAGGTGTTTCTCAGTAAAGTGGGGAGAAATAAGATGAAAACTGAAGAGCTTGACCTTTTGTGCAGCATGCTGGATCAAGAGTTCTACTAGTTTGTGACATGGTGAATTCCAATGACTTATTGGTAAACACATGGAAGCGCCTAGCATTTGTAGCAGAACCTGACAAATACAGTAAATACCAGGCCTCGGTTATTTTGACCTGCATTGTGGAATCTCCTGATATTTGATAAAAATCTGTAAAGCGAACCTATTTTTGTAATAAAAGGTCAATGCTGTGCCATTCCTTTTTGATCCAAGATAGCTTTCAAAGTAAAAGTGGAATTCTTGATCCTCCATGAGAAAAGCAACTCAGATTTTACCAAGTCTTTTCTAATGCCCTTCTTATTAAATAACATCCTAAAAAAAGACAAAATTAGGAAGCCATGTTCTCCTTTGCAAGGAGGTTTACCATAGTAAATGGTAGCACAGAATGTGAAAATGTTAAATGTCAAGAAAGAAACAGTCCTTTTGAGACATATCTAGAAGGCTAATTATTAACAAAAGTACAGAAACAAAACATATATAACAAAAATACTGAAACTTGCTAGTTATTTGTAGGCAATGCAGCTGAGATGTCCTGTTAGGATTAATTTAAATGAAGTGAATTACCAAACTAGTGGATTCCTGGCAGTACGCTCCACAACCCACAGGAAATGCAGAAAATTGTTTCAAAGTGAGAGTTTTTAGCCAGACTGTATTAGTGGTGTGCATGGCTAATGAAGCTGATACATCTCACTCGCTATGGGACCACATTTCTGTGATACGTGCGGCAGTTCCCTTATTTGCTTGGTAAGGCACTTTGGAATCCTGTGAGATCAAAATTAAATAAAAGCCTGTTATTAAATAGAACCTAACTTCCTCTTTTTTTAATATTGGGTATTGCTGGTTTTAGGAAATGTATTTCTGAACTGAGCCCACCATCGTTGCGCAATTACTGAGTAAATCACATCCTAGATAGTCTTTGATTTCTTTTTCTTGGTAAAATAACATAGTTTAAATATCTTTTCCAGTGATTTGTAGTCAGATGCAAAGTCAGCTAAAAAGATTTCTTCAGAAGGATTTCTTTTCTACGTCGTTATATAACTAAAAGTAGCTATCGTAAATACTGCAGGATTTCATGGCAGTCTTGAAAGCCATGGCTTCTGTGTCCCAGTTCCTTCCATTAGGAGCAGATGATGGCAATTTAGATGATCACATATTCTTTATGACCCAGAGCTGAATAAGCATTAATCAAATAACTAATTCAGTAACAGCAGGACTCAAGAAATGTGGACTGGTAAAAGCCAGTAACTATTTCTGGCAGAGTATGGCAGACCCCATTTTTTTTTTTTTTTTAATAAAAAAAGTTATGGGTATATTTATTGCTAAGTCATCAAATGTTAATCCATATGTGGTCATTTGTATTTCTGAAGGGTTTATTTTTTTTTCTTTGACAGACTGATGTTTTAGTATTGAGCTGCGATCTGATCACAGATGTTGATTTATATAAAGTTGTGGATCTCTTTCGAACACACGATGCTACTCTGTCCATGTTGATGAAGAAAAGTCATGAACCTGCAGAAGTGGTACCAGGACAGAAAGGGAAAAAAAAGCCAGGTATGTAGATGGGAATATTAATTTATTTATAAACATCAGTGAAACCACTATCATGTGAAATGTATATACATATCATATATGTATAATTATCAATCATACAAGAAAGAAAGAAAAAGGTACAGATAACTCTGTTTTTCCTCACATTCCCTGGTGGGGGTGTGACTTGCTTTTTTCCAGCTCAGAATTAAGTAGTAGACTCGTGTAATCGTGCAGGCTCCGATCCAAAGCTCACAAGAGTTAAGGGAAAAGCTCCAGGTGACTGCAGTGAGTTTTGGATCAATCCCTAAATTTTTGTTACATATGAACATTAAAACCGCTAGTTTTTTTTCAAGGGCACTCAGTGTCAGTCAGATCGTAGCTGGGAATTTTTACAATTGGCTGTCAGACCAGGTTTAGATGGATAACAAATACTTGGAGAAATTCTTCCCTCTTGTGCTATGTACTGAATTATCCTTCTGAGATCACATCCAGGAGCCTTTCAGTAGGCAAAACTCCTACTGATTTCAAGGATTTGGTTAGATGCTTATCTCGTCCTTCTTACAGTATCTTAGTGCTTTGTGATCTTTAATGTATCTATTCTCACAACACTGCTGTAAGGCAGGGCAGAGCTATTATCCCCATTTTACTTCTATGCTAAAAGTACTAAATACCATACAGTTGCTCTCATACCATGCCTCTCATTTTATTTTAATGGTATCTGTTAAATTGCTGAAGCTTGATTATTGCCAGCTTAGTGGGTCCTGGTCCATGGTTAAAGCTCAGAGGCATTACAGCAATACGAATAAGAAAGCACAGCTTCAAACTGTTTGAGAGGAGTGAAATGCAAGCCAACAGTTGGACTACGTGTGTGTCTGAAAGTGGAGGAAATGTGTTTTTAAAAGAAAGCTGCTTAGACAAAGATTTTCTGGAGCAAAGAATAAGGATAACAGGACCGAAAGCATTTTGCACTTCAACTTTCATACAGCTCTAAACCTCCCTGTTTTTGAAAAGGCAATCCAAGTGATAATGGCACAAAAAGCATTGTCAAGAGCATTACTGTAGCCACGAAGATGAGCATTCAGAAGCTATAAATGGATGGATCTATGATTAAACATCATAGCACAGAACGTGAGCTCTGAACACATACGGTGGGGGCAATGAGGTACACAAGGGCAAACAAGATCCTTTGAAGATTTACCAAGTGTGTAAACACAGCAGGTTATGCATGCATTCTTAATTTGCTTGCGAGCAAATCCTTTTTCTGGGGTCTAGTGTTCTTTCACAAACAGCAAAAGAACCCTATTTCCACCAGTTTTCAGAACTCCTTTCTCCCCCTTCCAGCCCGACTTGCAGAGTCCTCAATTTTATGCTTTGCTTGAGAGCTATGCACCCTTGAGAGCTTTTACTTTTAAATATTAAAAAAAAAAAAAAAAAAAAAAGTTGCAAAACCACAGCAGATCAAGCTCTTCTTCTGGGATCAGTCATGACAGCATGGCTGTGGAGCATCATGGCTTGTGTGCCTTGCTTGTACCTCTTGATGATACAGGAGACCTTAGATGTCACCTGCTGTTTGATCAGTTCTAGGAGCTGAGCCATCAAAACAACCTTTCCTGGAGAATAAAATCTGCCAAACTTTTTGCAGCAAAAACAGAAGTCTTGAACAATTATGTGAAGCTGCAGTTTTTCAAAGATTTATAGTGGAGCGAGATAGTAAAAAGTACACTCTTGAGACACAACTCGTCAGCCCTTACTGAATGCCATGTTTCTTCTCCAAAGAACTGGAATACCAGAGCTTTTCAATGGAAGGACCACCCAACTGTTTAAGCTTAGGCTATCCACTTTTTTTCTTTAGCCTTAGAAGCAGCTGAACTGTTTTCTCTGAAGTTTTCCCCGTGTTGCTCTTAAGGCAGGCACCTAGCATTAGAAATGTCCTACCAGTTAAACTTGGAGAAAGCTTACAAGGAACTGAAGACAAGATGCTAACAAGGAGTATGTCAGGCAGCTTTTCGTAGTAGGTGGCACTATTGGCTCCTTCTTTAATTCATGGCACATACGTGGTTCTGTACGTACTTGCACTGTGCTGTTGGAAGCGTTATTATTAGGAAGTGGATCCCTGACAAACCACTAAATATATCTGGGGCTTTATTTATTGTCTGTGTTCTCCTACAAATTTATTAATTTCTGAGAAGGAACAGCAAGACTTAGCTCCCATGTCTCATAGTATCTGATACAAAGTCATTGCTTTTAGATTATTAAGCATTCAAGAACTGTGATATATATATATATATGTATATAACAGTTTTTAAATTAGCTTCTGATAACAGTTTTTAAATTAGCGTCAATTGCAGTATTAATCAGCCACAGATTCAAACCGCTGATTTTCTGAAATGCTTGACATAATTCAGTTGCAAGTTACAGGTGAAGTTCACTGGCTTCTGTAGTTAGAGGATCAACTGTTGGTGATAATCATCTCGTTGGCTTTTTACATTGATTAATAAGAGGCATGGCAATAAAAAAATACAGTAGAGAGCTGGTGAATGGTACTAACCCAAATAAAGAAAGCATGTCAGGAATTCAGGCACCCAGAAGGGCGCCATGTGCTTAAAGGTGATGTGCAAGGGATTGGGGTGAGAAAGAGTGTCTGAGCCTTTCTGTGTATAAAGAAAAGCAGAAAAAAATGGGGATGGTGACTCTTCTGCTTGTTTTTCTTGTCTTGAAAGCAGCAGGCATGTCATCACTGGTATTCCCTGTGTTTGCCAGAAGACCTCTTGGTGGTCTCGCAGGCTGCATCGTGTGAATTCTCTCCCCTTAATTGAAAGGATGGGGATACTGGATCATTAACAAAGGTGTCTTTTTCCCAAGTGTCAATTAATTATGCTTGATTAAAAAGCATTTTAGAAAATCTGACTGAAAATTACTTCTTCTCCCTACTGAATTGCTCAACCCCCATTCTCTTGTGATTTCTTTAGGTCATCAAAGCTCTCGGAACTGATGGGATGTAATTTCTGGGGTAATTAATAAATGACAATAGCTGTGTCAAATCCTTATGTATCTATTTTGAGGAGGGAAAATGTATCCTGTATTCTATTTTCATATGTTAAACCATTTTTTTAGTTAACATCACTGCAGGTTTAACATTTTTCTCATACTTTGCTCACAGAGATACAGAAAACTAGTTGTGTGTTCATTCTTCCATTTGTCTTTCCTCACAGAGTAATGCCAGTGCGATTTGTGTCTCTGGGTAATTGATTTTAATCATAATTTTTGTCTTTTTTAAATTACGAAAGTAAAGCTACTTACTGCCAACGTACAGGGGAAAGCTTCCCCTCACCTGGCATCTGCTCCAAACCAAATGGTGCTCTCTAGCAAAGTGAGCGTTATCCTGATGGTACTTGATTTGTCAGCCTTACATGTTCGGGCCTATTTTTGTATTTCTTTGCTGTATGATTAATTTCTGAGAAGAGGGTTTGCCTGATCACTTGGATCAAAGGCTGCCAGTAGGAGAGCTTTGAACAGCTGTGTAGATTTGACTTTATTTTGATAGTGGCTATTACTATGGTAACTCTGAAGGAATAAATATGAAGAAAATAAGGGACGGGGCTGAAATGGGGAAAATGGGGTTAAAAATGCAGTTTGGCTGTGAAAAGATCTTAACTGTGAAAAAAAATTATCCAGTTGTTGAATGTGCTGTTATTTCTACGTGGTTAAAGGCTTAGAATGTAGGAGATTTTAAATCTGCAGGTTTGGCCCAAAATAATACTATTTAGTGGGATAAAAGTTTTTTGTTTTGTTTTGTTTTTTGTTAAAACTATAGCATGGCATTCTCGGACAACCTGTGTTTGCGTAACAAGCAGTGTATGGGTGCCACCGGAGTTGTGTTACATACTAAGTGAGAGTAAGCTGCCACCACTGTATTCAGAAGGTGTACAAACCTGTTCAAAAATAAATGATTTATATTTCAGTAGACCAAAGTCACTGTTGATGTGCTGTCACTGATTGCAGCAGATGGGAGTTGCCATAATAATATATGGGACTATTAAGTATTCACTTGCTTGGCAGTTTTATGAACAGGTACTTGAAAGAAGTTAACCCACCCAGAAACATCAGTAGTAGAAGTCTCAGAGTCTATACCTTTATGTTTGTGTGTTACCTAATATTTCTACTGCTATCTGTATTTGTCTGAAATGGGAGATCAGTTGCAAAGTAGTTATGTCTTAACTCTCTTAACTCTCCAGACCACCTGATTGTAATGTGGAGTGATTTATGATGAGGAAGAAGCAGCTGGATTTTGAAGAGCTCTCTGCTTGCAGTTGAGGGGGAGAGAGAGAGAGAGAGAAGGAAAGCACTCTTAGCATGGCTCGGGATGGAGTGTTACATGCCAGGACCTGTAGTTGGCACCTTCATAAGAAGGATGCAAAAAGCTGCAGGGACAGTGTTTCAAATGCCATGATACATGTGTGTCAGCTACCCCAACTGAAACGCAGTCAATAAATATTACATAAAAATATATATGTTTAAAAAAGTAAATATTGTGGATTTTTTTTAGCTTTATTGCAAATTCATTGACTTACTGGGTCAGTGTGAAACCTAGTATTTTATATTTCAGGGCTTGGTGGTGGTCCCATTTGTCTTCCCAGCATACATTAAGACAGGGTTATATAATTTTATTTTTTTTTTATTTTTAACTTCAGTGGAGCAGCGTGACTTCATTGGAGTGGATGATACAGGAAAAAGATTGCTCTTCATGGCTAATGAAGCTGACCTGGATGAAGAACTTGTCATTAAAAGATCCATCCTTCAGAAGTAAGCTTATGAGTCCCTGTAATAGAAACTGAGCTTGGAATGGGGGGAAATAATGGTGGAGCAGGAGTGATGGTTAAAGACATGAAAGAGAATGAATGGGTGAAAAGGTAACCCTCCATGAAATGAAGCCAGTGTCGGTGTAGTTCAGATACATCTTAGATTCAGATATTCGGAAGTGGTAGGCCTAGGTCCATAAATGAAACTTTAATCTCACTGTATCTGAGAAAGGCTCTTAGGATTTCATGACACTCTACGCATATAAGGCACAAAACCTCAGCTGTGTTTCCTGGCCCAAAAATATTAATTAGAAAAACTTTATTATATCCACCATTAAATTGCACTGAGGATTTGGATGAATATATTAAATATGCCAGACATAGCTGAGCTTTATGTGCAGCATAATTCATATCCATTAGTAGAAGAATGAAGGATGGTTTGTAGTTGTGTATGCTCTTCTGTAAAGTGACTTTAGTTTTCTAAGATGCATGTTGTCTGACATCTTCCGTGGAAGCTCTGCTGGCTCCTTCAGAGACCAGCCTTTGTAGTCTGTCCCAGGCTGACAGTCAGGCTTTCACCTCTGTGAGGTTAGACACCTGCGGGGCAGCCATCTGAGAGCTGGGAAATTCATCCATGTGGACCCTGTAAGTCAAGGATGAGGACATCTGGGGTCTGCTCCCAGATAATCCCTCTGTGAAAATGCCTCTGCTGTATGCTGTAGGCCATGTGAAATATCCGAGCTTTAACAATCCTCTGCTAGTTGTAATCTTTCCTTGAACATCCTGCTACCAGATGCGAGGGAGGTGCTGTATGCCTGCGGAAAGATGACTTGTCCTCTGCCAGAGTTGAAGGATTACCCTAAATGATGGTGGCCAAAAGCGAGCCATGTTAACTGCTGTGATGGAAAGGGCCTGTCCCAGGGTGTCGCCACTGTCTCTCCTTTCTTTTTTTTCTTTTTTTTTTTTTTCTTGGTTATGGCAGGGACTGAGCTGCAGGCATGCGTTCTGTCCATATGCAGCACTTACCAGCATAATATGGGAAATGGAGCATTGTTGCATTCTGTGGTTTTGAGTGAACAAAGGCTAATATGTCTATTTTGAGCTAAGGAGGAGTATTTTATCTACTGTTAGTGATAGGCTTGTCTTTATGGCTTGCTCCTAGCACTAGCGGGGAGCTCTGATCTAACAACTTAGAAATTGCTGTAACATATGTGAGCTTATTTGACCTCTGATTTTACAGGTTCATCTAACCAGAGGTTTCTCATTCCTGTTACCCTATAGCTAAATTAATCAGGCTTTATCCTGCAGGCCAAACTTTGCCTTCAGGAACACCTGCTTAGTTACATTGTCTTCAGCAGACCTTCCCGAATGTAACTGTTCGGGAACTGGTAAATGTAGTGTTGGTAATGCACAGGCAGGCCAAGATCTCTGTGTGCCTGTCTTAGCTTTGAGAGCTGTGCATATGTAAATACAAAGTGTTAACTACCTCCCAAGTGAAGCCTACAGATGACAGTCTAGGAGCAGAAAGAGAGAAGATCTGGTAAGTTTATATATATATATATATAAAAAAAAAAAAAGGCATTTTCAAATATAGTCATACAGTAAACATTCTCAGGGGGAGTATACAAGTAGCCAAGACCATGATTTTATTTGGAGATTCAAAGGCCTGGCAGTTCGAAGAATCAGGCTGAAGCTTTGGGCCAGTATCTGCTTGGGTGAGGCTCTGATGTTGCTGTTCTCCAAAGCTGCCTGCTGTGGACGCTGGTGCGTGCTCTGTTCTACAGCTGCCATCTTGGAGAAGCTCTGAGGGAAGAAACATACTATATGGAAATTGTCAAATATTTTCATATGAGGCAATTCCAGGGTAGCAGCAACTGTGGGAGCTCTAGGAAGACAAAGTGTTGGCAGCTGATGAAGTTCTAACCACTGCGTTGTCTAGACCTGCTCAAGCCCTGACTTTCTCATGTGAGAAACAAAAGCAATGCTTAAAACTATCTTTGAAGTCTTTTTTTATACATCATAGTAAAGTGAGAAAAAAAGGAGCAAGCCCGATCTCGTTTCCTTCGTGGATCACTTGAAGTGACTGACTTTCAGCTACCATGTTGGCTGTTTCTTGATCTCTGGACTTTGTTTTAATGAAATAGCAGGAGCTGTGGCAAGATGGGAGAATTTCCAGTACACTCATTTGTTCCTCTGCAAAATACAATAGACATCTTGAGGGTGTTGCTTTTGTTTGTTTTGCTTTTAATGGCCCCTTTGAAGGGTTATGGTGGTCTTGTTACATGAACTCTAGAACTCTCAGTGCTTGGTTTGCTTTTCAGATCCTTTTCATTTTCTTTTTTTTTTTTTTTTTCCCCAACCCCTCCTGCTTTTTAAGGAGGGGGTGGAAATGGAGACAAGGAGGGAGTGGCGGAGAAAATGAGAAGAGGGAAGATGAGTTTTTTGTTAGAGCTAAGAATCCTGTTACTGGTAAAAATATAGATCCCATATAGAAACGGTTCAAAGAACCTTTGGCTTCCCCTTCTCTCAGGAGGAAAGTTCTGTTGACAAAACATCCAAAGCTGTAGAATGCAAATCTAAATCCTTGAAGAAAAACCTTTTTTCTGACCTTTGCCTTTTTCCTATCATTGGATTTCACACTCTTCGCTTTCCTGCCATAAAAGAGCAGCTGGTGGGGAGGGACAGGGGAAAATACACAATCTCCTGAGTACCTGTTGAGTATTAAATGTTTGTTTGCTCTTGAGTCAAGTATTTTTGTAATAATGAAAAGCATTACAGAAAGGAACATTTTAATAGGATTTCTAAGTGGTGTATGCAACTCTTTTTCTCAGTTTGGTTGGAATTTGTTTTCAGGACTTGTTGCGTTGATTTGTTTGTGGGTGGCTTTTTTGTTGTTGTTTTTTGTGAGTTGTGGATAGCTGCACTGGTTTTGAGAAATACCTCTCCTTCAAACACCACAACAAGGAGTCTTGATTTTTCTCCTTTGATTATCAGAGCAAATCTGTCAAAAGCTTTTTTTTTTTCTTTCTTTCTTTCTGTGCTGTTAATCACGGTGGTGACAACTCACACATTTAGCATACTCCGTGGAGTAAACAAGTGCAAAACAGGATCAGATATATCCATTCAGTTATATTTTGGTGCCCATCAGGATGGGCTGGGAAACAAATTTATTGGTGGTGCCTAGAGAGACTAATGCTGCTGGGGAAAGGATTTTCAAGGAAATGGTTCCCTGTCTGGGTAATGAGAGCTTATAAAAAGCCATGAACAGCCTGTGCATGTCATTCACTCTGGCAAATAGCTGCAAGATGAGATACTAGAACGAAAGAAATACAGTTTGGGGAAGTTTCAGAGCCAGTTTGGGGCTCTTTGAAGAGGGAAAAAAATAAATCTGTGCTCATCCCTGGAGCCTGGTTTTGCCAGTGACATCTCTCTGACTTAGGGCTTGGCAGCATGAAGGAGTGAGGAAATGATGAGAATTCCATAGCTGCCTTTTTTGTTTTCAGAGAGAGATGGGGCAAAGGTATTTGTTTTCAAAGCACAATTACAATGGACGGGGAACTTTTTTGCTCCACCTCAGATATTTATGGTCATGCAAAGTGAGACAGTAAAAGACACCTGTTGGAGCAGGTCTAAATTTGGAGCATTTCCTTTCAAGATATTGTGGGCTGTGTAAGGGTGAGTTCAGTCTTCGTGGGTGTTCCATCTGCACAGACGCAGGTGCAGGGCTTCTCCCAGAGAATATGTTAATAAATCACCATGACAATTCCAGCTACTTATTACCTCATGTGCTTCAGACAGAAAGGAATACCTCATCTATAAATATATGTAGTACTAACATTAGTAACCTTGCAGAAACAATGCAGATCTGTTTTTAAGATATTTTAATAGAAAGAGGGGGAGAGAGGGTAAGACGGGGGAGTCTTTCCTTCCCTTTCCCCTTGCATCATGAGAATAAAAATGACTGGTGTAGTGTAATTTTGAAAGTCCGCATTGCCAAGCGGGTAGGTAATGGGAGTTCAGAAATAGCTTTGATACACTTGATTTCCTTTCTATCGCCTTGGGATATTGCCTTTTTTTCTGCTGATAATTTGTCTTAAATAAGTGGATCATATATAAACACTGCAGCTTCCTTAGCTTTTCTGTTCTCTGCCCCTGCTCTCCCTGGGAAATCGGCATCTCTGAAAAACTCTGCTACTCCTATGGCGATTCATTTGTTTTTTCTTATAAAATAGAGTTCCATGAGGAAGGATGGGGATGACACAAATACAGGCAGATGCTCCACTGGGTAAAGCATCCTGAACTAGATCATGGGCAAGATGTCCTCTTTTAGGGTTACCCCCTCCACCTTGCCCCCAGCTGGATGTATGACTGAATACTTCCTCAGTCACATGTATCAAAATGAGTTGCGTTACTTCTCAGAGATAAACAGCAAGACTTGGGTAACTTGGTTCATTTTTCCTTGTACTTTAGTGAGTGGTTCCCCAAGCAAAACCAAGCAAAACCACTGGCAGATCGGAAAGGAGGGATGTGATAACCCAGCTCAGAGGGGGAACCCTGAGGAGCAGCTCAGGACAGACTAGGGAGCAATAACTCTTATTTGGGCTCAGCTGTCTAGAGGATTAATATACATATGTTAGCTTTGTGTTGCTCCCATGTGGGGAATAATGATAGTTTAATATTAGCAAACTTTCGTTACTAAGTTTTCTTTGTATTCCAGTGATTTTTTTGAGGAATATTGTGGAAAGATGTTGGATGTTTCTTTTCTCTGAAATGTGACTTTTTTGAAAGTGATGCGTAGAACTTCATGGTTTAACTGCTAGTCCAAATCTTTTCTTGCAGTTATTTCAGATCTGCTCTTTTCATAACTAAAAATAAAATTTTCTGACTAGCATCCAGAAAATAAGTCAGGTTCATTTTTGGCTCCTCCAACAGAAAACCAGGAATTCTACGTGTAGATGTAGGTAATAATCCTCTTGCAGATGCACAAGCCAGAGAAGAATCTGGTTCGCCTTCCCAGAACTGAATTAGTTTCACAGTACTAGTAGGAATTTAAAAAGTTGTAAAAAGTTATTTTAGCCAGTAAAGCAAGCGGATCTGACTCTGAATCAAAACAGGGAAACTAGCTCTATTGAATAAGAGGGTGTGATTTTTATACACTAACTTCTCAGACTATAACCACACTCTAAAAATCTTGGTGTAGCTTTAATCATATTTCTTTACGGAAGAGGACTTTGCTAAATGCTTCAGAAAAGATATTGGCCTGTGAGTTTTTGAGGCATGAGTAAGGAACAGATGCTCATAAGATGCCTTTGGAGGTCTTACGTGCCTGTTTAGAAGTTTCTAAGTTCCCTAGGAGTAACTGCTGTAGCCTAAGAGGAATTCATTTTCTTAGAAAGTTTGCATTTTTGTTATGCATTTAAGCCTTGTTCTGCTTTTTCTGTAAATATGTTGGGGATGAGTGTAGCCTTCAACTTCAGAAACTGAGTATTTTAAAATGATTCATTGTTTAGAAGATAGATTTAGCCAAATATAAGGAAGACATTAATTTGGTGCTTTTATATGTGGTGATTGTACAACAAACATGAATGCACTATCAAAGCAGTTCACGAGACATTGGGCATTTTATTTTAAAGAGCTGCTATTACTTATTTTAATACTGTTGCTTCCACTGGATTTTACTGTGTTTTGCTCCTGCCATATTATTTTATTGATTCAGTGAGAAGTTGGAAAGAATGTACAACGTCTTCGTGTCCTGTTTATAAAAGAAAGGTCGTGCTATGTCTTGACAGCTTATACAGGTAAGAGGTCATGAATCTTGGAATCTGGAAATATTAGCAAGGTCTTCTATTAAATTTAGCTATAGAAAGATTTATTGACAATCGGTTTTATTTTACTGCAAGATCCTTGCCAGCATTACGGTAAGCATAAGACTAAAAGCAGAAAGTTTGAGGCTCAGCATTTGGTTTCTAATTGCAACACACATTTACTGACACTGATTGTCATTAGTCACTTGTCTGATGCTGTGGTCTCAGATTGGCATTTAGTCCGTGATTCAGTTTTACTTTTTGAAGGTTTCAGAGTAGGAAGAGGTGACTGTTGTTTGGATGCTGTAGAGTACATGTGACATGGTACGTGTAGTGCTCTGAATGAGTCACCATACTGAAGCTAAATCACATTGTTAGTCTAAAAGCAGGTTGGCTCTTGAAAAGATGTCAAATGTCCTGTTCATTTTTTAAAAAGATGTCTCAGTGTTTTAATACAGCTGCCACTGTGCAATTTTTATCCATGCATTGAGTTCATTTTACAAAGTAGGCAGGAAAGGTAGCCATCACTCATTGTTTCTATGACATATTTACCCACGTTGATCTAGATGTAACCTATATGATATGGAAGTTCCTCTCAATGGTCTGGTTAGGGGAAAGGCACAGAATGATCAGTGTTTTGCTCTCAACATATGTTTTCAACCATTGGGTGTGTTTGGAGAGGTATTGTGTAGCTGCCTGTTGAAATCTTAGGGGTTCATCTTGTGTCCAGCACCCCCAGAATGACCAGTAAGCAACAGAGGGGCACAGACTCCTTATTGTACGGTTGGGATGGTACAGAGGAAAAAAGCCAAAGGTCAGAGGAGTTATCCCTACTTGTGTGAGTGCTGTCAGGCTCTCCCCTACCACATGTCAGCCATGTGTTCCTCATCAGCGGGATGTGGAACTCCATGACGCAGAGCAGACTGGAATGTGGAGTTAGTTAACACCCGCCGTTGGGGAATTTATCAGCCAATGTGGAATACAGGGGGGAGGAAACAGCCTAGTTTAAAGCAAAGTAAGGGTGAAATGAGGCATGTGACTGTTCCTCTTCAGTTAAAAGGTCTTATTCTGCTTGGAGCTGAGGTCCTGATTCCTGAGCTCAACCAAAGCTTACTCCTGTGGTTTGCCTACCATTCTGCATTTCTGTTTTCTTGGGTTTTAATCCTTTAAATTGTCATGCTTAGCAGAAATTTTCTGCAGTGTTCTGGAGGCAAACACCCTTGGGAATTTTGTAAGGAACTATTCATGTAGCTCATGCTAAGAAACCCGGACTTTGAAGAGCCTTTTCTTCATCGTGGATGCTGAGATCCCAAACTTGCAAGGATACCTAAAAGCGATAGTCTCTCCATGAACATTAGCTACACTCGGTATCAATTGAACTGTAGTTGCCTATTTTTTTTAACACTGATCTACTACGCTTACTTCATGGCTACTGTGAACTCTAACCTGGATGATTTATTGTAATGTTTAGCACTGCTAAGGATATTGTTGAAGTCATAATGGAAAGAGTCAGAATATACAACTAGCTGGTTGAAGGTATGTGTGCCCAGGATTCCTTATTGGGTTCGCATTCGACTTTACTCGCAGCAAATATATATCTTTCAAAATGTTTCCATTCATTCAGAATACAATGCTGAATTCCCTCTTGAATAGCTGTTGTGTGGTTCTCCCCAAACAGCATTGTGCTGGCAGTTTCTGGAATTACACAGGAAATGAAGAGCATAGCAAACTTTCCTTTCTCTTGCTAAGACAAGCTCCCCGGGAGTTCTTCCAGTAGATCGAGTAAATAGCAGAGATCTATTCCTAAGGGCACCATGTCCTCTACAGTTCTGCTTTGAGAAATCCTAATTTTCTCTGGCTTTAAATCCTTCCTTTCTCTTCAACAAATTTATTGCACCATTTCTCCAGCTAAAGAAGATTAGATTGAGATGCCTTTTACAAGCACTAAAACTTCTTAGCCAGTTGCCTTAGAGATTTCTTATAAGACTTTCTCCTTCCCCAGTCATCAAATGTGCAGTACCCTGGTAGGAATTGAGAGAAAATGCCCATTGGACCTTGATATCCAAATTGTCAGTGCAGAACGCTATACCTAGCACAATTACACATTTTAAGTATAGCTTGCATGTACCTGCATACCTCTGTATTGGCCAGGAACAGATATTGGTATTGCTTTGGTTGATCATTTTGTATTCCTTTAACCTTTAAAAAATAAAAGGGAGGGGCGGGAGCGGACAGTGCTGAGGAGTATTCATAATTCAGATTAGTGAAAGCTCAAGATTTGGAAAGACCTGACTCAGTCAAAACGTACAGATTTTAAAATGGAATAATTTAAGGCGTTCAGACAGAAAAAATTTGGCTGATGGACTTTAATTAAACTCCAAAAGTTGGAAGCAAACCAGTAAGAAAGCAAGGGAAATTCAAGTTAAAGCTGAACTTCTAGTTTTTCTGCATATAAATCCTCCAGCAGCTGGTGATATTTGCAAGAGCTCGAGAGACTGTCTTTCAGTATTCCCTTTGATTTTTCTTTGCTTTATTATTCCCAAGCTGTAGCATTAAATATCATTTCAGAGGCCATGCTTGTCCCGAACTTCTCTCTGTTCCATCTCTATGGTACATGTTTTCACACATGTATGCATATGTGTAATATATAGCTTTGTTCACTACTGCATTGGTACAGCATTTACAGAACTAGGTGTGTTGGTGTTTTTTTTTTTTCTTTTTTGTTTTTTCTTTTTTTTTTTCCCAAATGAGCTACAGCGTTGCTGAAAATACCTCTGAAATTCCCACTTCTGTGACTTTGAGTCTTCGCCAGGTAGAATAGTAATAACAGAATCACGGCCAGCAGTGCCATAAATTTCAGCTAAAGTATCGGGTAAGAAGGCTGATTTCTGTTTGTACTGTTGTTGGAGATATTTATGCAGGGCAGGTCTTTCAGCAAGTGTGATTATTTTCAGAGAGGCCCTCTCTCCATTCTTGCATTAGAATGTTCTGGGGATGTGTGCAGGGAATGGCACCTGATGAACAGCAGTCAGACAGAAGGAATAAAATCCCTTGAGAATGAGCCTTCTCTCTATGGCTATTTTTCACTTCTAAGGCCACTCGAAAAATATTGTTCTTCAGGTAGATCCCTTTCTGAGATCCCTGTGTTAGCATTTGGGTGCCTGCCATTTTCCCAGAGCAAGAAGCTACTGAAGACTTAAGCTTTTCAAGTAGGAAAGTATGCGCGCACACATTTTGCAGCACCAGACGCTATTGAAAGAATAATGGACCCTTCCCACATTCAACTCCATTCTTCATGTGCTCACTCCCAGACCTCTGGAGCCGCTGTGCTAGCAAATGATTACATTCTGCTTCTCTTCCGTAACTCTTCCTAAACAAAATGTTAATTGAGACGTTGATTTATACAATTTAGATTCCTTTGGTAAGTCAGCGTAGTTAAAGGTAGCCTCTGGTTATTGAGGGAATGGATCACTGAGCCAAATTAATGCTCGCTGGTGCGTTTTTCTGTATCTTACCATTTGGGGAAAATAGTATATGTGTAAAGTTAAAGGAATATGCCTCCTGCATCTGTTGGTTTTAGATGTATGCCATGATAGGGTAGCTCTAGAATGCAGGATTCTGTGTGTTCTGGTTTGTATCATTAGGTGAAGGAAGCAATCTGAAAAATAAAAATAAAATAATAATATTTTTTTTTAAAAAAAAAACCTACAGCATTTTTTGCTGAAGTCAAAAAAATAAATAAATGTTTGTATAAAACCATGAAAATGACCAACCTTTATGTTCACAGTGCTAGAGTTCTCTTGCTCTTTAGGTGATTTGGTACTGGAAAAGGTAAAAATCAACATGTGAATTGTGACCTGTTTGCATTAAGAATGCCTTGTAAATAATGTACAAAGATTTTTCACTTCTCTACGGGGCTTTATGGCCTTGAGAAGTCCACTTAGTGTTTGTCTCTCATGATTTCTTCACTTTTTCAAATGAACACAGTATTATTTTCCTGCCTCATAGGAGCATAACTCATGAATGTTTATGTCAGTACTGTAAATGTGAAACGCTGCTCGGAGTGCAGAGCGTTAGCTGCTGTCTTTCCTGCATTTCGAATCAGAGCAGTACTTGTTGAAACAATCTGCAGGAAGCAGCTGATGTAACATACATACAGCATGAGCTACGGGTCATGTTTATACCTAGCTTTTCAGTTTCAGCCACTCTCATTGCTGTGTCTGTCAGACCCCAGGAATATTTAAATGTATCATCGTGTACAATACTACTCATTCTCCAGTTTTCATTTAAAAAAAAAAAAAAGCATTGGGCATATGGTGAAAATTGAAATATGTTTTGTTTCAAATCAACAAGCCACTACTCCTGAGTGCATGCTATGGACTTTTTAGATAGGTGGTTCCTTGCGTACACATGCGTTGGTTTTATGAATACCAGCTCGAGTCTGGCACAGCTCGGAGTGGTGCAGCTGAGCTAACATGCGGCTGTAGTGCTGCCAGGGCCAGCCAGGGCTGGCAGTGCGTAGCTGTGCCTGTAGCATGGCCACTGAGCTAGCGAGTCCTCCTGGGGCTCAGAGCATGCCGAGGAGGTACCGGGGGACTTGGCAGGAGCCAGCTTTGGAACCAAAGCAGTCGTATCCCCTAGGCTTTCTGAGCTCCATGGCTCTCTGGATAGAGGAGAAAAGGTGATGCTTATGATTCTTAATCCTTGTATTCATTTTGCTGATGACCACTTCCTGTTCGGCCATGTGATGATGATTATTCTGAGAAAAGAATAAAAGAATTGAGTTTTTGTTACCCTCGTATACAGCTTTGGTCATCGCTTTCAAGTTCCACCAAAATGCAAATATCAAATGATTTCATCTTTTATTTCATCAAATAGCTTGCTTCCTACAGTAGGAAAATGATTCTCTGTGGAATGCTATCACTCCAGAGACTAACTGCTTTCATTTCCTCCAAATGTTTCTAAAGCATGCCAACAATTTCCGATGGGTGATCTGCTTTAAAAAAGTCTTTCAAGGTGATTTGGACATCCATGTGTGACCTGCTTATCTACCTTAAGGAATGTTTTATGCATGACGAGTTAATGCTTTCTGAATCGTGGGTTGTGGTAATAAACAGTGATACTGCTCTGCTAAATGCCTCAAAGATTGTGTGCATAAACGAAGATCTAGGATGCGAGGAAACAATCCCAAGTTATGCCGAGGAGGTTTAAATTGGATATTAGGAAGAATTTCTTAATGGAGGGGATGGCCAAGCATTGGAACAGGCTGCCCGGGGACGTGTTGGAGTCCCCATCTCTGGAGGTATTTCAGAGACGTGTGGATGTGGTACTGGCGGACGTGCTTTAGTGGTGGGACTCGGCAGGTTGATGGTTGGGCTTGATGATCTTGAAGGTCATTCCCAACATAAACAATTCTGTGTTTCTAATGAACGTGTAAGTCGAGAATACAATGAACAGCAGGAATGCCAAACACCAGGGCTGAAGCACAGGTGAGTAACCTGCTGCAAAGAAGTTTTGTCACTTGACTTGTTTCTTCATTTTCATTTTTGAAGTCATGGAAGATTGTTTCACCATTTTGAAGGCAATGGGTAGTTCCTGATGCAAGGATATGAATTTGTGCTGATTTCAGCGACAAGAATTGGCTGTAAGATTTACTTCAAGTCTCAATGCCAATATACAGACTTAGGCTACTGCAGTTTCCTCAGGTTTCTAGGTAAGCTGACACGTAGCTGGTGAGTTAGTGTTTGTCTTTGGTCACTGCCTGCAAAGTTACTGGATGGTGAAGAGGTAAAATCTGAATAGAGCTGTTCAGGGTAAAAATGGTTGCAATGAATGGGGTTATGGGAAGGTGTTCCGCATGTTAGCGGTTTGAGACCACAAGCAAATGTGTGCTGCATGTGTCAGGGACTTGAGGACAATTGCAGTGCGTGCAGGTGAAAGATATTGGGGCCGTAACTTCAGAAAGGCTGAGCTGATTTCTAAGAGTAACTTTACTCATCAAAATTGTTGATCCCTGCTTGCTGCAGGCCAGCTACAGTGCGATTACGGAGAATAAGATGAAGTTTGTCAGAGGAGAGAAATTATGGAGCCTCCAAAACATTCATTGCATATAGCCACTGACTTCAGCATTGTCTCTAAAAGTAGATAACTTCCTATTTACACTTAGAGTTGATATTTATTCCTCAAATTCTGGAATGTTTTGGCTTTTAAATCCAATGGAAGGAAGGAGTGCCAGAGACAATTTGCACTGACATGGATCAAAATAAAGTGAAAAAAAAAAGTGGAGGAGAACCCATTCTTTAGAAGTCTTGTATGATTCCTTAAGCAAAAACATCCCATTCATTGCCACCATTTGTCCTGAAGAGAATCCTGCATTCACATCTCTGAGGATCTGATTTTGTCAGCCAGCTGGATAGTTGAGAAAGACCCAAAACTGAGGTTAAGAGTTCCAAAAAGTAAGAAGCAAGTGTTCTTCTGTTACTTGACCATTTTGCGCTGACTTGCGAAGCTGAGATTTTCACCAGAGTACGTTTTGCATGATTTCTGAGTGTCTTCTGTTAGTGTAGGGATTTCACTGCTGAATGACAGCAGGTTTTTAAGCACTGCTATCACTTCTAGCTGCACTTTGAAAGGAGAGGTGATTCTCCTCACCAGAAATAGAACTGCTGTACTGTATGGTTTGTACTTCCAGAAATTCCTTCAGGGCTTCAGTTTGTATTTGATTTTTGGCTGGTTTGCAAGATTATATGATCCAATCGATCCAGTCATATTTTTAATTGAAAGCATACATAGCTTGTATACACTAAAAAGTATAATTTGCGTGTAAGGAAGAGCCTGTGAGAGTGTGTTTGAAAGTTCTTATCTGCACCTGGGCATAGAAAAAGTTTAGCGAGTGGTTTTGTGTGTATCCGTTGTATATTTATTTCTTTATTTTTTTTTTATCGATGTACGTCAGAGGTCTAAATACAAATAAAGTGTGCTATGCAGGCTAATTAAATCAATGCCTCTGTGGAAGAATTTTGTTTCTGGAATTGCTCTTGTAAATCTGAGATATAAACAAAAACCTAGTTACTTTTATATCATTTTCCTCTGCCTCATGTACGTGATTTTGGAAGTTGGAGAGTTATATGTTTATGCCTGTTTTTATAGCGGAATATTTGCGTGGCTGAATTTTTATTGAAGCATACTTCCTGGTTTCCTTAAAATTGAGCAAGACTACTGTACAGTGGGAACATACATTAATTTGAGTCACTGTGCAAGGCTGTTCATTTTGAAGCTGTTGAGGCAGCAAATTGTTCTCCAGTGTTTCTTCATTAAAAGTTGTTTGCCACTTTTGTAGAAATTGCGGCTTCAGCCAGTGAAAGTAAATTGGAAGCTTCTCCTGAAAGGAGGATGCACAGAGAGCAGCGTGTAGGCCATGGGATCTTCCTGTACCTCCTCCTGCCCTACCTGCAGGTGATGCAGGTACCAGTTCATTTTCTTCTCTTGCATTCCACTTGCATGCCTGAGCAGTCTCCAGAGGCTGTGTTTAAGCTGATTTTAGTTTGTTTGTTTGTTTGTTTTTAGTGTGTTTGCAGTATCCTTGTAGACTGAACTCATTGAGCTAGTTCCTTTAAAATGTGGAATGCAAAGATAGTACCTGCATAAGAGTTCAGAAGTAAATGGACCATACGATTATGGATGTCATCCTTGCCTTGCATTAGATATGAAATTCTGGCTTTTTGATATCAATCTATTTTCTACTTAATTCTGAGATACTCTTAAAACCTACCATTTGTAAGTTTATCTTCCTTGGTGCGAATAATCAGACCCCCCTACTTCTGCTGAAGTGCAAAAGCTCCCTTTTATTTCTAATAGCAAAATATGTTGAGAGCAGAGCCCAGAAGTTCAGATGTGAAGAAGGAAGCATAATGCTAGTCTTTTAAAGCTTCCTCTTCGTTTTGGTTCTGCTTACTGCTGCTTACTTCTCTGATTATTCTTTTTAATACTGTTCTCTGCGAAAGCAACCTTTGTAGACTTGGCCCTTTTTTCATACTGCTAATGCAGTCTAGAGGCTCAGCACAGGTCTTTATAGTCAAAGCTTGTTTCTAATACATTTTTTCCTTACAAACTAAGGGCAGGACTGTACACGAAATCTCTGTTATTGTATTTGTGCTTTGTACTCATGTACTTGTTGACTGTTTTACAAGCCAGTAACGTAGTAGCCACAGGCTAGGAAGCTTGCCCAGAAATCTGGCATATTTAATTAGTGCTAGTAAACAAGCAGAGTTTCAAATTTAATTTTTCCTTCTTTAATTCCTATAAACCTCAAGCCATTTAAAACTTAATTTTGACACTAGTTTCGTTTATGCAGTTGGATAAGGCTGAAGCAGTCCACAACCACAGACGGAATAGTCCCAGTCTCTTCCAAGCAAGAAGGGAATAGAAGTTGTTTTGTTTTAATAGCATTTGAGGTTGCCATAAAACTGTAAATGATAATCTTCAGGTCATCCACCATACATTTTCTTTTTCTTTTTGTGAGGCTAAGTGTTTCAAGATGAGGCAATTGCCCTACCATGGGTTTAGCCTTGTAAAGAGAAGGACTGGATTTGTTGCCACTCTGCTCTTTGTACAGAGCAAATTATGGAGGCATCTGAACTCTCTTACCCGCCATGGCCGGATTATTGCTTCTAGTCTGTGCGGTTTAGGTCACTACCACAGCTGGCATGCTTGGTAGAGAGTTCAGTTGCTGTCTTCTCCTCTTTCTTTTTCAGTCCTGGCTTGTGATCCGTGGTGAAAATGGCTCTGTGCTACTGCTTTTTTCATTAGGAACTACTTAAGTCTAGATTAATGATGTTTCTCCTACTTACTTAATTACTGAAGCCAAGCTGTCACCTGATGAGAGGGCGTGCCAATGTCTCTGCATCACAGCCATAAAACAATTGCTAATTTTAGCAAAGAGCTGGACTTTGTAGTTGCAGCTGAACATATATATATATATATATATATATCAGTATTTAAATTGTTCAAATACACTGAGCAGTGTCTTAATAGCTGTCAAGACAGCTTTTCCTTCAAGACTTTTTTTTTAAAAGAGCAGTGAATGTCTCTTATAATTAAAGGCAGTTCCCACCTACTGTGCTGAGCTGTGCAGAACAGCACTCTTCTTTGCATGAAGCTTTTAATTCAGCAATAATTATCCAAGGAAAGAAGTTAACCTGCAGCTCAAAATATCATCTCACTGCATTGAATTTGCCAGAATTTATTCTTGCCCACTGCAATGTTTTAATTGTCACGTTATCATTGTGTAAAAGCAGCAAAATACCTTTTACTTTACCTCAAGCTGTTATCCAGGTCTTAGCAGTGGGTGAAAGATGAGGAAAAAAAATGGAAATCCAGCTCTGTCCTCAGTGTAATGCATGTTTATGTTCAGTTGGGCTCCATGCTGTAGTACTCCAAGCTCAGTGTCACCCTGGAAGCATTTTAGGTGTAAGCTCAGAGTGGCGTCATGCGGCAGCTTCTGCTGTGGCTATTAACAAATCTGGAAATTTGAAATCATGAGTAATCCGGTCTAACCAGAAACTAATGCAGTGTGGTTGTAACTGCTGTAATTACTTGTTGAAAAAAAATGCAAATTTGGACTTTGGGTGGATGTTAAATTCTTCTTGTGGTAACAAATTTCCCTGTGTCCCCCCCCCCCCCCCCCCCCCTTGATATTTATGTTAATCATGCCCTGGTATTTCTGATGGTGTTCTGTAAAACGCCAGTTACCTATTAAAAGAATTACTCAGAGTTATTTTTGTTTGAAAAATGAAGAAATGTCTGCAATTGCCTTCAGTCTGACTTCAGCTTTCCTTTGCTTTTGAATTCTGTTGTCACTGTACAACAAGAATGATGCATTCTCTAATTTTAAGGCTTTGTTTTAGTGACAATCTTACCTGATAATTTCAAAATATTTGCTACCATATAGTGTAGTTTCTTTTGAACTAGAAAAGTATGCAAGTATCTGTGTTACCTGTGTGGTGTTTCTATCGCTTGGTGCATTTCTTCACTGCGGAACTGGGCAATGTTTTAATGCTGATGTCATCCTGAGCCCTGATGGCTTTCTGTGTCCTGAAAGCTCCTTTCCTCCTGGAGGTTGATGTTGCCCTACCTCCAGGCTGTCATGTGTTTGAGGATGCATCTGAACACATGGGCTGAGTCATGACTTGAGCTTAGCCAAGTCAGGAAACCCCTCTGCCTTAATTTAGGGAAGCAGGATTCATCAAGTCTGACTGCTGACATCTCGCCTAGTTTTTCCTAAAATGTGTTTTTCTTATAGGTACCTATTCAGTGTTGCTGATGTGTGTGGAACAGCCTGTGTCCTGGTTGTCACAGCCAGGCTTCCTCTGCAGTGGCAGCACAGCCACCTTTTATGCCCCCTTTCTTTTAATTTCTGCCTGAGGTGAAGACGTTTTGGTTAACGGATAAATTGTATGACTTTTTTATTGTTGGGATCTTGTCAGGGCAAAGAGTGGTTACTGTGCTATCAAATGCTAAAATGCTCACATTTCAGTGGACTTGAGGTGTGCATGGGTATGGCAGCAAAACCTCGTCACGAAGCAAAATTGAGGTAGCAGCTGTAGGTTGCAGGGGGAGATGAAAAAGAAGCCCAGGTCAAAGCGCCAGCCAAGGAAACTTCAGACCCTCAAAGAGCAGGAGCTGAGTATAACTCACTTCTTGTAGATGAAAGAAATGAGCATTGCCAGATTTACTGCAGAGGGCATCCCATGTAGGCTGGATTTTGGTAGTTTTCGGTAATTAACGTGTAGCACTTGATTTTTTCCCTTCTGTGGATTCAAAGCTCATGTCTTCTTCCCTTCTAGCCTGTAAGTGCTGGGGGGGGGGAGCCAGGCACTGCTTTGTCCATCACAAAGCAAGTATTGCTCTCTTCTCTCCCGCTGTTCTTCCTTCTAGCCCTCCTGACCTGCCACCTGACTCTTGTTGGGTTGTCCTCTGTCCCATGAAAGGTGTCTGTTTTGAATGCAACTGTCTTCTAAGAAAAGACCCACAGACAAGCGCCTTCTGGCATTGCAGCCCGCTTGTCAGGTGAAGATCCTAGCAAAGGACAGTGAGTGATCAAGTATGGCCTATGCACAGTCACAGATTTTTAAAGGGTATTTTTCATTTTAGGGAACTGATGGTGTAGATGGGTTTCATAAGGTACCTGGGAGGCTTCTCACGAGGGGATATGCAGAGGTATGTGGGACATCTTCTGTTTGTCCTGCAGCTGGGCCCTGTGAATGAAAGGGAAATGCATGTGATACTCTTTCCATTGTGTTTTCTGCTTCTGATTTTACTTGAAATTTTAAGGGGGTGGGGAAATTTCTTCGTTTCATTATTTCAAAGGCATGTGATTACCTCAAATCCCCAAATTTTGCAGATCCTATCTTTTAAATTCTAGCCACAAGTAAAATCCCCCTCACCTAAGGGGCACTGAGCATCTGCTGAGGCTCCGCGAGCAAGGCTGCGATCCGTGAGTTGCGGTGCTGAGCACGGTTTTGTTTGCCTTCAAGTCTAGGGCAGTGACATAAAGAAATTGTGGCAGCCTTCCTGTGTTTAAGCTATATATTGCTAGTGACCTACAGCTTTGACCCAGTATTCAGTTTCACTGTTTCCCATGCATTTACTGTAATTATTTGATTTAAGAAAATATATCATATGTCTTCTGCTTAGCCCTTTGGGAACTGACGTAGGAGGGATCAGCAGGAGCTGCTGTTCTTCGGTAGCCTCTGTACAATCCTCCAGCTTCGGTTGTTTGCTTAAAACTTGTTCCTCTTATGTGTTGTCATCCTTTCAGCCCCGGTGATTTTAGCGAACAATTATTTGCTAAGGTGAATTTCCACTATGCAGGAAGCAAAACGAACCGAAAATTGGAAATCATTAGAGTTGCCAGGTGCAAACTTCTAGTTCTTTCTCGTCCTTTAGCTAAGAAAGCATTTCCCAAAGCTTGATTAAATCTCTTAAATCACAGTTTAGCCCCGCATAAGAAAAATAAGCTCAGATACCAGATCTGAACGAAGTGACTAAGCCACGTCCCGTTGTGTTGGAATTGAATCGGTTGTAGTGCACGGTAATCTACTTCATTGTCATCCCGGCCTTAACTGTAGCATCAGATGGTTACATTGAATGTGCATAATAATAAGGCTTACACTTTGTATATACTGCTTTAAATATTTTGGCACACCACAGAAAGAACCTTTACGTGTGAGGCTTGATTAATCCTTTTCCTCTGTGTATAAAACAAGTAGCTGCCAGAGCTCAAGGGTAAAACCTATTAATAATGTCTCTCTGGCAGTCCCTGCCCTCCCTCACAGTGTATTCTCTTCTGTTCATACCAAACTCTGTACGTATTATCACTTTGGTCTCTCTTTTGCTTTCCAAGTTTCTGCTTAGCACTTGGGGTGTCTTAGCGGGCTTGCGTCTAGTATAAAAGATGTGCACAAGCCCTGGTTTTCAGTGGAGGACAGAGAAAGAGAAGGGGGTAGGGTGGCTGTGGGGAGCCCCGGCCCTTGTATTATTATATCGTACAGCTGTTAGCGCTCGGTGTGGCAGAGAAGACCCCTTGAACCAAGTTTAGGGAAAGTGCTGACCCCAGCAGCTGTGTCGGCATGCTCCCGGGGGGATGCACGTGCATGCAGCGATGTGGCCGTGCACCCAGGGAGCGTTCCTCTGGCTTGGGCTGGGTGAGAAATTGCTGTTCCTCTTGTTTTCCTAAGAGGAAGCTGAAGCAGAGCGAAGAAAAACTTTTTCTAGAGGGCTATGAGATGAGCTGGTCACGTAGCCATCAGCACCCTAGCTGTTTAATGCAGAAGTCAGAGATATTAATGTTAAATCATGGTGTTGTGCCAAGATAATGACTCTTTCTTTTTCAGGTCACACTGGTCTATTGTAAACCATTCCTGACCTTGAACAAATATTAATCCTGAGCTCTGACTGCTAACCTATACTCTCTGTGTTAGAGAAAATGATTTAATCTTTGGCTTTCGATGAAAGTAGGTTCCTTTACCAAAAACTTTTCAACATCTTTTTGTCAGAAGTAGGTTCATAATTTGTATTATACTCTCATGGGTATATTAATAATATAATACAACAAAGAAAAATGGCACGTGGTGAAGGTTTTAAATGAAAAATATTTATTATTCAGCAGGCTTTCGAGCAACTTAGGTCATTAGATCAATAAAACATTTAGATTTTGAAACTACTTGCCATTCCCGATGCTGGGCCTCTCCAGAAGCACCAACTGAGAGGCTGCTGGAGTCTGGTGCTCCCCAGCTAGGTACCGGGGCTGGTGATGGGGTGCTGATGTGAGAGCTGAGCTGCAAATGTGCCACGTCCTCAGGGGACCAGAGTGCACCTTACCCTCGTGGTTTTGTAAATAAGGTTGTTATCAAAGAGAAGGATGAGAAACAGTGAGAGCTCAGGGTGACTCGGAGCTGGGAGATGGAGGTCAGGGTCACCCAGGGCCCACGGCATGTTTCATCCGCCAGGCAGCAGGACCTGATACTGTCTTCACATCAGGCTTGGGAAGGGGATTTTTGCCAGGCTGTGCCCCTTTCCTCGCCGTGCCAGCTGTCTTACATCACCGAGGTATTCTTCCTAGCACGAACTGAACCAGTTTTTCCACCCGAGGAGCAGCAGCATCTAATTAAACCTCCCTCGCCCCTCCTTTGGAGCCTGGTGAGCGGGCGCCAGGGCCCAATTTTGCAGGAGGGCCCCGCGAGGCTGAGCCGTGCGCTGCCTACAGCTGCTGCAGTTCAGCCCAGAGGTGGCAGCATTTCACTGGTGGGCAAAGGAGGGCCTGGGATACAGTGGGGACATTCATTTTGCTAAGTGCTTTGGGAGCTTTTTGGCCAAAAGCGGTGTGTAAAATTAAGGTCATAAGGTGTCTGGGATTTTTGAAGAGCCAGCGTAACAGTGGCCTTTTATGATCAGGGAGTTTACAGCCAAGAGCTGTCCCGTAAATGAGCAATGCGATTTGGGGCTTTTTATTTTTTTTCCTTTAAAAGCAGGAATGCTCGAGACATTAAAGGTGGTCTGGCAGCTTTTGCCGTAAGACTTCTCCTGGTGTTGATCTGTGCGCTGGCTTTGCATCAATGCGAGAGCACCACAAGGCAAGGGTCAGCCCTGTGCATTTGACCATGGTGGTACCCTTCATGCAGGAGTACAGGACGTGTTGTGGGGGAGAGGGAGAAAGGAAAGACTTTGGCTACATAGACTTTCAGCTACTTGCCATTAATTAGAAAATAAATGTATGGAATCCATTGCTTATACTTTTAATTTTTGTATTTCTGGGGAGGTGGGCTGGCAGGGAGATGAACTAGCACTCTGTAAGCCCACAGCGGACATAATTCACCTATCAGATCAGAAGGCAGGTTAATAGTAGTCATGATTGGCTTTTTATTGTGTCGTTGCTCGGATTAGTGCTGGAGAACAGATAGCTCCAGGTCCTTGAGATTATTTAAAGGCCTTCATCTTTTCCATCAACAGCTGTATGGAGTTAAGGGGAAGGAGGCCATGGGATTTCTCTTTCTCAGCTAGTTTATTTGTGAGGTGGTGAGGTTAATGTGGCAATATCCCATGCTTAGTAGAGAGGCTTTTTGGCTTTAAGCATTGTGTGTGCTCCCTTCAGATTTATGATTTTGACCCCAGCCTGGCATTATCGCACTGTCAGTGGGAGTGCAGGGCCGGTTTGAACCTCCAGCTCTTGGTGGTAATCTCTCTTAATTAGTTTACAGTTGAAACAATTGTCCGTCTTTCTGCCTTTAAACAAGGGAAGTTTGCTCTATCAGTGGTTGATTTCCCTGAGGGAGGAAATCCTGAGAGAGGTTATCAGGAAGAAAAAAGCTCAGGCTCTGCTTTCAAAGCGATGCCATGTAGGAAGCATGCATCAATCCTGTTAGTACTGCTTATTATTTCACAATGGCGTGTGAGGAATTACGGGCACAGACCTTTTTAAGGACTCTCGCAGACCTTTATGCGCTCTCGTCCCGAGTCAGGATTTTGGGGAATTATGTGCTAATAAAAGCTAATTTTACACATTAAACTGCATTCTTTGAAATTGCTCTTTTAATTGCCGATCTTTTCCCGACTTCTCAACAGATTTCGCTGAGCCACCTCATTGTCAGCTTTCTGCCAGGGAGCCCTCCATGCCTCATCATTAGGGCTAAAATCTGCCATCACTTAACATAACACACACAGCTTACAACCGGGAGCAGCCCCCTCCCTTGCACGGGAGCACAGACAATAATAGCCGCTATAGTGGCAGCGCCAATGGGAGTTTTACCATGTATTTTAATGACTCGTGCTTGATTACATTTGCTAGATTGAACTGAAGTTCATTTAGTAATTGGTATGATTCTTTGAGGGTTCACATTTGACATTCCTCACTCATTAAAGAGCTCCAACAATGGCTGTTGCAACTTTCATCTCTACGGTGACCCTCTCAGATATAGATCCAGTCCTTTGCTTTTGATAAACTACCCAACCCAGCGTTCATTAACACTTAGCCATCTGCAGCCGGCCCCTCCTAGCACCTTCTCCGTTGCTTTGATGGTATAATTAAAAGCGTTCTGCATTATCTCCTGCAGGCCGATAAGTCGAGGTGCGTCAGCTCTCAGTGCATGCATTGTTTGTTGTTCGCTTCTCTCTGTATCAGCTGTTCCTTGCGACCGGCTCATTTTTCATATGCTGTAAAGATTAGCTGATGGAGTGGGAGATCAGAGGCATGAGAAGGGAGCATGGCTTTCAATATTAGTAACCAGATGCTCATTTGAAATGGTGATGGAGCTTTGCTGTTATCTGTTAGATTATTTATTTGGCTCCTGTTCTTTTACCTGAAGATAAACTGGTTTGAATTTTTTTAAGAACAAAGCTTTAAAGCAGAAAGACTCATCTATATTTTTCATTAGTCAATGAAAATTAGCATCATCTTTAGTGGCTTGTTATAGATAGAGTGCGCTTATCAGTCTGGTTTAGTGTGGCTATTCTCTCCTCGAGTCTGGTTTACAGAAATCACAGCTTTGTTTATGCATGTGCCTAAACTTGCCTGTTTGACCCTTGAAGCTGTGATTATAATATTAATCTATGGGACTATTCTGTTGCAAATCACTTAGGTGGTCTGTATTTCAGAGGATTTTCATTGTGGGACCTCCCTCTTGTCCAGCATGATGTTCCATTATTGTTAGTATATTCTACATTGAAAGCCAACTCAGAGTGGCGTTTCAGTACATCTTGTCTGGCTGTTTTATGTTTTGGGTTGGTTTTTTTGAAAGGGGGAGAGTCATGGAGCTGCAGATAGGATAGCACTGTGCTACTGTCTGTCCATTTACACGGATTTTATATAATGTTGTTATAAAGTTGCTTAGCTACAGTAAAACTTAGTACAATACTTGCAGGGAGATACAAACTTCAGCCCACAAATCCTGGGTGCCCTGTGGTGTTGCTAAATAATGTTATTCCAGTTTGCAGGTGGGGAGACTGGATGTGTGAAAGCTGCTCAGACATTGGCAACAGAACTAGCATTTATTGAGGAGTTGCTGTTTTGCACTCCTCTGCTTGATGTCTAGCCCTTGTAGCCTTCCCCTGCCTTGTGTTTAAGGGGGGTCTTGAATAGGGAGAGAAAAAAGTAGCATTCCGGCACTGAAAATGGGTCCTGTTTGTCATCTTCAAGTTAAGAATTGCTTTTCTTTTCCCTCTCCTTCCTGGATTGCATCATTTCTATTTTTTTGTTTGTTTCTTGCCTTCTTTTATCGGTTTGCTCATATTACCTGCTTTCTTCCCTGTTTTACGTCTTGTCGTTTGTCTCTCCCTCATTTCAATAAATTAACATAGTCAGTTTATAAGTAAAAGGGAGCACTTTTTCTCAGACGAGATATGAAAATTCTCCATCCCGTAAATCCACAAAATGTGGAAATCATCATCAGGATGCAGAGCAGTAGCGAGTCTGCAAATTTCCAAATGCAAGACCTCATTAAAGTCAGTGGATTCTTTTTGCATAAGGAACATTGCTATTTGGGCTGACTTCCACAGGAACATCTGGGCCACTGATAACATCAGTACTGGAGCATTGCTAGGTGAGCTCATGTTTTGTTAATGAAGTAATCTACTGAAAGTGTGTATATCATTCTTTAGTATCATATACTTTACTCCAAAGTGCCATACTACTGTTATAGGAACTTTTCTTTATGAACGGGACTTAGAGAATGTCTTTCTAGTTGTTAATATGCCTGTCTTGAATTGAGTGACACGCTTGAGAAACACCATCTACATTTATAAAATGTTAAGACTTAAATACTTCAGTAGTTTAATGCATTAATTGAGAATTACACTGGGAAAAAAAAGGCTTATTAGGACACCTGATATTTTTGGTAGCTTAGGTGTTAATAAGGATTCAGTGTGTTAGTACTGGTTTACTAAATATATATCTATATATATATATATCTCTACTGGCCCAAGTGGTGTGTGATCTCTCTGCTGAGCTGACTAAGTAATAACTGATATTGATCACAAACATCTGACTTCAGTGTGTCCTGGAATAAGAAAACAAAGGTTGGATGGAAGGCACTAGTAAGATGTGTTCGTTAGCCTTGGGACTATGAGTCCAGTTACAGATATTTGGAAGCAGTCCAGTGCAGTTGGACTGTTGGTGGGTTTTGTCGGTTTTGTCCTTTTTTTTTTTTTTTTTTTTTTTTTTTTTTTTTTAAATCTACAAGCTAATTGTTCTTGTGGCTTTTCTGTCCTGAGAAATAGTAGAGAATGTTCAGGCATCCAAAACTCTCTTACATGGAGCTACAGGTGTGTGGAAAGGAAGGTAATATTGGCATAAAATACCTAGCTGCTTTGAGACAGGTTACATGAAGGGTTTCCACTATCTAAGATCAGAAAATGCATAAGGAGGAGTAATAGATGAGTCTTTCTGCTTTAAAGCTTTGTTCTTAAAATAGCGAAGCTGTTAAAAGACTTCTAAGTTACTGAAATATTAACCTGCCACTGGTCTGAAAGGTAAGACTTCCCTGTTTGCCATTGTTTGGCCAACGATGAGAGGGAGTTTTACTGATCTTTTCCATCTTATTGGGCTGGAGAGGCAAATGCTTTGTAATTGAGCTGTGGAAGTCATTTGTAATGTGTAGCACAGGGAAGACGAGCAGACCCCATCTCCTTCTCCTATTTGCCTCCAGGAAGAGCTGGAAAAAAATACAGTAGTGTTGTGTTTGCTAGCGGAACATGCACAGCCTTGCATATTAAGGCAGGCACTTAGCCAGAAGCTTTGAATTATTGTACCCTGACATTACCCACTGTAACTTTTAGCACTCTGGGCCCATTACTTTGGCTTCCTGCCCAGTAATGTGCAATTTCCACTTACATAAGAAGATGTAGCAGGAGTAATGACTCCTTGGAGGAGGTATTTTCTTTCGCAGCAAATCAGCCCAGGGCCAGCAGGTGTAAGTTTATAGACACAGTCCAGTAATGGCAGTCTGCACAGTTCTCCTGTCTCTTCTCCTGTCTCTCAATCCAGCAGAAGGTGGAAAGGAACAGATCTGCCTTTGCAAATTTCTCAGTCTGCTGACTTGATTACAAAGTCAAACTCTTGCAAATAGCCATGAAAAACTAAGTGATTTTCCTTTTTTTTTTTTTTTTTTTTTTTTTTTTTTTGTCTTCCAGGCACCCTAGAATGCACATCAGAACAGGGCTGATGGATGCCCATCTATACTGTCTGAAGAAATATGTGGTAGACTTCCTCGTAGAAAACAGGTAAGCAACCAAGCACAACGTGAGGTAGCAGCAGGTGTTGGCATTGACATGTGGTTCATACCAGAGCTTTTAAAGGAAGATTTGTTTTGTTAAATTGGCTGACATACAACAGAAATGTAAAAGAAGCAAGTCAAAAACAAAAACAAACAAAAAAAACCTTTACAATAAAAACAATACCAAGAGTTATGTCTGTTATTCTTTTTAATCTAGTAACAGCAAAAGTGAAAGCTAAAAGTTTTGCCTCGTTTCTGCATCTCTTGTTTTCCCAATGTAACTGTGCTTCTTGGCTGCTCATTTCACCAGGGCTCCCCCATTGTTAGGGCTGTGAATACATTTCTGACCTCTGATTTCCCCCACCACAGTCTGTTTTGGCCTTTGGAATCATCTTTTCTCTCCCCCTTTGCATCCACCACCACTGCAGGTGGGCTATCTCTGTAGCATCCTATGTTTTTAGCTTGTGATGTTCCCCTGTCAAAACTCTGAGACCACCCACTGAGAGTAAGAAAAACATCCATTTATGGAAGTGCAGTAGGATCTTAGCTATAATATTTCATGAAATAGCCAAAAAAAAAAAAAAAAAAAAAAAAAAAGCCCAACTGTTTATCTCTAAAAAAACAAACAAATGAACAACCCCCCTCACAGTAAGTAGTTCACTTGTGGAATTGATGTCTTGTTCCTAGACATTTTACAGCTCTCTCATGTATATTACATATATCGAATGCTCACTGAGTTCTCAAGAGTTTTTCTCCCTTTTAAGTAAGATGAAAGATAAAGGGGTTGGGTAAATGTTGTGTTCATAGTGCTTTTCTTAGCAGATAAACTGACATGTGAGAAAACATGGTGGGTGGGTGAGTAGGGGGATTTGTGGTGGTCTTGACCATATATAAACGTGGTGATGCAGTTGTACGCGTGATTAAAGGAGCTCTTCCAGAATACGGTTCTGTGAGTGAGTTAAAATTAAGTGGAAAATCTGTGTTAACCCCCAGGGCAATTTCTTGCCATGCATAAGAATAAAGCTTATCCGATGCTGTGACTGGCACATGGGGGCATTGTGCAAGTCATTTTAGATCCCATTTGTGTATGGGAATGTCTGAAAGGTGAGAAGGCTTCAGAAGCAGCAGGTACTTTAAATCTGGAATGAGCCCTTTATTACCTGTATTTTAAAAAGTTAGTGACCTTTTGGACACTTTGTAGATCCTGTGGTAGCATGGAGCAGTGTTTATGCCTCTCTTTTGTCATAATACGTGTAGAGTTCATTTCTGGAAATCCCAGCCATCTAGTTTTGCTGGGGTAAGACATTTCTCGAATATTAGACATTTCATGCATTCTTTTTTTTTTCACTTGGTACTTCGTTATGTTTTGAATTTCGATCATTAGGTCTGTGGGACAAGGATGGTCTTGGTCAGACGTGTCACCGTGTGTGACACAATGAGGCCTCTAAACATAAACTGTGGTAATTTCACATTTCAAGGCTTTGTGCCTTAGTAAAATCTTTAGTTTTGTCAGTGGTAGGATTTTACCTTGTATTAACCAAAGCCAGGAGAGTGAAATTCTGCTCTGTACTCCTCTAGTTACCCCCAAGTGAGCGTAGAACAAGTCTACTGACTCTTTATAGGTTTGACCGCGGATTTTTCTTTTTTATAGAAATCATTCTCTTGTCTTCACTATTTTCATGAACCTGTGCTTATTTTGCACGAGGCTTCCATTACAAATACATGATCACAGCAGCTAGACAGTATTTCTAAGATCTGTTCACAACATTTGCCTTACCTAACTGCCTCATTCTCTTTGGAGAGAATATGTGCTGCTTATTCCGTGGACTGGGAGAGAGTGGGTTGCTAGTAATGTGCTTAACTGGCAAATCTGGAGAATGGGACTTTTGCCATGATGAATAACTTGGGCTTTCAGGCTTCTGGCACTGGTGGGCACTTGCAGCTTGTTTTTCTTCTCTGAGGAAGGGGAGGATGGTGCATACCCTGAGATCTTCCCATGTTTGGCAGCAGTATGCCAGGGCTTTTGAAAGACTCTGTAGAATATTTTTGCCTCAAAAGTACCGACATCCACATTATTGTTTGGCTTTAGGGATTCTTTTTAATACCTTGTTTTTTAGTCTAGAGAGAACCTACGGTAAGACGTAGCCTCTCTGCAGTTTTGCACCAGGACTGGAGAAGCTCAGATGCCTTGTTTAAGTTGTGCATGTTTAAAACTAACAGCAGGGACTAAAGTGAACAGTGAAGCTCTTGTATGGTGCCAGGAAGTACTGACACAGTGTACTTCCTCAATATTACAATATTTACATTGTGTTAATATTTTAACAGCGGGGCTTGATGGCAGGCAGAACACCTTTTTTTTTTTTTTTTTTTTATTGTCCATCGCTCAGTGAAGCATTTACATATTTTTTTTTTCAAATTTTATTTTGACATACAAGAGCAGAAAAGATGTTGCCCAGCAATAAAAACATCAGATCTTACAACTGGCTATAGCTCACCATTTTGCAGAGGAAAATTATGATTACTTCCAGGTCAAAGAATTGCATGAAAACTAGCTGTGTGGAGGATCTGTTGCTCCTAGTGGGATAAAAGCCCAGTGTAGTCCCAGTTTAGCTGCAAAGAGGTGGTTAAAATGGCAACAAGCTCTCCCATGGTGAATGTAGTTTGCATATAGCTGCACCTGTAACAGTAAATTGATTCCTCCACTTTGATCAGTTTGATATTTGTATTACATGCACGTGAAGTCTGAAATTGCTAGCAAGTACTATGAAAACGGGGGAAAAAAAGTGAAATGACTGAAATTTTGTTTTATCTGAGCATACAAATCTTGGCATTGAATGGATCTGGGACAACTCTGCTATACTCTGAAAAAAAGGCTCAATTGATCATTCAGCTCCAAAATGGAGTCATGATAGCAGGGTTTTATCAGCTCGGCCGCTGTCTTGCTTTGTGGTACTGGACAAACTCCTTATATTTTTCTGTGCACTTGTCTCCACTTCTGGTTGTGATTGCTTGGAGAATAACCTGGTTTTGTTTGGCAATGCTGAGTTTCTAGTTTTGGGGGTATTAGGAGAGGTCAAAATACTACTTAGTAGTTGGTTGTTCAGTTCATAGTCCTTTAACGTGTTTTTTTTTATGAACTTTTTAAAAAGGACTGAATAGTAGATTCTCCTGCCTGAAGTTTTATTGCACTATAGGAAATCAAACAGCTTCCTGAGTTTTAAAAAGCAAAAATCTGTAGTGCCTTTGAATAGAAGAGGAAATGGTCTGTTTATTAGAACCCCTTCAACTATGTATGTACTGACAGAAATTGAAAATATCACGTCCCTAACGTTTAAACATGGGGAAATTATTTTTCAGGGGATGAAACTGCTTTTTCTTTCCTTGCCTAGGAGGAACAAAATGCATTTTAGCAGTTAAAACCCCCATCTCCGTTTATCTCTCAGCTCCTAGTTTAACAGTGAATCTTAGTGAAATCTTCAAACGTATGGCAGTCCTACCCTGCCTGAGTCTGCCCGAGTCAAATGCATGTGGTTCTTGGGGAGCAGCAGCAGAAATTATTGCCCCGAGCAGTTTGTTCTTCCCCGCAGCTGGGAGTTACTCCTTCCCTCCTCTCCGCACCCCTGCATCACCAGGGAGAACTGAGCATCTGGAGGCTCCTTCAGCAGTTCAGGGCAGAGCCAGGCTGAGTGCATGCGCCAGAGGCGTCCCAGCTCTGCCGTGGGACAGACGGCTTCATCCCTGCATCCCCATGGATCCCTGGCACTGACGGTACCTGCCAGATTCACAAGAGGTCGTGGGCCATTCCCTGCTACCAGATTTATCCCTTCTGAGCAGGGGCTGGGGCCTCACCGTGAACAAGCAGCAGCTTGTTCAGGCTGAGTTTTCTGCTGGTTATAGCTGTCCGTGGGGTTTTTCTCTGAAGGCTACTTTGGTTCTTCCTCAGGCTTCCCTTTGCATCTGTGAAGGTAGCGTTACTGAGGTTTTCATGCTTTGGCAGTCTTTGGCAGTGGTACTGAGTCCGCCAGATTGTAGCACAGCTTTGCACAGAGCTATGTGTGTGTTTGGGGGGGGGGGGCGGGGGTTAAAAACATGATTTCCCTGTATTGGGCAACAGCTTTTATTTCTAAACATGTCATTTTTCCTTTCTAAACATTTCCCTTTTCAGAATAAAGCAAACCCGAGGTGCTTTCACTCAGCCGTAGGTGCTGTGCTGTGTGGAGCCGGAAAGGCGGACGGGTGCTGGCCGCGTGCTGGCTGCCGGAGCTGTGCTGCCAGCACAGGGCAGCGATAGTTGAAGGTGAACACCTGCACCACACGATGAACTGCACAATATTGCTTTTCTTCAGAAGATCATTAGGCGGGCCGAGTCAGCAGGCTAGACAGCAGCAGAGGCTGTAGCTGGCTGGGGGCACGGCTCCACCCCACAGCTGGCGGGCCTCACACCCCTGGGGCCCTGGGGTGGCAGCCAGCACAGTAGCCAGTCCCCTTTTTGGCACTCTCCTGAGTGCTAGGTTGGAATCCTGCCTTGTTGCTGCATTCAGGGCAGATGGAAGAAGAGAGTCCTTATTCCTTTTTTCCTTGTGAACTTCATCTGGAGCGGAGGGCAGGATCTGGGCCTGCGGTTCGAGCCTGGCGCAGACATTTCTTTACTACATGCTCACAGTTTTCTTGCTAACAGTCCCTGCAAAGCTGCTAGCAGAAGAGATGTGATCAAAAGGAAATTGTATTGTTGTCTGTGTTCTGTTTTTTCTAGGTTCTTTCTAAAGCTCTAACCTCATGAAATAAGTTAGCTGATTTGGGGAGGGAGGGTAAGTGTAAAGCAACCCCTTCTCCCACAAAATTTTAACATGGTAAATTCAAACTTGTTTTGAAAATTTAAATATTGAAGGTGTGTGTCTCTCTTTTTATATTTTTTCTATATGTTGTATATATGTAATACGCATTTGTAATACATGTGTATATGAATTATATTGCACCAACAGCCAGTTGTGCAGGTACAGATGACATCTGTTAGATGTGTGAGGATTTCATCCTGCTCACAGCTGAAACCTGTAGCTATGTAAAGCCCACCACTTCCACCTCTCAAGGAGGAATACCAGAAAATCAGAAAGCCAGACTGATGCTGCTTAAAACAAGGAAATATATGGTCATACTTCCTAAGCTACTTCCCAAAATCATTGTTATTCAATGCTAAGTTCACAAAGTTAAGTACCTGGCAGCTAGGAAGTGCCACAGCTGAGGCTTCCTGTGCAGCTTTTTGGTCCTTTATGTGCCATGTGTTATGGTACAGTCCCCATTTACATGGCTCTGTTCCTATTCTCTCTCACTATTGCTTCATTTGGCACCTGATGCTCAGTGAAGGAGATTCTATTTAAGATGGTATGTAATTTCTGTAGATCAAATGAAGGCCACCCACCTTTATTGCTGCTCACTGTTTAAACCTTGTTCTGAAGACAGCCTAAATACTTTCTTTTCAGATTCTTGATGCTCCTCACTGACACTAGAATGCCCTGCATGCATGTCATTAACTATCTTTCAAGCACCCCTATTAGCAAAGTAGTGGTCTGTCTCCATTCTGAAAGGGGGAGGAAATTAAGGCACACAACTGTTGAAATTCGAAGCATCTTTGTCTTAGGTACGCCATTTTTTTCAGTCCTTAATATTATACACAGCTCTTAAAATGATGGAAGAATCTTTTCCATTGTGATAGTTGTCGCAAGTTGATGCTGATCAAATCAAATGCACTTAATCAGTGGCAACCTGCAGAAATTAGATTTGTGTTCTGCATTCAGCAGCATCTGTAAACTCCTCTGACAGAAGGACAGAAATCGGAAAAAAATGGTTCTTCTGGCATCATTCATTTACCTTAAATATTAGCAGTTCTCCTCTTGCAGCCCTCTGCCTTGTGTATTTAACACACATGTTCTAACAAATGAGGCAGTCATTCTTCTGCCTCATTACACAGCCTCGATTCATCCCCAGGGTATAGTCCATCTTTACATCGGGTGAAGAAGAGATTGAGATTGGGGAGAGAGGAAAAGTAGGTGAATGTGTTTTTGAAGGATTGTGTCAAAATGTGTACACACGAGGTCTTCTTTTACTTATACAACCTTAATTAGGTCTGGCTTTTCTTAATTTGAGTGCTCAAACTGTTACCCTGATGTTCATTTAGAATTGTATGTGTGTACATATTAATATATATTATTTCTAAGAGTGTCATTCAAATTCAGTCAGGCTACTGTGACTCCTGCTAATGGAGTAGCTGTTATCAGCACAGATTTATCACCTGCTAGGTCAGCCAGCAGAACGAGATGTGATGCTCTGAACTTCAAAGAATATCTAGCTCAGCCTTTGTAACCTTGGCCTGGAGTGTGCTCTCTTACTTCGTGGAGTAGTGCATAAGCAGCCCAATTACATTTCAGGAAGAGAGAGAGAATGGAGCGTGCCCAACGTAGAAGGACTGAAAAAAAAATGTAGCTGCAAAACAGATCTTTTCCAAGCATGTGCAAACAGTGGTTTTTCAGACTTAGTTTGATGTAGTATGGGCACTTTTTATGTTTACAAATGTAACGCCCTGACGAGAAAAATGACTGTGTGCCAAATTGCAAGCATGAAAATGCAAGAGCTTTTCAGCAGAGCAGTTGAAATATTTTTAACATGGACAAAACAAAGTATTTTTCCATAATTTTGTTCTTGGAAATAGCTGAGACATTTTTTGATGAAGCTATCCAAAAAAAATCAGCTTGAGGCAAACACCTGGCATGGGTAATTTCAGCCAAAACAGTTACACTTTGGCAAAGTTTATAAACAGATGAAAACAGAAACTTACAATAGGAAATGCTGGGCAATTTATCTATAGGCACCCCGGTTGTGCCACTGCTGAAAGCTATCAATTTTTTTTCAAAAAGCAGATGCCATTTTGTGTTTGCTCAGATGTTATGGCTGCTCCATTATGCACAAGGGTAGCAGCTGCATTTTCTAAAGTAAGGAGATATTTGAACTTCATTTCAAAAGTCTATATACGTTATATATATTAAAAAATAGGGGATTTTTGGCACACATCTTCCTCTTATACATTAGACCACTTCCCATGCTTTTGTGGTGTCCTTTCCCTTTTTTTCCTCTTACTCCATACTAAGAGCAAGGTAAAAACTGTGTTCTGTAATATGTTAATGTATTTTGCAAATCACCATTTTGTCCTGAATTGAGTACTTTTGAATTGCTGGGTGTAGAAAAAAGCCACTGTTTCCAGTGTAGGGTCACCTGGGACTTGGGCAGCTCTGTTTTGTGGCCAGAAGGAATGATGAAGGAATGATGTGCGGTGCTGGAAAGGCAAGAATGACAAACAGCAGCCCTGCGGTCACTTTGAAAGGCCTGAGTACGCGTTTGCAGTGCCTCGTCCTGGGAATGCTGAATGCTAACACTTCACCTGCCGCCTGGGAATCCACTTTTCCCTGGGGAAGCCTTCCCTGGGGGTGCAGCTGGAGGAGGCTGAGCTGGAGGTAAGGCACCAAGGCGGCTCTTCTGCAGCTCTCCCAGCACAGAGAGCTGCCTGCCAGCGTTTGCTGGTGTAGAAACTCTTCTCTGAACTGAGCAAAGTCGCAGCAGACTTTATAGCCAAAGTCGGTATGATTTGTTTGCAAAGTTGAACACTGCTTTTTCTGAACTGCTGAAATAAATAAGAGCAAATCGTGTGAGGTCATAGAGCTCTGCCTTTCCAAGCTGCTTCAGCTGCACTCGCAGAGCAGCTTCACTTCTTAGCTCCCCTCGACCCTGTCCAAAAAGCCTCTGCTGGGCCAGCCCGGGGAGAAGAAGGTTTGCTTCCTCTGTGCTCCATGTTCTGAAATCAGCGGCTGGGAGAAGAGCTGCAGTGCAGCCACCCTTCTTTTCCCCGATAAATGACGGGGCAGTCTGGGGAAGGCAGAGGGTCTTTGCAAACTGGAGGTGCAAGTGACTTGTGCTGAAGCTCCTGCTTGGCCGGCTGCTTGCTGTGCTGTACACAAAGGCCCCCGCAGGTTTATATTAAGGTGCTGCCCAGACTAAACCAGTGCATTTTTTTCTTTTTCCCCCTCTAAATGCCTTTTTATCATTCAGGCTGTCACCTGTGTTTCCTGGCAAAGGCTGCTGGCTGGGGGAGGTCTGGCAGAGCTGAACGCCCAGCTTGGTGGTCTTTGTGTGGCTGCCTGAAAGATGGCTTAAAACAGAACCTGCTCTGTGAATACCTGCGAGTTAACATGTGTCAGCCGTGTGGCTGGAAGGTTTCTCCTCTGCTGTAAAGAGAGATTTTATAATGAATACTTTCCTTGTGATTAAAATGGGTAGATAAACAAATAGCTCCTACAGGAAGTATACTGTGTGAAGACAGGGCAAATAGATTGTAGCTCTCCAAACAAGGAAAGGGAGAGGGGGAAAAAAAAAAAGAAAAAAAAAAAAAAAAAACACCAAGCTCCTCCTTAGTGCATTTAATCTATTAGAATGTGAAATAGCAATTTATCTTTCCCATTTCCTTTCCTTGTCAAACATATACAGCTGTTGGAGCTTTCTCTGTTCCTTGCTAGAAATGCCAGGACTTGAATTTGTTGATGCTGTCCTCCTCTGGAGTATCGCTGCTTTTATCATCCTTCCATGATACCAGTTGTGCTCTCTCCTGAAACCTCAGGGGAAAAAACGTAATGATCCAAACTAGATTTAAACAAATGATGATTCTTCTCCAATCATTTCTGTAATAAATGTAATTACTCTTCCTGTTAGTGCACTAGCAGGGAGCAGACAGATCTTTGGATGTGCTGAATTGGAGCTGATTATCTTCTTGACTTACTGCAAATCTGTCTTTGAGACCACGGTATGCTGTACTGGTCATGTGCCCAAGGTGCTTAAGCATACTTGGTTAACAGTTTGCACAGTATGCTGTTCGTGCAAGCAGCTCCTTATGCAAATTTCTGTAAAGTAAATGTTAAAAGTTGTTAATTTGTCCTCTAACCATGACTAGCAGAATTGGGTAATGACCCTTTGGGTTTACTATGAAAAGTGAACATATAAAAGATGTGAAAAAGGCTTTTCAATTGACAGTGCAAATATTAAAGAAAAATTTAAGTTGGGGAGGGACCTCTTGCAGTCTCTAAACTGTCCTCCTGCTCAAAGTAGAGCTAATTTATGTGTTGCTCAGGGTTTTTTTGCAGTTGTTTTGAAAATCTCAAAGGATGGAGACTGGGCCTTGTCCCAGGACTGTACCACTCAGTGGAAAGTTGTTTTCTCTATGTCCCAACTGGAATTTCCCTTGTTGCAGCTTATGTCCATTGCCTCTTGCCCTTTTACTGTGTAAGTCTGAGAAAAGTCTGGCTGTCCTCTATGTCGCTCCGCTTTTGGTAGTGGAAAACTGTAATCAGATCCCCCTGCAGCCTTCTCTTCTGCAGGCTGTGCAAACCCCGCTCCCCCAGCTTCTCCTTGTGCATCATGTGCTCCTGGCCCTCTTGGTGGCCTCAGCTGGGCTTGCTCTGATCTGATAATAAACAGTAAAAATTAACTATTTTTTTCCACTGTTTCATGCAGTTGCAGTTTCCTTGGGTAGCCTTCAGTCAAACTGATGTTTATCTTCCTATGAGACAGGGATTTTGAACCAGTGGTGAATGATAATTCTTTTATCCATCTGCGTGTGCTTTTCACTCTTTTATTTATTTATTTCTGTTCAGTCGTTGCCACTTGGAAAGTATCATCCTAAGCGTTCTTTAATCAGCACAGTACTGTCTCTTCCCCACAGCACTACTTGCGTGTTGGATAATGCTTGGGGTGAACAGATGATCTTGTCTTGCTAGACATTTTCCTGTGAGGATACAGTCCTTACCTGTGATGTCATGGCTTATTTCAGTTGTGGTGGAGGACACAGTTCGCCTATGTTTCTGTTCACGTGACCTGAATTTCTCACCAAGATGTTACAGCTTTAAAGAATTTTCAAGATAATGTTTTCCGTTCTTCTCCTCCTTGGTTTGTTTCTAAATCTCTTTTCTTCCATACCACCTTCTGAAACGCTGGGCATCACCTTTTACTCATGAGTTGAACTTTGGGGAAAGAGAGTAATTGTTACATAAAATAGTAATTATTTCCCTACTGTTCTACTTTTCGTAGTTGTTATATTCTGGATGTTAGTTCCAAACCAAATTTCTTTGTTTCTTAGTGTGTCCAATGAAATGTGAGCAGTAATAAAGACATCTATGACACTGTTGCTGACTTCATTGTTGCATTGGATTGTCATGGTGGGAAACTAGCTTCCTGCATGTGGAAGGGAGAATGAGCACTACTAGGACACACGTGCCTGAATAGAGTAAGTCAGTGAAGTACAATATAGAGAAATAAATAAAGTAAAACATTTTAAACAGCTACAGGCCCGTCTATAAGAAATGTTGAGTGCTGTCTAGTGAAGTTACCAGTTTTGTAGAAGTCATGATCCTGAATTTAGACAAGACATGATATGTACCTAAATCAAAGATGAAATGTAGGACATAGAACATTTTGCACCAAACTTTTCCAGATGCATTACCACCCTGAAAGAACATTGAATAAAAGTAGTCTCACAAAGAGGAGGAGATGGAATGTGTTGGCCAAAAAACTTCAACTTGGAGTTCTCCAAGAAAGGATAAAGTGAAAAACAAACAAACAAAAACAACTTCGTCTTATTACAGGACAGTAGAACGCAGGAATTGTCCTACAGCAGGGCTGGAGCAAGGACTAGTGAACAACAGTTAGGCTGAGATTTAAGGTAAGAATGATTATGGGAGAGAAGGATATGGAAATGGGAATTGTACAGGTGAAAGCAGGACTGGAAGAACTGAGCGTCAGAGCTTCCAGATTTTCTCCCAGCCTGATGAAAAACTGAGTGTGTTGTTGAGACCAACTGGGAATGCATCCATTTGATTGCAGAAAAGCAAGTGCAGTATTTGTGTGGAGTGGAGCAAAGTGATACAGAAATCTTCACTGCCTGTAATGCAGCCTCAGCAGAGCAGGGTGAAAGAATTTACCCACAGAAAGCTGCAGATATTTTTTTTTTTTTTTTTGACACTGAGGTGTTTTATACGGACAAATTCTGAAGTGCTTAAGTCTATCTAAACATGTACGTACACACCTAAAGTTTACACAGTTCATCGGTTTTATTGATACATGTCAACCTGACAAACGCATCACATGCGTGTGTTTGCTTCGGCATTTTATGAGAATGCCTCTGTTCGATGCACTTTTCAGAAAAGGAGCCTAATTTCAAAGGCATTTAGAAAAGAGTTGGTAACTCGGACGCAGATGGTTGCAAAGGCGGAGGTGGTTGAGAATGGGGGGAAGATGAGTTCTGGCAAGGAAACGCGTTTGGTGCAGGTGCACTTGTTTTAGAAGAATGGGATGCTGTCTGGGAATGAATGAGATCCATTCCTCAGCAGCTCCTACGACCTGCCAAACACCCTGGGTGGCCTCCGACGGCCTCAGAGACTTTGGTCAGAGAGAAGTTCTAAAAACGTCTAAACCTGTTGGCATTCCCGTGCAAAAGATGCATTAGTCTGGTGTCCCAGGCTGTTTTGTGAGTGGGCAGAGTTAAGGTTGCTCGGATGACCTGGGCTGAGTGCACGCACGCTTTCAAAGGCTCTGAGTGTGTAGCTAAGGAGTTTTAATTTCTGCGGTCAGTTTTTGAGAAAGCTGCCTTGTTTCCCAAAGGGTTTTTTGGCAGAAGTGGGAGCAGATCCCTGCTCCTTCAAGTGCATCCAGACTTGGGAGAACTCAAGAACAGCTTTTATGTGGTTGGCAGCCCTACCATCCCTTCCGTGCTTTGATCTGGATCCTCTCTGCGTTGTGGTGCCCGTGACTGTCACTTGTGTGCTGCCTCCTGCTTGCCCCCCATCAACCAGAACACAGGATGCTGATGGTGGTTCTGCAGTTCTAGGAAGTCGTTCATCACCCTGAGCCTCCAAAGCAAAGCTGTGCACTCATCCAGGTTTGCTCTGCGATGGGTTTTCAAACGCTGTCTCCAGCCATTATGAACTGGGAGAAGGTTGCTGTCAGATTTGAAGGTTTGGGTTCGAAAATAGCATGGAAAGACAAATGAAGCACAAATGCAGTCATGTGGAATTGCCTTTTAGCTGAACGTTTCTCAAAGTTTCCTTCTGTTCTCCGTAGGCTTGTAGCTCCAGAAATAATAAGAGGAATTGGTAAATATGTTAATTAATATGAAATTGGGGGAGATATGAAAAATCTACTCTTTTTGTAGTAAAAACGTTGAGAGTAGAACAGGACAAATAGAGTATAGCAAGAAATAACATCTGTTTGATGCCACGAGTGGTGCTGGGGATTATTGCGTTAGGCACAAGTGATTGCCTGGTAGTTTGTGGGCTTGCCTGTTTGCTGTAGAGGTTTCCTTTATTATAATTAGGCCTGGATACACCAAATATATATATATATATATAATTTAAATTACTGAAAGATACAAGGGCAGATTAGCCTTCTGCAGGGCTGTGGAACACCCTCTAAATTTATCATTTGATATTTTTTCCCTTTGTACAAAGTCCTTGCCTGCTTTCTCCGCATTCTTAGCATGTCTCAGAAATTCCAGCATTTTTAGCAGTGAATCAGCGAGAAGAAGGGGAAAAGGCCCGTAATTGCTTTTTCCATTGTGCTTGTTAAAACCGCATTGTGGGAAATGGACCCAAACACTGTCTTTTAAGTGGTGTTGAGTCTGAGGCAGGTGGTATTAACTCAGGACTGCATTAACTCTTTTCAAATCTCTTTCCTGTTTCCTTGAGGAAACATGCCTGGTGTATATATGTGGCAAGGGCTGTTTGCCTGCCTCTCGCATTGACATTTTAATTTGGTCCATGATATAAATATCATTTCCCTAATCCCCCTTGCCCTGACCCTGTTTTGTCTTTTCTTCAAAGTGAGTTGACTTTTTTTTTTTCTTCTGAAGGAGGGGGGAGGAGATGGGAATGGTGGCTGGCTGCTCTAGTTTGGAGCATTAAACGCTCGGGGAAAAAATCTCAGAGTAACTGTTGTTTCTTTCTTTGTATTCACATGGAAATTTTTAATCTCCATCAAAGGATCAGGAGAAAATAACGTTGAGATTCAACAAGAGAGCTCCCAGCTTACATGGAATTTTTAAATGTTATTTGGCTTTATCCTTTAAGCGATGAGAACCATGAACTATGTACCTACAGGGTTCAGAATTAACTTTTCTCTTTCTTCCAACACACCCTCTTTTTTTTTTTCCCTTTTTCTCTCCCTGTTTCTTACATCTTTATTGTTCTGAATAAACATGCAACTTCTTTTGGCCAAAACTATAAGTGCCTTAGGATTTGTTTAGTTGTATTTATGTATACATTTCTAACGTTAATTATGAGCACCAGGCTCAAATACAGCCTCATGTTCTCCTTTTGATGTGATCTGAAGAATCTCTGTGCAAGGCCACAGAGCGAAGATCAGAACCCAACCCACTGTATGCTCTCAGAGTCGTACAAAAGCTAACATTAAACTTTTTTTATTTTTTTTTTGTTTTTTAAAAAAAAAGGGAAGACAAAACTGGGTGAGAAAAGGGCTGATAATCTGCTTGCTTTAGGAATCACAGACGCTATCTGCGCCTGTAGAAATTGCTGCTTGTGCTAATAATGATAGCAAGTGAGACCCCCTGTAACCAGTCCAGGGAGGGCAATAGCAGATTTCACAGGTGGGTGCTGACAGCAATGGTACATTTCACGCTTCATCACAGATTAATAAAAAAGGAAGGATATTAAAATGCTAATACTCATTAATACTGTTTTATGGTGTTTAACATTAAACATGGAAAATGAAAATGAATGACAGCTGGTAAATGGAACTGACAGTCGTGTTCAGGCTTGTAAGGAATAGCTGCAGGAAAGAAAAGCTGGGGATGCTCCCATCCTGTAGCGGGTCTTGCCAACAGCACCTCCTAGTACCCAGACGTTTGCAAGATGACTTAAAGTTAGACTTAGGTAAACTGTTCTGTTGCTGTAAAGTACTCGATGAGATTTTTTCTTTACCAGCATTGGTCAGAACCATTATTCTTTGTGTTGTCTGAAAGAGAGCCTCTGGCAACATGTACATCTAAGGAGCAGAAATCACAATCCATTGAAGGATTGTGAAATGTATTTGTTTTTAAGTTTAGCTGATCATCATTGTCTTCGGTTGGTTGGTTGGGTTTCCCCAAACTCGTCTTGCATGTCAGTTGGCTCCATTGTTCTTCATTTCTCACAAAAGTTTCAATCAGCTTGTCTTCATCCCAGAGACGACTGTATTTCAGCAACAAGCTTAATCTGGCCCTCTGTGATCCATAATATAATAATGAAGAGATACAGACTTCAAACATCCAAAGAGACTTAACCTCTGCCATATCACAGACTGTTCTAAGTTCTGTGTAGCTGTGTTTAAATATGAAGTTTAAAGATGCAGGATATTTTCACCTAGCATTCCTAATGATTTAAAATTTTGACTGCTACCCAGACCTTAACTCTGCCCTTTCTGTCATACAGAAACGCCAGGAATACTGGGTCTGCGGGGACCAGGGATAGAGGGATTCTAAAAGAATAGTACTTCTTTTTCCCATGGTGATAGTACTCGGTAAAGTTACCGCTGTTTGCCCAAGTATCCATTCTTGTATTGTAATATTTTAGGTTTTAAATAAATTTATTCTTCAATATGCTAGATTTGTAATCCTTAAATATGAGAAGAATTACCAGGTCAGTGCAGGATAGCTGACTGTAGATGAGCGTTGTGTACTCTGAGCTAACGTTAAGTATACTATTTTTCCCAGGAATTCCTTTGCTGGTGTGTTGTTTTTTTTTTTTTTTAATCTGGTCCTGAATTTCCAGCTGTTTCTTGCATATACACCATGAATTTCAGCTGCCCCGTTGTCTTCATTTCCCCTGTGTATGCACTGACTCTTGATACACTTGCTGATTTCCGCTTTTGTTGTGACCTACTACTTGAACAGAGGATTCCATCCCGGATATATTTATTCTTTTTATATGCTTAAAATGTTATCAGAATCGACCCATTCCAGAACTGCTGCCGTGTCTTGTTTTTCTCAAGAGACTGAAGTCACAGTGGGTGCTCCGGGGTACCTCTTCCTTTACAAGAAGTGGTTTATTGGCACTGTCAGTCTCGGTTTAATTGAAAACCTGCTACTTGGCAGTTTAATTGAAAATCTGCTACTTTCTGCTGAGGTGAAAACAGACAGATATCACTTCAACAATAAAATTTGGGGGAATGAAAAACCACGAAAAAGGCTCATCACTTTGGATGGAATTTACGAAAGCATGTTTATTTTGGCAGATAGTCCTCAAAAGCAGGTTCATTTTTATCGTCTCTACCGTCTGGATTAGCCTGTGAGGTGTCAGACCATGGTTACTCAAATTTGGCTTATTACTGGGTTTTTGCTGAAATTTTCTATGCCCTTCTTTCCTTCTACCTACCCCTCCACTTTCTTTCCCTTGGGTATAGTAGATTTTTATTTATGTTGATCTCAGCGGGTGTTTCTTTCGTACTTCTTGGTGCTGGAGGAAATAACGTGCTTAGAAACCAGGGTGATGCCAAGTTTTACAATTTGAAGAGAATAAAAAAATGTTTTCTTTAAAATAAGCATCTTACACGTTCTAATTCTTAATATACACATGTAGTTCAGAATTTTGTTACAAGGATTTTTATCACACTGGACCAGAAACCTCTTCAGTTTGTTTTCTCCTGAACCTGGGTTACAGGCTGGTTGGTACTTCCAAATTCTTGATAATTGATCTTTTTTCTTTCAACGAAGGTTCTTCACTCCTATCCCTCCTTTGATTTGAATTCCTTTTCTAGTCCCTGCCAGATGTTTGCTTTCCCCAGTTGTTGACAGTCGGGTAATATTCTCACGCTATCACTTCGTATATCCACGCTTGCAAGATCTGTCACAAAAAAATCCCAAATTTCTGTCACTACGAGCCTTACTGCAAATGTTTTAATTCATTCCAAAGGAAAATTCCTTTAATGTTACAAATAAATTCTGCTTAAACAGCAAGCAGAGGCAAACTTTCCCATTTTCCCTTTTCCAGTAAGAAGGGTGTGTTCCTGGGCCACATCTTATAGATGACACAGAGACTTTCTCCACCTTTGCCAAAGGAACGTGGCTAACACTTCAGAGAATTGCAGGAAAACTTCAGGAACTTCGGCAAGAAAGAGTAAAACATTAAAAACCAGGCAAAACTTTGTCTTTCCACCTTTCCACTGCTTTCATTTCCTACTGTGTTGTGTTGTCCTCTGCATCAGACGATTTAAGACTGCCAAATACTTGGCTATTTTATAGGTAATATATCTTATAAATGCCATGGCCAGCCTCTGAGGGAAACACAGGATTGTCAGTTTTGGATGGAGTATAAAACCCGAGCAGGAAATCATTGCTGAATGGCATAGCTGCAGGCAAACATTTTATGCTAGTAAAGTGCCCATCTGCACAGCCACATGTGGGGCAGCGGTGGCAGAGCGCGCCTGCAGATGGTTAGCACGGAGAGGGTTTGTGATCAACGGGTGAAGTGGTTTGCTTCGTTAGTTCCTGAAATGCAGCTATCTAAAGATTATTATAATATTATTTTGAAGAACGAAGGGAGATTGTAGACCAGAGCTTTCCATTAAAGAAGAAGAAAAAAAAAAATCAGAAAAATTCAGATGTGGGATGGGTGAGATGACCCCACTGGCTGATGGAGGATGTGGCACGACCTACAGTGAAGGACTCAAGGAAAAGCTTGTCGAGGAAAAGGAAAACACCGTATTTCTTCGTAGGGCTGAACTGGTGATCACATCTGAACCTTCCTGTCAAAGTCAAAGACAGGAAAGATTGTTCAGGCCTTTAGTTCTGTCTGTGTTGTTCACCTGAACAGGGACCTGCAAGGGTTGTGACCTGTATTTCATAAAGCATGAGTTGTTTAAGATCCCACTTAGTTAGAGCGTTTGCCAACTTAAAATTGCTTTCAGGAAACTCATTCTAGCACTTTCCTCTTTTAATTTAACCTATCATTTGTTCCTAGCCTTGCTATTTTCCATTCTGAATAACTCCTCTTTTTTTGCAAGTTATCATTTGATGAGTTCATTTAGTCAGGCTCTCTGTGTTTAGTTTTCCCAGTCCTTCCTCTGAAGTTTCCTGTTACACTTCGTGTTGCACTTCCTGTTACACATGCCAACTTTGGGTTTATTTTCCACATGATTTTCCCAAGCGCTACTTTCAATAATCCACAATTCAGTAACTAAATGCAGATTGTTAAAATAATGGAACAACAACAATAAAGCTCTTTTAAGACTGCAACTCATGCACTGCAACTGTAACAATGATTCATTTGTTGGTGTTGGGTTTTTTTCAAATACTTCATTGAAAAATAGAGTTACCTTCTAGTAGTCAAAATCAGATTACAGGGGTTTTAGTCTCATTATACAGTAGACTTTCTACGCTGATACTTGTCTATTGGGAAGGTTTCTTCTTGATTCATTGTAATGTATAAATCAATGCAAGAGGGGAGATAATCCAGTGATCATGGTCGTTGTTTAAGGCATCGGTGGCTTGGGTTCAAGTCCCTGCTTTATCACAAAACTCTCACAATTACCTGACTCCTGCTGTTGAGTTGTCAAAATTAATATAGTAAAAATTGAAATCTCTACACAGGGAAAATGCCAAAGTCTTTGGAACCTTTTCTATTGAATTTGATGTATTTTGGACCGGTGTACCTAAAGAACATGAAACTCTTGGGACCTAAACTTGTTGATTTCTGATGGTTAAAGGACCGAGACTTTAAAGTGCTCTTGATGGTACATGTGTGCAGGAGGACATCATTAATGTCTATATTAGAAATATCTTCATTTAAGTATCTGATATTTCAGATATCCTTGAGCATTTCCATTCTTTTGTCATAAAGAGAAGGAACTTCTTTGAGGTTTCCCCTATAGACGCTTTATTGTCTCTTTTCCTGTAAACAGATGCAATTTTTAAGCCATGTAAAATGGATTTCAGTTGTTGCCATTGTGGTGTTGGCACTGTTCTGCATTCCATCTGCACACAACCATGAATTGCAGGGTGATGCTTTATTAAATTATAGGCATTTCTGTTACGATATAGGGGAATTGGTTCTGAAGATGAAGCTTTTTCCCTGTTCTGAACCTTCCTTTATAAATTAGTATATTAAGAAAGCACATGACTGCTGGACATCGCCTTATTGCTACATGTCTTGGACTATCTGGCATTTGGATTTGTCCTCAAGAAAAACTGCAAAATGCTAATGCTATGCAAAGAAAATGAAGGTATGTGAGTTTTAAAGTTCACAGACTTCACACGTGCATCTCCTTCCCCAGGTCAATCACATCTCTCCGGAGTGAACTGATTCCACATCTGGTTAGGAAACAGTTCTCTTCTCCTACATCATTGCAGAAGGGACTCAGCAACAAAGAAGAGGACCAAAAGAAAAAAGAACAAGCATCCCTAGGTCAGTATGACTATCAAAAATTCAGTGAAGGTTTTAAATCCCATATACTATAGCTGAACTATTGGAAAGAGTACAGAATTAGCTTGAAAGACTAGTTTTGCCTTTTGTTGTTGTTATTTGTTTTTCCTCTTCTACTTTTTAATAACAGATTCTAGTAAATTTTGAAGAGTATTGTGCGTTTTACAAATATTTTTTTCCTCGTTTATTTTGGTGTAAGTCAAGAACAAATGAACTAGGTGCTCTATTTATTTATTTTTTTTTTCAGAATCCAGTATAGATAAATGCATCTTTGAAAATGTAATTTTAGGAGGAAGTTCCATTGTGTAGGGCAATAGACAAAGCCTTAACCACCCTGCACTGCGAACTGGACAGGATCTCAGATGTTGGAATTTATTTTTAGCATTTCCACAGTCTCCTTGTCTGACCTTGGGCAAAATATTGCATTTGTCCTGATCCCTTGATTCCCACCTGCAGAATAAAAATAAGCACTTACTCACTAGATGTGATAAAATCTGTTAATGATTGCTAAGTATCTAGCCATTCAGATGATGTGGGGCAAAGATTTCCCTTCACCAACAGTATTTTAATAGTACTCCTCTTCTGAAAGCATTTCATTAAATCCTGTCTAACTTCATGCATGTGTGTGTTCTCCAGACATTTATAGTTTCATAAAGGAAGATAATAGCTTGCTGAAACCTGCTCCAGATAACTCTTGTTGGAATGATCATAGAGGAGATATGAATGAAACGCTCCACGAAGGAAAAGTACGCTGCTACGTCCATATAATGAAAGAGGGATTGTGCTTCCGAGTGAATACTCTGGGGTTGTATATTGAAGCTAACCGACAGGTGAGAGAAATGAAGAATGGGTATGCGGGAATACAGCAGTTTGTGGGACATTCTGGTCTCCAGGAATGTCTCCCGGTGATACAACTGAGCGGTGTGTGGGAACTGAACCAGTGCCACGTTATCTACGCACATCACCCTCCTGGTTTCTGGATAGGGACGTCAGACGAGGAAACAGTTCTGTCACTAATTTCCTCCATAGCTTTGATTTAGCCAAGAAAACCCCCACCCCAGATACTCTTCTAGGTTTTTTGGGTGACAAGACGTGCAGCCGGAGAGTCAAGAAGTGTGGAAAATAAGGCTGGAAGTAGCTTCAGTAGATCATCCAGTCAGCATCCTCCGTGTCCTAAAGGCAAGATCAGTTCTGACTGGACTCTTAGCAAATGTTTATCTAAGTGATAATGGCAAAGATTATTAATGTTTTGCAGGAAGTCTTAAAACTACCCATACATTCAGAACACCTAATACTTTCCGTTAGGAAAGAATTATTTTTTGAACAGGTTTCAGTACATTGGCACTCCAGGTAAATACAGAGGTGATGTGTTGATCTGTTGCAGCTTTCATTTACTTTCACACTACTAAGAATTCATAAAATAAAAGGTTGTAGGGGAGGATTATAAAAATCCTAGCTAATGAGATGATGATTAAAAGCTTTTACTCCTAACATGATTTTTTTTTTTTTTTTTTTTTTACCTACACTGGCTGATGCAACTTACAAGTTCTCACTTTACTCGCCAAGTGATGAACTTAATGCTGCGAGGGTGGACAATTTCCTCTAGTTTTGCAAGATTGTAAGGGAGTGCAATAGGGTAAGACTCAGGGTTTCTGGAAGTGGGGCTGGGAGAGCAGTATATTGTATTGGGAATCCTGGAAGTGGTCATTTCCTTGCCTTTGATCTCAGACTGAGTCGATTTCTTTTTATTGAAATTAATGAATGAATTTATGCAAATTAGAATTACAGCATGGCAGAGTGATTTCACACACTGGAGCTTTTTCTCTTTGGTGCCTGTAGAGGAGCAGAGAAATAAAGTTATTTGTTTTACAGTTAGGGATGTGAGAAAGTGAGGGTGGAGGCAGCACTGCTGTCAGAAAGGGAAAAATTTCCCCAGGAACATCAGGAACAAGTGTGCCCAAAGGGTTAAGGGAGAATACCGCTTGCTAGGGGAAGTGTGCGTGTACATTTGGCAGCAGCCACTTCAGTAAAAAGTTACTGAGTTGAGCCAGTCAGACTCCATGTGGGTTTTGGTGGTGCTTTTTTTTTTTTTTTTAACCTAAATATTCTACATTTTGGTCAGTTCAGGAAATGTGTTTGCTCCTGGGTGGTACATAGAATTAGTGTTTTGAAATCACACTGGGGCCTTCAACGTCAGAGAGGATTTTCTTTGAATTTTTAACTTTTCCAGAATGGTAAAATTTCCAAGGAAACTGTGGAGGTAAAGCATAAAACGGAGTTTAATGATGGGTTGTGAGAAAGGAGTTCTTCGGTGCCCCTGTATTTTGTTTCTCTTGTTAATCCTGACAAACGATACACGTATAGTTTTACGTCCTTTTTTTTTTTTCCTTGTTTTGTTGGTCTCTCATGAAGACTTTTGGTTTCTTGTTTTGCTCTTGGTCTTCAGAGACCAGATTCCAATTCCAGGCAAAGCCTACACCTATAATTTTGCTGTCCTAGAGGACAGGCTCGCAGAGCAGTAGCAGTCCAGTCCAGTAGCCGTGGGAAGGAATGGCATCCTAACCCATTGCCCTTCTGGTGAGGAAACACTTTACTCACATCATTTCACTTCCAGCTGGGTTTCTGGATGCCTGCAGCCTGTGTGTGGGCAGGTGGGTTCAGGAGGGAGTTATCTTCAATAGCAGGAAATAGTTTCTTTGTAAGATGAATTAAATCCAAACACATCTTAAACCTTCCCTTGACCCAGGCACTCCCTCTGACTCCTGCCCCCTATCTAACCTTCCTTTTCAGAGTAAAATGCTTGAGCTGGTAGCTTTCTTGGGTCACCCCTCAGGCTGCACTACCACCGACTGATTCTAATAAGGGTTTTGCTCTGGCCAGTAAAATCCTTTATTTATTTTATCACACCACCTTTCTACTGAGGGAGGGCAAGAGCCTTTCCTTGTTTCTTTCCCTTCCCACAGAGCAGCACTGGACAGTAGGAATCCTTCCAGCGTGTGCTGTAGGTATGCCTTGGTGTGTCTCGGAGCTATCTGGTGTGGCTGCCCTGCTGTGTGGCAGGTGAGGACACCATTCCTTCACCAAGCCAGTGTGTAATCCGGCTGGGTTGGCCTAGCTTGTGGTGTTTTGGTAAGCTGGTGGTTTTCTGTAATGTCTGCATCTTGGACTGAAGGATCTAACCTACCTTGTTGCTTTTTTGAAAATAGAAGTCTAGTAGGAAGACATCTCCAAGAAGGGAAGAGTTACAGGTATAGAAATGTCTACTGGGGACAGCAGGCAACCTGAAGAAGTAGCTCAGAGATGTGAGCTCATCTGAGCTCATCTTATTCATCTGAATGAAGTATCAACTGTGAAAATTCTTATCGTATGAAAAACAGCACTATTTGCCCATCCTTGCATGCTGGAAGGGAAACAGGCTGGTCATATTATGAATATCTGAACAATTTCCTGCAAGTATCATCTCATTTGAGATCTTGAGATATTTTTTTCTGATCTGATCCCAACTCCTTCAGATCTGTAGGATCTGCTTCTTGAGGTTCACTCCCTAGCTATCAGCTCTTATTATCCCAGCTTTCCAAGGAAGCCATTTTACAGTATCGTACTGGATGGCAGCTCCTTCCTAACAAGTGTGGAAATTGCTGCCGACTCTCAGCCAAATTTAACTGCAAGAGAGATCTGGAAGATACAGCTTCCCTAAGAGTTTTGTCAGAATAAGTGCCTAGGTAGGGAAGAGAGACTTACTGAGTGGCCTTTCCTCTGCCTTTGGGCAATCCCAGTCATACCCTCATTGTGCTGACACAAGCTGCCCTCCCTGATGGGCAGTCAACACATGCATCCTGCTGGCCAAGCAGCACATGCAGACCTCCACGCATCCACAGCACGCCCTGCTTCTCACTCAGGCACGTGATCTGCCTTGGCACAGACCTCTGCACTCACACATCGGTTTGCCACCTTCTGTACCTTCTGTGTTTCCTTGCCTGCCACCTCTGTCACACCAAGGTGCATCAGACGTTGCCTCACCGCTGCAAGCAGCTCTGTGCAGCGCCGTGTCTGTGCAGCGCCGTGTCTGCAAGACTCCTGCCTCGCCTGAGATCCTCGTCCCTGCTGTCATCGCCTCTCCTGTGGTGTGTGACCTTGGCCCCAGCCTGACGCCAGGAGAAGCAGAGTGCCTCAGGCTGCTCTTTCACCTAGAAAAGGGGAATAGTAGCGTGATATCCCATCCTCCTACTGCACTGGCTCCCCTTTCTTTTTGGGAGCCAGCTCAGAATTGCTCTCGATGGATTTGTTCTTGGCTACTTAATGGACCGTGTCTCTCTATTACCATTGCTACTTTGTCTGCTTATCAAACACCTGTCTTCTCTCTGTCAAGAGCCTTTTCTTCTGCAGCTTTCTGCCATCTGGAATAGCTACTTGATCAACTTTAGTTTCTTTCTTCTTACACATCTGAAATACTTTTTTTTGCCTGCATCTCAGCATGCCACCTTATTGAGTGGGCTAAACATAGTCATCTTTTATGCCAGTTTCTTTTATATTTGATATGACTTGCATCTTTCTGCTGCATTAGTGAATGATAAAAACATTTTGAAGCACATCTAAAATAGCAGACGATGGACAAACCTTTAGAGTAGTATATGGGATGCCGCTGTGACCTGCTGGAACCTGCAGCCTGCTTGCTGCTGGTGGGAAGCTGAGTTTAAAGGGAGACGTGCAGTACATTGCAGTGGAATATACCTGCCTCCTTTACAAATGGGAAGACAATAAGCCCCACATACCCAGTTGCACATTTAAAATTCAGGAACCTACGTTTTCCTATAAGTTAATAAATTTATGATAAAAGTGCAATGGAAACCAAAGCCACCTTTGAGCTGTTCATGTACCATGCAGATACAGCCTTGTCGTGTTAACTTGCAGTGCTTTCTTCATCCAGGTTCCCAAACTATTGCTTAATCTGGGTCTGGAAGAGCCACTGGTTCACGGGTCTGCACAGATCACTGACAGAGGCATGGTAAGTGTTCCCTCTGTTCGTCTCTGCTCTTTCAATACAGTCTGCATGCCCTTTGCTTCAAGAACTGTGTCCTAAAATTCAGTCCCACTGTTGGATGTGAAGCTGAGTTCTGAAGTACAGAACCACACTGTGAGTGGTACAGCCCAGTGTCCACTTCCAGGCCCTCTCTTGAGTTCCTGCCTTGCAGTTTCTGTCTTTTTGAACATGTTTGGTGAATTTTAAAATGGAATTCTACTGAGCTAATAAAGCTTGGGAAGACTGTCCACCTACGGGATGGGCCCCAAGTTTTTAGGTCTTTCCTCTGCCAAGGATCCTTGAGGGTAGACCAGAGCGTGCTCTGTGGATGAATGCTTGAGACATGCTGGTCGGGACACATGTATGGAGAACACATACCGGAGAGCTCCAGGTGCTTTTGCCAGTTTCCATTCTTTTCCTCCATAGGTTGGATCAGACAGCATCATTGGGTCGTCTACACAAGTTGGGGAGAAGACATCCATTAAACACTCCATCATTGGCAGCATGTGTATCATAAAGGACAAAGTTAAGATCACGAACTGCATCATCATGAATTCTGTTACAATTGAGGAAGGGTACGTTACCTCTTTGTATTTCAGTCCCTTAACTTTTCTGTTTTCTTTTCTAGATAGATTCTGAGTCTGTAATTTTTGTCCTGTAAGTAACAGTTGATCACAGGAGAGATGTTTCTAAGTCACAAGTCAGAAATGTCTCTGTAAACAGGCTAAAAATGCATAATGAAATGATTTAATGAGTGCTGCAATCTTGAAACATAGTTTGCTCTTTTTAGAGATCATACCATCTTCAGAATGTGGAAGTTAAGAGGATGTATGACTCTGTATAGATTTGTGTGCCATCTTTCCAAGCTTTATTTTAGTAGCTGTGTCTATGAGTATACCTAGAATATTTGGATCAGGGGATATATTTTAAAGTGGTACACTTACCAACTGGAAATGATGTTATCACCCTTGAATATTACAACTTTCCCTGACATTTTTTGGTCCTTTTTTTTTTTGTCATCTTGCAAGCTTTAGTTTACTACTGCGTATGCTGAATAATAGAATAAATGAGTAAAATTTTCAAAGAGAAAATCTGCCAGCTCGTAGAGACACTAACTAAATAGGTAGCCTTGATCTGTTCATTTCTAAATGTGGGAAAAGTGGCATATATGTAATTGTTGATGTCTGCATGCCCCCATCTTTCCATGCAAGCTGGCTTCCTGTGGATGTCAGCGGAAAGGAAACTGCTGATTGAGTCTGTGCAGGCCTGTATAAATTCCCTCCTCCTTCATGGCTTGAGGTTTGCTTAGGGCCTCAGGAAAAAGGCCAAACTCTTAAAAAACGCCAAGTTGGCTCTGGAACCTGCATATCTGAAAAACAAAAAACCCAAAGGATGTGGGGTCTATGGAGGATACTACTGTTACATAACTAAATTACAGGTAAGTATGGTACCTTACTGCCAAGTGTTTGTCTTTAATAGAAATCCACAGTAATTTCAAGCACATCATAAATCAGAATTCCTTTGAGTATAGAAAATAGCTGGTTTCCAGTGCAATTGCAAATGGATCCAGTATGGCTGTATCATAAGTGCTTCTGTCATAAGTACCAGAACCTCTCTCGTTTGATCGTGGGACCCTCTGTCATTTTGATTAATGAATTGATGCCACAGTCATAATAGTATGGTTCTGCATACGAGGTGAGCAGCTCTACCACAGAGGCAGCTGAGTGTATAAATAGTGGTATTTTTATGAAGAGCCCCAAATTAGCTTATGTTTGTCTTCGCTGTTATGTAGTAATACTGTTTTCTAAATCCTAAATGAAGCTCGAGAGTCATTATTATAAGCATTCAACAAAATTCCACAGGCATTATAAATATGATAAGATATTATAGCTAACTTTTTGGATCATATTTAGTGAATTTCTGGAAAACAATTTATTCCCTGGTCACTCTCAGTAAAAACAATGTCACCACCAATGAATGAAAAATCTTGCAGTCCCTGGAGTTTTCCTCCTGAGTAGCTCCACTGATGCACTGGAGTCAATTTTGTAATCATTCATCTCCAGCCAGAAATAAGATCGTAGACTGTGGAGCTTCATTTAAAAGCATCTTGTAATTCATATTGCGTAGATCTACATAGGAACAGCGCTGATAAAGTATTTTTTTATTGCATCATTGTAATCTTTAAGATTAGAGAGGGATGAAGTCATGCATACACAGGTGGTGAGATACAGAAGTATCCTAGCTGCTAACTTTTGTTGAAAGAGGTCTTGCTTGTAACTTAGTGAAAACAGTTTCTGTGTATTTTGACCTTCTTTCATGTATTTGATTATATTTGATGCATTTTGGTAAAATGTTAATGATTCTGAAACATGTTGATGGACCCATTTGCAACAGTTGGACAAATTGTACTGGGTTTTGCTTTAAACTGCGCACAGTGGACAGCTTTTCTTTACAAACATCTCTTCTCCCAAGCATTTCTAAGTAACTCGGGCTTTACCTAATCACCGACAAAGAAAATGTCCTTCACTTTAGTTGGAAAGTCGGTATATGTTGGCTGATATGAATCAAAATGAGCAAATGAACTCATAAAGTGCCTTAGCAGATGTTTTTTGGTTTTTTTTTTTTGCATAGCACATGTTCTGATGTAAGCCAGTTTTAACACCATCTAATGCATTGCATATTAGAAACTTCTGGAACTGCACTGAGAAGCGGATAAAACTGTATCATTTAACGAATATACGTTCTAGTGCTGGCACGAGCAGCTCCAGCAAACTAATGGACTACTGTATTGTGTCCTTGTCACATGTGAGCAATAACTGAAGGCCAGTCCCAGCTCTGTTCATTGCAGGAATACCAACCTGAAGCAGCAGGCTGAGAAGACTGCCGTAGGGCAGATATTATGGAAAAGACAAAGCTGTTTAGATAACCCAGAGAAGAAAGAAAGATCAGGTAAATAATTTGTGAAAGTCAGGAGTCTGGGAACAACAAAGTGCAAAAATTGCTCAGCATTCCGTTCTGAGTTCATTTATCAAGAGCTGACATTATTCATGACACTGCCTTCATATTTTTTTTTTTACCACTTACATCACCTCTAGCTTCTCTGGGTTGAATCTCACCTTTGTCTTTTTGCCACATCTTAGCTGGAAAAGTGCTCAGCAGCTTTGCTTAATGGTGTCAATACAAAGGAATATGTGATGATGTTTTTATCTCATGATGGTTCCCTGTAATGTTGTGAATCGAGGATGCTGTTGGACATGCTGTAGCTTCTGGAGCTTTGGGACCCACAAATTACATCTCCAAACCAGAAAGATTTGCTACATTTGATACCAGCTTCTGAAATGGATAAATAGATTCTGGGCAGATGGGAACACCACAAGAGGTTTAGTACAAAACTAGGTTCTTATTGTTAGGCTGTGGTTGGCTTGTTATTGTAGAAACAGAGGTTATGACCTAGATGATGCCCTTTGAAACAGTTCCTTCATAAACCGAATGGATCGAGAAGCTTGATTTCACCATTGTGTGCTGTTTGCAAGTTACAATCCCTTCCCCGGTGATGGCTGATGTATCTGATATTCTGCAGGAGCAGTAGCAGGGGTTTTGGTTTTCCCAGCCCTGGTGTGTAGGGCTTCTGTTAAGCTATGTATGTCTCCTGTGAAGTGATTTGAGTAGATATGAATCCCCCCTTAGAAGAGATTACAGGGGATTAAAGAAGTTAGCAACACGGGCAAAATAATTGCTAGTCCTTTCTTAATGTGTTTCCCGCTGTGAGCTAATTCTTCCATCAATGAGACAATAAAATAGCGAAGATTACATACGTGCTGAATGATGGCCATCCTTGACCAAGCTGGGAGGGACGTAATTTATACAACAGCGCAAGTGCTGAGAGATGCTGACTGCCCAGGTGACAGGCTGCAGCGGGGAAAGGCTTCTTGTTTCCCTCTGCACGGCTCCCCAGAGCTCGGTGACAAATGGCTGCGCTGAGTTTACGTGGCTGGAGAAAACTTACTCATCGAGCTGAAATTATAGGGCACGCGAAAACTCCGTCCGTCTGAATGCTCCCGTGGTAGCTGTGCACGTCCTCAGTCTGGGTTGTATTTGGGGCTGACCCTTTTGTTTGTTCCGTGGGTTAGGTGTGGAGCCGGGCAGCAGGGCCCCCCAGTCCCCAGGTCTTTGATGTAGGGGTGCTCTCCTTCCAGCCCGCTCGCCTCCCGAGGAGCACGCTGCAACACTGGCAGCCTGCGGACTTGGCAGGCCAAGGAGGTGGCACCGAGCACCGTGAGCTGTGAGAAGTGCAGGGGGTGGTGTGAATACTGGGTGCTAGGGAAAGTTAGACCAGTCTCACTGGGAAATGGGGTAAACCTTTGGGAGCTCTGATACCTAGGCAGAAAGGCTGGATAAAAATGTGCATGGAGGACTCAAGCACCCACATTTGTGGGGACTGACACCAATTACCGTGATGTTGGCTGAAACTAGCGTCTAACTTGTTCAGTCACACCAAGACAGTAAGTTATGGGTTGGGTTGTGTTCATCACGCTCTGGCTACTTGCGTTGAAGTGGGTGGCGCAGACGCTGTAGCGTTACTCGGTGAGTGGACTGGAGCGAGACCACGTGCGACTAGTTAACCGCCGCTCTCGTTTACCACATGTCTCCAATTTATTGCTACTTTTTTTTGAGAAAATGTACAAAGGAAGAAAACAACAAGCAAGCTGAGCTGGATTGACTACTAACTGCAGATTGATTGTGAAGTTTATTGGTTGTTTCCTCAATAGTGCCAAATCAGCACCTGATGTAGAAGCAGTGAGCGGTTTGAAGAAAGTTGTAATTAAAACCAGGATGGAATCGAGCATTTATAGGGGTTCAGCACATAAGTGGTCTTTTTCCCGTTGGATAATAGCAGTACAAAGGAAAGATCCTACTGCCAAAGCAACATTTTGTTGAAATTGTAAAATATATTTTACAGCGCATTCCCTCATGAGAAAGAATGAGGAGATGAAGTCGTTTCCAGCACCATAGCTTGCAAAGCTGGGAATAAAGTTGTGCTTATGCAGGGATTCCCAGACTTTTTGTATCCTGAGCTGTTGTCTTCTGGATGCTTGGTCTCACAATACCAATTGCACCCCAGCCCTATGCTAACCTTGGAAAGAACAAGTCTAGAATAGGTTTTGCAGAAGGCACATGAAAAGTGAGTACTTAATTCAGAAAAAGCACATGCTCAGCTTAAATATGGATAAAGTTTATATATAAATATAAAATATATCATGGATGTAGATAGATATGAATATATGAATAAAGCTACATACAGTGCTTGCCTGTAAAAAGGCCTCTTATTTCTCTTGGTTATGTAGCAGTTATGTTCTGTCCTTTCTCTCCCACCGTTTGGTTTTATATTGTGGACTCTTTTGGTCAGGAACCATAATTTTAATCCTCCTATTTAATTCAGTGCACACGCTTCTAAGATACTGAATAGAGACAACCTCAGGTCAAGAGTTTGCTTTCAGGAAAGTAAATTGAAGAGAGGACAAACTAGGCGAGCAGTGAGCGGAAAGCAGTTAGGCTCCTTGCAGAGCCAGTTTTCAGTTGCTTTCAACAGAAGTTGAATTCTGCTGTATTGTGTTTAGGATATTTCTCATATACTACCTGTTATCTTGAGAATCTCTGAACCATTATTACTATCAACTCCTCAAAAAACATTTTCTTCTGGCTAGCTTCCTGGTACATCAATCTATCTCAAATAAATCACCTGTTCTTTAAACTCAGATACAGATGTTTCCCTGATAGCGCAGGGAGCTCTTCCCCATTTTACAAACATCTTGTACGCCAAATGTTGAACTTAAAGCACAGGTCAGCTCTGAAAAGTGGCATTTTAAAACAGCTCCTCTCGTTCTGCTGATCTTCTTCTTCAGGTGGCCAGAGTTATGTCTGACTTCAGAGCTATAAATAAGCTTCTGCCTCCTGCTAGCCACATGGCTCTAATTGAAGAGGGGTATGCGCGTTCTCAGAGCATCTGATTGCTCTCGGGTTTTGGTGGGAATCTTTGTGTAAGTGCCATCAGTGCTGTTGAAAATTTTCCCACCCTGGGTATGGAAAAGGAAGAAATTCTCCCAGTGCCAGATTTTTTCCTCTGAGTTCCTGAGGGGACTGTGGAGTTGAACAAGTTCAACTTAGCTCCAGGAAAGCCGTCTCTGTTTTTAAGGGTAACATTTAGAAAGTCCTCTTTCACTTGTAAACCTAGCCCGTATGATATGGAAGTTGATTTAACCAATTATGTCCTATGGAGGGCTACAGTGCTCAGTCCCAAATTGCCCTTGAAAACCCCAGGGAAAACAAGTGTCAGTTATCCCTGTCAGTCTGACTGGGCCAGCTGGTGAGCAAGCAAAGCAAACTCAGCGATGGGAGTGAAGATACGGCTTTTCTGCTCTGTTACCTTAAAATAGACATAGATAGCTTTTCCTGGGCATCAGCTGTGCGTGTGTAAAGCCATGCAGGATGTGGCCCTTCCACTCTGTCAGAGAGAATCCAGAGGGAGGTCAGTTTTCCTGCGTAGGGTTTCCTGGTGTGAAACTGGTTGCAGCGTGTGCTTTTGCTGAAGTGTGCAAAACCAGGCTTCCAGCTACATAAAAGGCCACCAATTTGTTCGTTCTGAGATCAGCTGGATTTATCTGAAGTTTCAGAGGTGAGGCACAACCTTCCAGGCGACCTCCCCCAGCAGCCTAAGTTTCACTTAATAAAACAAGTTCAGGTAGGTTTGAGGCATCCCTTTAAGGTCAGTTGAACTTTCACTGGAAAATACGAGTGCTGGCAAGTATACGCAATATGTAATGCAAAATGTTTAGGGTGTGGGGAAGAAGTGTAAAGGAGCCATACCACAGTGATGAGCTTGGCTACAAAAGAGACATAAAACAAGTTCCTTAGTGAAAACACCCTCAGAGACGGGTTAAGAATTTAGGGGGTTGGTAGAATGTTTTTGTTACCCCCAAGGGGAAAAACAGGAGATCAAAGCCCGAATTCACTTAAGAATGCTTTCTTTGAAATGTATCTATAAATTATAGCACGTACTGCTGGCATCTATTGTAGTCTTTGGTATTTGCTTGAGTGTATAACGTGAGATCTGCAGTACCCTGAGTTGGCTCCTGAGTGTGTAAAACTGAATGTTGGTGAAAGCAACATTTGGGTTCTCAGGTTCCCTAATGCTGCTTTTGCCTCTTCCCTGCTTCCTTGTGCTTGTCCCTGTGACTGCGTGTCCCAGCCACTGACACACAGGCTGAAGGGGGGTTCCTTGAGGGGTTGCTGGTAGGTCTGAGAGCTCTCCGCCACCTCTCCCACCATTAAGGTGCCTGCCGTGGCTGTTATCTCCTTGGTCAAGGCAGAACGGGATGTTGCTCCCAGGGGAATCCACAGCTGTTACCCCTATGTCAGCAAAGTAGCTGCCGAGGCATGTCACCCTTGGCTTCTAACTCCCAAATCAGCCTCTCTGCTTCCTAGCTCATCCGGAGGAGTGAGAGCCCTGACGTCTTGGCACGGCGGAGCGTTGCCCACAGGCCGTCTGTAGCGTTACGCTTCGAGCTCTTTCTTCAGCTGGAGTCTGTAGTTTTAAACGTTGCATTTTAGACACCTCATTTGCTTTGCTTCCCAACGGAGGTCACGTCGGCTTTTTGGCACAATTGGATTAAACCAGCAGACCTGGATAGCTTCCATTGGCGTTTCAGGAGCTTTGCTGTAAGGCAGACCTGTGACATTCATACCTTCCTAAGCCTGCACAACGCGGGCGAGAGCTGCAGTTGAGGTCTTGACCTCGGTTACTTAAGCCCCTTTCTCCCAGGAGCGTTCATCACTTTAATCACAGAGTCCTAAATAATCAGCGGGTAGCCTGTAATTAGGGGGTTGTGTCTTGGACTCCTGCAGCCTGCTCCCGGTGTGCTGAGCGCGGCGTATTTTGATTTCCCATTCCCCCAAAGGACGTTTGATCTCAGATTTACACTTTGGAAAATTACGAAGGGTACAGCACCTCAGTCCCCTGGCAGCCTTCCTGCTTTCGGTGGTAGGTGCCTTTCTTTTCTTAAGTGTCTCAGCGCTGCAGCAATTGACACACTTGATTTAAGGGTTTGATTTATAGACTGATACTCGGGCTGAAAGTCAGCAGTTCCAGGGCTGCATAAATCAGCCTGTCTCGGGAACTAATACTTCCTTATTTATAATTTCGACAGGAGATGGAATTCTTTCTCAATTCTTTACATTTCTTTCAGATGTAATCGACCACCCTGTCCTTTGGTTTAAAGCTATGTGGCTTTGCCACAAATAGAGGGAGGGGAAAGCGAGCCGAGGCCAGGAATCGCCGCGCTATAAAAGCTCCATATTGTGTGCTCTTGGACTTTGCTTTCTCCCGGCTTCCTTCGAGCCCACACAAGAGATGGACTTGAGGTTTTTTTGGCTTTCTTCCCCTCCCCCCCTCCCTCCATACATACGCTGACCTTTTGGAAAAATAAATAAAAGATAAAGCCGGACCTGGAATGTTGCAGAATGTGTGTACATTTTGCTCTCTGTTGTTTTCTGCTGGGATTAGTTGTTTACAATGGGGGGGAGAGGGAGGGCAGAGGAAGGGAGGTCTGTGGCCTTAGCTGAAATTAGTGGCATTTCAGAGTGATCTTGTTAGGTGGTCTGCAGTTTAAAGACCTAAATCCTTGTAATCCCCCCATGCCTCCTTGGCCACTACTCCTTTTGCTCTTGTTCTCTCACTTTCGGGAAAAAACAAAAGAAGCCAGAGCCAGCCTCGCTGTCTCAGATGGAGGCGTGTAACGTACCCACACGCACGCGTGCACGGCCGTGCGCACACTCACTCTCCTGTGCTTTCCTTCGCACATCGTACCTGTGGAAGAAATTAATGCCTTAGCTCGCCGACATCTCCATCTGTTACCACTACAGGACCGGGCTTGTAAAAATGCTCTCTCTAGAATGCAGCCGCGCACTGAATATTTTTATTTATTTTCCGCAAAAACCCTCGGCTGCCAGACTCGCAGTTTGTGATTGCACTTAAAACAAATTCAAATTGAAATTTCAGCCGTAAATCAAATGCCCCAAATTAGTTCCTCTTGTGGGTTTGAACATGCTCTTTGGATTTTAAGGTCAGGAGATATCCGTTTTCACAGTGCTGAAAAGTTTAAAAATATACTACATTTTAAGGGCACAAAAATAAATATGGTTTGCATTATAAAGCTTTACATCAAATATGTGCATATGCACACACACACAACAACTTCGATGAAGCCGAATGCTGTCGGAGCACCTTTGAGGACTAATGGCGCCTAATTGTTAAGCAGGGCAGGAAACCCGGTGGCTATTTATCCGAGGAAAATACAGCACATTGCCCCGAGATGTGATATTTACCCGGTAAGAGAATAAAAGTTTATTCCTTACTCTTCAATTTAAAAAAAAAATAGTAAAAATTAAATAAACACACAAAATACTTCTCTTGGCAGGCTTTCTAGCATACTTTTTAGAAAAAAGGCATTTACAAGTGGTTTCAAAATGGCTGTGTTACATCTGTCAGCGGGTGAAGGGAACACCCACAAATTGTGTTTTTATCTCCTGAAGTTTTGTTCCACTTGAGCAATAAAAGCCGGATTCGCTGCTGGTTTGTGTGACTGGGCTAATCTTAGTGCTGAGCATGGTTTTAAAACTTGTTCACTTGGTGGGGTTTGTAAGGTTTAAGAAGCTCCTGGGGTGGCGGGGTTGTTTGGTTTTGTTTTACCCTGGCGTTGTGGAAGGTTTGCAAGCACCTGGCACAGATGTGCTCGCCTTGGTTCCCTGGGCTGTCCTTCCAACAAATGGTTTGGCAGGACCCCCCCTTATCTTTGATGTTAATGTCATCAGCACTTTCTTGGTTACAGTGCTGTTCGTTCCCCCGGAGCTGAAACGCTCCCCAGGCAGGCTCTGAACACACGTCCAACGTCCTCTGGCCCCAGTGCCACACCAGGAGCTCAGATCCCCTCTCCGCTGGTGCCACGGGGGGCGAGGGTGGTGCCGCGAGGTCTCAGCCTACCCTCGGCTCTTCTTGTGCCTGGAAAAAGTGAGGTGGTGGGAACCTCAAAGCCACCCGGGAGAGCGCTCTCCTGCGTAGCTCGAAGCGCTCGAGGAGGAGGTATTTGGGAGCACGCCTGTGGGATGGGAGCCATTTCGGTGGGCAAAGAGCACTCCCTCCCATCGCCTTCTCTGGTCTTGTTGAAAGCCAGCTCAGGATGGCAGCAGTGGTGGGCAGTCCTCCCTGCACACATTCATCTTCCCGCCCGATTTCCAGTGCTGTGTTCCCCCAGCAAACGCTGCTGCACGAGATGATGGCCTGAGCCCCTGCGCGGGTACTCGGTGCCACTAGAAAGGAAGCAGCTCGTGACAGTGTGAGAGCAAAGGCAGGCAGGGGTCTGCTGTGTATCTTTGCCGCTTTTTATCTTATTAACATGTTAGTAAAAACCTTGCCAAGGCAACCTGAGCTGGTTACTTGTAGCATAATTGCTCACGTTGCCTCCTTGTAGGTCAGAGGAGGGGGAGTTTGAGGCGAGTTAAAAGAATGATTGTTCAGAGGGGACAGTCTGCTCAAGGGGAGTCGTAACTGCTAACCACCGTGGCTGAGGTCCGTTTTTATTGCTTTTACTCCTGCAGAATTAATGCCGTGTTTGTGAGGCAGATGGTTTCTGCTCTGGCTCACATGAGCGACAGAATTGTTAGATGTTTAATGGCAAATTCTCTATACTAGATAAGGGTGGTGTGTAAGCAGGAAAATACTAGGGATTCATTTCAGGATTGGCAGAGTGAAGTGAGGATGGATGCTTCTCTTCTCTCCTGAGGACCATGGCTGGCTGCCTCTCCATTCATTGCAAAATGGAGGCTGAGGGCTTTGACCTGGTACCAAAACCCCTCTGTGCTCTTAGTTCAAACTCCAAGATACCCCTTCTGCTCACGACCCAGCCTGATGGTGCGGTGCGGCCGTGTCTCGCTGGTGCAGTGAGCAGTGGTGAGACCTGGGGCCAACGTAGGGAACAGCTGTGGGTGTCACAGAGCAGTTAAAATGTATAAGTTGCCATGCAGAAAGTCACTGAAACCAAAAACTTCAGAAAGAGATCAGCTATTTGACTGAGGATAGTGAGAATATCCACGGTTGTAGCTATCATTAACAGAAATGTTGGGGAAGAGATAAAATACCATGGTGCGGCGTAGAATTAATGTGGGGGCACAGACTACCTCCATCTCTGTGGGGCTGTGTATTTCACTTATACCTTCCTCCAAAGCAGCTGGCTTGGGTGTGTGTTACACTTAGTGTATTTAGGCATTTCTTAGCTGGATGCCTTCACATTCTGCATCCTTCAGTGATTTCTACCTAACTCTGCACATGTAAAAATTAGGAAACAAATCATCTGCAGACACAGACCAATGTAGTAACTCACTCAGCATCTCAGTAGAGGAGTTATGTAGCTAACACTTGAACTCTGAACTTCTTTCCTATCTAGGTGACCGGATCAGCAGATTTGAAAGCTGGTTCCCACCAATTCAAAAACATGTTGGAAGAAGGTTACTTCAACTAAAGCTCCATCCTATGTAAATTTCAGACTTTGGTGTCAACTGGCAGAGCAGTTCCAGAGTTGCAGTGTGGGTCTCATTGGTTTAGTACTGCAGAGTAATTGTGTTTGGTTGCTTGAATGTGACATGAACAAAGCCAACCAGTTGAGGTATTGATCTTCTGCCCTTTCTGACCATCCCTTCTTAGTGCCTTGCAATCTCAAACATATGAAACTTCTCAGCAGAACTCACAGGGAAGGACTGGGCTGCTTCTCCTCTTTTTAACTGGGGAAATGAGAGAGAAGTGACCCATGCACTTACTCATACTGTCCATGGAAAGTATGAGACCTAATCCACATCGCAGTTCCCAGGCCAGTGTCCTGTCTGTGGAATCCCCTGGCAGGACTTCCCCTGTTAAGGAAGCATAGAGGAAAACTGTTCTAACAGGAGGTAAAACTGGAAACCCTTATTTTGCAAACCTGTTCTGGCAGCTGGGTGTGATGATCAGCATAAGAACTGTGCAGTTTTTGAGAAAAGGGCATAACCGAACCTACTTACAGGATTGTCTCATAGGCTTTTTAGCTGTTCTGTTGGATTCCTTTGTTTTGTACCTGTCATTTTAAATCATTTTCTTGCTTTACCTTGTGCTTGCATTATAGGTGCTGTCTTCAGGGCAGTGTTATTTGTCATAATGCCGTGATAGAGAAGGGTGCAGACATCAAAGACTGTTTAATTGGAAGTGATCAGAGACTGGAAACCAAAGGTAAGTAGAGGAGCTGTATTTACAGTGCATTTATAATTAATTTTTAGAATTTCCTCATCAAGATTTTCTTCCTATTTCTTCATAAAGTGCCAGTGAACAGTGGCAGCTCTACAGAGTGGTGTGCTATAATATTGTTTTTTCATGGAAAGTACAGTTTCTTGGCACAAGAGTAGTCCAGGGACTTGCTCCTCACTAGTTGGCAGCAGAACTTTGTTGTTATTATGAAGAACAAGATTGGGTGCTGAGACAGTCTTTTCCCAGAGACCACAATTAGATCATCCTGAAGTTGTCCTCGGCAGGAACTGTTATTTTGACTAATCCTCTCTGTGAGTGTCAGGGGTGGCGCAGTCAAATTATTGATCAGACAGACACCCTTCTGTTTGTGCTGGCAACCAGGGGTGTCAGCGTGCTCCCCTTCACCCTGCTCCAAGGAGGAGCTCAAGGTGCAACATCACACCAGGAGCTGCTCTGCTCAGTACTAAAAATAAGGGCGGCTGCATTTGGGTCTGCTTTAGTGAAATGAAATGTTATTTTGGGGTTTCAGAGAGGTTACAACTATGTGGCCCTAATTTGGGCAAACTTAGGCCGTCCAATCAAGCTGTGAGTGGTGAGGGCTTGGTAACCGCCTGAGTGGAACTGTTGATTTCCTGCCTGAAGAGATAATGGGCAGGAAATGGCTGTCTCAGTGACTGCATCCCAAGCAGAGGGCTTTTTAATGAATATTTATGGTTGGGGTTTGGCAGATCCCTGCTCTAGGGTGTGGACTGAGGACAAAAGTGAGTTCCTTTGCAGGCTCCATGTGAAGTTGTTTAGTCAGATCAGGATTTGTTTGCTTGCTTTGTCTTTATAGTATATGGGTGGTTTCCCAATTTTAAGTGTCCTCACACAGAGCAGGGTTTGCACTTAATGCCGTATGCCATAACCTATTGTCAGCTGTGCATATGGAATTTTGTCCTTTAATTTGAAACTAGGAGTAAAAAAGACCCACGGAAACAAAGCTGTGATCCTGCAATTGTCTCACATACTGTAGGAAATACCCAGTGAGAGTGCTGTGCTCTGTGGTCTTGGTCCCTATGTACCACGATCTCTGCCTACCCATGGCTTTGCCCAACACATCACTCTGAATCAGTGGTTTTTGTGGGTTTGTTGCCCGCCTACCCCTGAAGATTTGCACTATTCATGGTGCTCCATCTGTGCCTTCCCCTGAGCGTGAGTCAATAGGAGAGCTGGATCACGTCACACTTGGTTGTTACCCTCCAGTCTGAACTGTGAGGAAACAGGGTGTAGATTTAGCTAATATCTCAGGACGAAAGACTATGCTCAATTTCTTTAGTAGATCATTTCAAACAGAAGCATCACGCTTTGACCTCACTCACGTCTGTTGTGGTAGTCTCTTCCAGGGTACAGACCCTAGTCTGGTTGATCTTGGCATGGAAATCATTCTTTCTTCATGATCACCCTTGTCATCCTTGTCTGAACAATTTTCAAGGCCTGTCAACATATTTGGAGGGAGATGAACGGGGCTGGAAGCTGTGGTTCATTTGCCAATTCTTGTAGGGCCACGTGCTCACCTCTCCAAAGCTTAAAGCCACTCCTCAGTGAGTCTGTGGGCCCTCCAGTTAAAGTGTCCAGGAACGTATGATTGACGCTAGCAGAGACGTTCGGGTAGATTATGAATACACCATTATGCTGAGCAAGAAAAAATAATACAGCCTCAGTTCGTTTCCCTGCCTCAGTTTCCTAACCGTTCTGGAATTTCTTTGGGCTGGGGGTCAGGTTCTCCTCGGTGGTCTGGGATTTGTCTGTGAAGTTCATGACTTATTTCCTGAACTGTGGAGTTTTTCCAGCCCAGCATGTCTCTTCTGACCTTGCCTGGTCCCGCAGTAAACTGGGCCCTCTTTTTTGCTGTGAAAGCATGCCATGACTTCCTTTCCCCTGCCCAAGACTTCCTGTATCTTGTGCCAAGCTTTTGGTGTGGCCCTGGAAGCCTGTTTCCATATTCCCCCTTTCATCAAGACTTTGGCTGTGTTGTTCTGTTTGGTAACTTTTCCTTCTTCAAGCTCTAGCCTTCACAGCCAGGTTACAAAAAACTACTTCTCTTGGGTCGCAGCCACCTTTTGTTGCAAGCTGATCGCACCTCGGCAGACGTAAGCGGTAGCAGCTGGCTGTTGACCCCAGTCTGGGAGTTACACGCTAGAAACCACCTCAGCAAAGCTGCACACACCTTCCCAGAAACATTAAGAAAAAAAAAAATGCAGTTCCTTATTCCAAAGCATTGGCCAGGATTTATCAAAGGTACAGAGCTCCCTGCACCATCCTGCACAGCCCAGAGTTGACTTTGCTGCAGGACCGGCTGTTTGCTCCCAGTGAGCCCTGGTCACGCTGCCCAGGCAGCTCAGGGTACAAGAGCTCTTTGAGCCACTGACCTCCTTTCAGAAAGTGAAACTCCAGTTCCACAGAAGGAGGATGGCAGAAGAACAGCTACCACAAATGGTAGGCAAACGTAACTCAAACCAGCTCTCATCCTTTTCCTTCTGCGGAAGAGGCAGGGGCATGTTTAGGGTGGTCCAAATGGTACAGCTGGGAGTAATGGGATTGAATTAAGCACAATTTAGGTTGGATATCTGGAACATGTTCCTAACGATGTGGTCTGGTCGGCTGTGGGATAATCTCCCTGGGGACCTGGTGGGAGACCTCATCACTCAATAACAGGCTTGGCAAAGCTCTGGACACCTAAATAGAAGGAGCACTCCAGCCCTGGTTATTGGGGTAGATCAGATGCAGCCTGTTTGAAACCAAAAACAGAGGGGGGGCAGGTAGCTGTCAGCAGTGACTTCAGGCCCCATCACAGCATTGGCCAGACATGGTACTTTTTAAGTGCCTCTGCTGAAATCGTGTTATGGAGTTTTATTAAATTTCTGTATTTGCAACCAGTGCCTCCTGAGAGTCGTGCTATTCTCTTCCTACTGCTTTTATTGCCATGCAAAGGAAGCATCCACTTTACTTCCTCTTTGATACTTCAATTTAAGGAATTTGCTAGCGGAGAATTAACAGACAGGCTTTGTGAAAGCTCCTTCACCCAGGTAACAGTTAGAAAAACATGTTGGTACCTAGGAAAAAGGAGGTAATTATTAAAGGGATAGGAAATGACAGGCAGCAGTTCTGAAAGAGCTTAATTGCACAAAGCATTCAATCACTGCCTCTGAGACAGTTATTACGATTACGCTCCAGCCTTCTTGATGAAACTGTTTTTAAAGAGGAGCTCAAAAGCAGCATGCCCTCGTCAGAACAGGGCTAGGGAGAGGGAGTGCTGGTGATGGGCCAGCCGAGGAGTCAGATGAGCCCCAGAGCCAGTGAGTACGATTCCCAAAGGAGTCATTAGGGCAGATCCAGCAGGGAGCATGTTGTACATCTGGTATAGGTTAGTCAGGAAGAGGCGTACCCAATAAATTGGCCTAACCTTTCTTCAAAGGAACACGGAGAACAGAGATGGTAAAGACACACACATAGGTTATAACCAGCAAAACTGACACAGAACTCACCGCCTTATCCCTCACCTTCATCTCTGTTGTCCGTGGGGCAGAGATGTTTTATGTGCATTGGAGATTAAGGAGCCAATGTCATTCGGGGACAACTTGAGTCATTACACACCCAAGAAGTGCATTACAGCAGTGTTGTTGCCACAAAGTGTATTTTCAGAGAAGGAAAAAACACCAGCGTTCAGGCTGCTGATGTAATCTTAGCTTGGCATCCTGGTACGTACTTAGTAGGAGCACTATCTCCATGGCCGGGCTGTAGGCTAAGACTTCGCTCTGCTTGTTCCTATACATTTTTAACGCAACCATATATTTTTATTTTCTGTGGTGCCCTGACACAGACAGCACGCAGAACATACTGCTGCGTGCATGCTGAGTGTGGGGTTGTTCCATATTTTTCATTTTCCTGTCTTTTTTCAGTGTGAGTCTGAAACCTTAATTACTGTACACTGTGCAAGAAATAAGATCCTTTCTTAGGCCTTTCTGCAACATTTGTCATCTTAGTGCTTCACAGCTGTTAACAACCTCATTTTCATCTCCTCAGCATGAGCATGGTTGCGTTTGCCTCCTATTTTGCAGAGACCTGAGAGGCAGGGAGATGCTGACCGTGTGCCCATTCGTTTTGACTGCCCAACTTAGTGCTAACGTTGCACGTTACGTGTGGCATTCCCTAACTGCTACAGACTTGACATTTCAGCCTTAACATTTGCTTTGTAGATGTTTGGAGGGAGGGTTCAGTCCACTGAAAAAAAAAAGGAAAAAAAAAAAAACGGTTTTGTTATATGGGATCATGTTGGCCCTTGTGTGGATCATTAGCAGTGCCAGGAACTTGAACTCCATTATACAGCTTCTGCTGCTCCAGCTGATGGGAACTGACAGTAGTGGGTCATCCTGAGCTGGGTCTGGAGCAGGGCAGGAAGAACTTTGCCAGGAGGTTTCACAAATGCCCATGGGTGTCAGCAGCCCTGAGATTCACTCCTGGTGCTGGGGGGAGAAGGCTGTAGTTACTGCAGGCTTTACTACTGCTGCCGCCAGCATCAGCCCTTGGATTACATCACCTCTTTCCTATCCGATGCTGATTCCTGTGTCACAGCTCCCTGCTAGGGCATTGTCTGAACACTGCTCTCATCCCATTCCGAGTCTTCTCTTTGTTTTTTTTTCCTCTAGTCTTAATCCCACAGAGATTTTGTTCTCCTCTTTCACTTTGTTGTACCCGGACACCCACCTGACTCCTCCTCTGGTCTGACCATGGATGCTATTTTCAGTTCCCTTCCCCAGCAGTCCCATGCTCCATTTCCCACCTGGCACTCGCCCCCTGACTGCTTGGAGTCTGCTTGCATCCCTTTCTGACCTCTGTCATGCCCAGGCAGGATCCCTCTGGGCACCAGAGGGAAGCGGTTCGGTGCTAAGTGCTGCGCTGGTCCAGGGAGCAGGGACACGAGCGGGGGAAGCCCTGCGTCATGTCTGCACTTCCACAGGCACTCGGTGCAAACTGTCTCTGGAGCTTTTAGCTGCCCTCCTGAGAACATGTGCAAACGGAGATTTTTTCCAGAGGCTTATCACGTAGCCAAAAGCGTGTGGTTTCTCACAAGAACAGAAAAAGGCACATATCCAGTAAGGACTGGCTCCCGTTTCCGATCATTTTCCAAATCCCGTTCCAAGCTTGGAGCCCTAGGACTTCTCAATGAAACAGAGTAAGATTGTTTTAATTTAATGAGGGCCAAAGAGCACATTTTTCTCTAATGTCATCCTCTGAAGGCAGGTACGGCTTACGAAGCCTCTACACATGAATGGGTGGCTGCTTGCGAGGATGCCTCAGCCCAGCTGAGCGGGATAGGGACAGGAAGGAACCGATGGGCTTTCCGATGCTCTTGCTGCATTCAGGCAGGACCGAGCATCTGCTGTTGCAAGATGCTGAGTACCTCCTGGTGAAGTCTTGGGGAACTGAAAATCCTTAGCGCGACACAAGGTCGGGATCAGAACACATGCTGCGGTGCAGATGGGAGTTACGAAAGCCTGCGAAGAACAGACGCAGACTAAACAGTGCACACATGTGTATGGTGCACTGGGGTGCAAGATGAGCTGGAAAGGAGGAATGGTGTAAATTCGTAGGGAAACTGGGAGGTCCATATGACTTGTTCCCTAAAGCAGTTGAACTGCTGAACGTCCCTGACAGAGATATCAGCTGGCAGGTAGTTCTCTGAAGGAGTCTTTTGCATCAGTGACACATTTCTAGCCTGCTTTCCAAGCTGTATAAAAATGGTTTATGAGTTCTGGCCTAAGCGGTGGCAGAAAACTTCCCTGGAACATCCATCCAGCGATGCTTTGTCCTCCCCTCGGCCGCCGGGGCCGGTTGTGCTGTCACACTCTCGTTCCCAGCTGGGGAGGTTGAGGCTTCCTGAGCGAACGGGTTAAAGGAACTGCCACACTCGCAGCATGTGGATTGTGAAGCCTCCCCAGAAGGCAGCAGTTCGTAACCTTGTGGAAATATTTGTACATGCTCCACGCAGAGAAAATAACCGCTTGTGCTCGGCCAGAGCTCGGCCACATGAAAGAGCCAGGAAGAACACCCCAATGGATGCCTGAGAAAGGAAGGGGACCTCGACTTGTGCCCAGCACAGCGGGCAGCAGTCTCCAGGCAGATATGGAATTGCTGCTGTCTCGGTGGGAAGCGTGGACAGAGTCTTTCGGATTGACATTTCTGAGATCCCCACTAGCATGTGCTGCGAGGGGCTGATATCCCCGTGGGAGAACATCCATCACTATAACCCAGGCCCCTTCTTGAAAGGTTGCTGGGACTCTGCCACAGTATTAGGATGCTGTCTCCCTGTCCCCAAGGAACTTGCTGTTGTGCACATCCCTAGCTCTTCACCTCGCTTTCCCTTCACTAATGTTTCTCCTAACACCCTGAGCAATCACTTCTCCAATGAAGGAGTAATCTCTTTCCCATTCCCCCCCTGTCCATCTGCTCCAAGCCCCAGCAAACTCATTTCTTTCCGGGCACCGACCGCGTTGTTGGCTTTACCTTTACCCTCCAGAGACATCCCTGGGTGGATTTAAGGGCATTAATCCAGTGAAAGATGTCTCTGCCCATGGCTGGGGGGCAGACGGGATGATCCTTAGAGGTCCCTTCCAACCCAAACCACTCTGCGATTCTCCACCAACACTGGGTGAGCGATGAGAAGAGCCTCAGTTGAACCGGGTGAGCACAGGCACCATGTGCTGGTGTTTTCAGGGTGTAAGACACGAGCGAGATCCCTGCCTGGGGGCTGTGTTGAGGCCCCCAGCTGCCGACCAGAGCTGATTTCCCTGAAGCTATTGCCAGCCCCAGCACCCCGGGGGGGGTTGCAGCTCCTTCCCCAGGGGGGCTGCTCACACTCCAGAGCCCCTTGAGCACGGCTGACTGCAGCACAGCAGGGCTGTCGTGGCCCTTGGGGCAGCTCTGAGACAGCCCTGGCCTTTGGGCACCCTGATCTCTGGCGATCCCCTAAGTTCAGTGTGGCTGGGGAAAGAGCAGGCCTTGACTGGAAAGCCCCAGCACTCCGCACACACAAACAGCTCAGCCCCCATCACCTGCTTCCCTTCTTTATCTCTACATGTAATTTAAAACACCCTCCAGCCTCCCGAAGCTGAGCTTCAGCTGCTTCCCATCCCCTTAAGCCCCTTCAGTTCCTCTCCCCCCACAACCTGGCCACTTTTCCCGGGCCAAGCATCACTGCAGAGACAAGTTGCTCTTCTCTCCCACTTCTCTGATCCTTTCTGTCCTGGGTGAGTGTGGTAGGAGCCACCCACGGCGTGTTTTCGTGCATGCGTTTGTGCAGCCACCCCGCCCCCCCCCCCCTCGTTTTTTAAGTTAAACTATCTCTTGCTTTAAAGAGAGCAAATACACAGCAGTGGCTTTCATCACTGCTGTATAATAGAGCAGTAATTCTGTGCCAGGGACTGTTTTCTATTTTATTTTAAAGGGTTTATAAAACAGTGTATGTAATTGAGTGAGTAAACTGAACGTTTTCTGGAGCCCCTGAGGGCTGGAACTTCGTGGTGGTCCTGGGCCTAGGCCCTAACCTTTTTTTTTTTTTTTTTTTTTTTTTTTTTTTTCTTTTTCCCTCCCTTTCCCCTCCTTCCCCTCCTCCTTTACAACCCCAGCGTTGCCACCAGCAGCAGCGGCAGCAGCAGCAATCTGTCTGGGGCTAATTGAGCAAACAACAAGGAGATGCTTTCACAGGGCTCTTAAAGGAATGCTCCGGCATCCCCTCGCTGCGAGCGGCCTCGCAGGAACCTGCCAGCCAGGCTGGGGAGGGCCTCGGCCCCCAGTCCTGGTGGTAGGGTTTGTGCTGGGCTCTGCAGTCATTTCCGCCCCGCTGTTTATTTGCATTACAATTTGGTTTTAGCCGAGAGCACCGAAGGCTCTGCTGCTGCTCCCCAGCTCTCCTCGCGGCCCGTGCGTATGTTTCTGAAGGGGCTCGCGTACAGTATGTGTAAACACACGTCTTCCCGAGCAGGAACGCATACATAACGCCTGACAGCTTTTTGATTTACGCTCAGTAAAACCTCCGCGGACGCTCGGTTCAAGCACCCAGGCTGACTTCAGGCTGGGCTGCGTCAGCAAGTTGAATCAAAGTGCTAATCAGGAGGCTGGATGTGTTGATCAGCTCTGGATTCGCTTAGCACCAGATGCTCCCAATCTGAGAAGATCTCGTTGAACATGATTTAAGGTTGCAGAGTCCAACTCGAAGGCTTTCTCAAAGTCCTTTCTCTAATCCCTCTTCTTTCTCTGTGGGCTGAATGCATCTGTAACCCTGCCAGTGTCAGATAAAAGGCAGCCTGGTAAGAAATCCCTAATGGGGAGCTGGGGAAGGAGAAGGGAGCCTGAACAGCGAAGCATGTGAGGTACTTGTCCCTCCTCCCCCCGGAGTTTCAGGCAGAGTTTCTGCATGAACTGAGCTTGCTGGTACCAGCCAGAGCCACTGGCAACTGGCAGCCACGGCTGATAATGAAACGCTCCCCGCAGCCCGGCTCCCTTTGGCACACCCCGCGGAGTCTGAACTCCCTTCCCTCTGCGAGGAAGGCTTTGGGAAGGGAAGAGGGAAGCGGGGTGAATCCTTATCTCCCCATCGCATCCCCCTGGGGTGCGGAATCGGGCTTTGTTTCTAGCAAAACCTTTCCCTTTATCGCTTAAAAAGCCTTTCTTGTGGATTCAAGGCAGGCACATTCATGCGTTTCCTTTCGGCCTGTGCAAGGAGAAGGGAGTTTGGTGATTTCGTGCCGTTCTGCCAGGTAGCAGCGACACGCCGGGCGTGCTGTGTGTGCCGGCGGCGGGGATCGAGGCAGGATGGGATGGGAGGTCAGGGAGCGCAGGCTCTGGTTTCCCTTGGGGCTTTGGCAGGCCGCGTAAACTCTCGAAGCTCGTTGCTGCCTCAGTTTCCCCACCTGTAAAATTGGAATGCTCTTACTCACCCGCTCTTGAAAAGCATTTTTAGCTAATCAGATGGAAAACGCGAGATATCGGAAGGAGGCTACAAGCATGTCAGTGCAAACTACAAATAGTTCGTACCAGCTCTGCAGCAAAGTATGTGACAGGGCCCATCCCGGCCCTGCACGCAGGACGGTGCAGGATGCTGTCTGACACGAAGCAAAAAGTTCCTTATTAAAAAGGTATTGCTACAGATAACCTATATATAGAACCGTAAATTGACACGGTGCTTCACAGGCCTAGATGAAGGCATGTTTAATCTGCAGAGGCATAACGTAATTACTCCCACTGGATGCCGGCCAGAGTCTTATTCACATCACAGAAATCAACACGATAGGTAGTCTGCTTGGAGGAGGTTCAGGAATGGAGTCACAGGAGTTGCTACAGGCCCTGTTTGAGATATATTGGGAAAGTTGTTGGGGGTGAGGAATGTTACGGCAAGAAGCGCTGCAGGTTGGATTTGAGGTACCTTGGCAAAGCTGTGTGAGGTCCAGGACGGGAGGAGAGAGAAGCTGAAGGCTGGACTTGGGGCTATTGGCAGGGCCGTGCGGGAGATGCTGTGTGGTGCTACCTACATCACACTTGCACCTGGCACACGCACAGTCAGTCCCTCGTTCCCCTGCGTGCTGCATCCACCTCTGCTCATCCTGCTCCAAGTGCTCGAGATCGGGCTCCAAGCTCCAGCTTCGAGCTCCGAGACGTTGACTTGAGGCTCCAGGACTGTCAGCTGTCACTGAATACCCTGAGCAGAGGAATAAATGACTCCACCTGATGCTGACAGCAAGGAGCGACTCCTCGTTCCTACTTGCTGCCTTCAAAAGGGGTCTCTGAAAGGCGGTCACGCAGCTCGCCCTGCTCCGTCCTCCAGGCTGAGGAGGATCCGTGTGGTTGTGGGGTCAGGGCTGCAGCGGGAAATTACCTTGCCACAGTCCAAATAACTCCTTGAAGCTGGTAGAGCAGTGTTTAATCAGACCTCTTCTGGAGTGATGGTTTGCTTGGTGCAAAGATAATGCCTTAAACTCGCAACCAAGAGAAGCGTCGCGTTGGCTCGGCCACTTCGGGGATTGCCAGGAATTTCTTTAAGTAGCCGAGGGTAGCATGGTTGTTGTTTTGCAGCCGTCTTGCAAAATCAGCTCCCCCGAGGGGAGGAGTTTTAGGTGGGTAAATAAAATACAACCAGTTATTTCCATTATCCTTGGCTGCCTCCCCCCGCTGCCGTGTAAGATGCTGGAGACAGCACAGCCTCCTTCGCTGCATCTCAGCACCTCACACGCCTGATGCTTTATGCCAGGCACCCAGGATATGCGAGCCTGTTGTTATTCCTGGGGAGAAGGGGTGCGAAGAGAGCCTCGGGGCACAGTTCGAACCACCTGAACTCCTGAATCGGTGGCAACCCAGAGCGATTTGGATTCCCCTCCACTGGGGCGGTACCCCGAGGACACCCACTTCGAGCACACAGGCATTGTGTCAGGCGCTGAGGCCACATACTTGGTTTTTTAGGCACTGGGCTTTCAGTTTTGTGTTTTTATTATTTTGGCTTGAGATCCCTTATTCGCAGTCCTTCCCTGACAAGCTGCTTTTGCATTTTAAACGGGAGGCTCTTTCAGTACAGTGCATTAACAGCGCTGGGGCAGGGACTGGCACGTTAATGTGTCCTCCGAGCCTGTGCCGAGCTCCTGGGAACAGGCAGGAGTGACCTTGTCCAAGCTGCCTCGCCACCAAATGTGCTCCGTGGGAGCCTGAGGTGGGCTGTCTGCTGTCAGAGATGACAGCGGTGCTCGGAGACCTTGCTTCATCTCAGCACTTTTGGAGAGGGTCCGATTTTTTGAATTCAGGAGGGAGAAGCCAAAATAAAGTAACATTTAAGTTGGAATTGCTGAGAGAGGGTTTTGTCCCATCTCGGTGGCGGCCCCTCTGATGCTGAGCAGCCCCTCTCCTTCCAGCCCCGGAGCGGTTTGGGGGCACACCGCACTCTTTAGGGCCGGGGAGGACTGCTGATCTTTAATTTTGTGTCAGGTCTCCATGTTGGATGGACCTAGAGGTACACCTGTCAGCAGCAGCTGGGACTTCCGTCGGGCCTCTGCTGCTTGGTAGTGACACACACACGCGAAAAGTCTCATTAGAGAAACCTCCTGATGTTTAGTCAGTTGTTTAGGCTTCTGCCATGTGTGTGGGATCGTGTCTGAGAGACGCCAGAGACCAAAAAAGGGCAGCAAATCTGTGTTCGAGTTCCCTAGAATCTGCTTTTCTCATTTGTTTTAAAGTTGCAGATTTGAAAAATGCAAAGTCTGAAGCGCTGCTCTAAAACTCAATTCCTCTTCTTTTCCTCCCTCTCTCTTTTCAGCCAAACATGTTAATGAAGTCATTGTGGGCACCGAGCAGCTGATGGAGATATAACCCAAGTAGGTTTTAAAGATGATTTTATGGAAGCGAGCAGCAGAACCAGATGTTCAGCATCGTAAGATCATCCGTACGGATCCCTACTGGCACGGCTCGCCCTGTCACTGCTCCTTTCCCGTTCGGCTTTGTATTTATGTCTTAATAAAGAAGTATTTACAGAGCCGTGTGTGCGCCCGGCCCTCCCCCCTCATTGAGATGCGCGCGGGTTTGTGCCGGGTCCGGTCGGGCCCCGCGCGCCCCGCGGACACCCTGTACTTTTCCAGCAGAAGGGTGAGCGGGGACCACACAGACCGTGCCCACGCGGACAAATCGCCTCGCCGCGGCGCACACCGAGTCCCCACAGCCCCGCACCGTCCCCGATGCCACGGAGGAGCTGCTGGGGATGCTGCTCCCGCACCTCTCCAGCACAGGGAATCGCAGCTTCACCGGCCTCCTCCTCCTCCTTTCTCACAGCGCTGCCCCAAAGCACAGAGATGTTTAAGCTCCGTCGGTGATGTCGCTGAGGAGCTTGGCACTCGTTTCCTCCGGGGCTGAGCGTGGTCCGTGACTTGGAAATCCTGCCCAAAAGCATTGCGAGGGGACCGGAGGGATGTAGGAGCAGGGAGGGAAAGCAGGGCACAAGCAGTGGGTACCATCTGCCTTATTTCGGTGGTTTCTGGACCCCAGGAGGTGTGTTCCCACGTCCAGATGATCTGGGGATGGCTGGACGTATGTGAGATGAGTCGAGAGCACTAATGTGAAACGCACAGCCTTGTGGTCAGGGGTTGTGCCAGGATTGTAAAGCACCTGGATGGGATTGAAACACAAGCTGTTCTTTAACGTTTAGAAATTGGACACGAGTTCCTACCTAAAAGCTGTTTATTAGAACCTGGTCGGATTCAACGGGACATTTATCTAAGGCTGGCAGCTTGACATCCAGAGGTGCTTACAGCAACTGGCTGGAGGGAGATTTCATTAACTGCAGTGATAAATTTTAAACGTGTGCTTCGTGGGCACCGGTGTCCCCCGAGGAAAATTACAGTTTCCTAGCTAATTTGACAGAAGAGAGATTATAATCCAGACATTCCCGGGGTTTCATAAACAAAAAACCCTACTTTAAAGGACCAGATTGGAATGGAAAGCATGGCTGGGGATGAGCTTCTGGCTTGGAGGCCTTTTACAAGCTGCGGGAAAAAAAAAAAAAGAACCGTGCTGCCGTTCAGCTCGGGCTTTGTGCTAAAGGTTTTACCTTGCGTATGTGTGCAAACATGTTCCTAAGCTACAAACCCTTTTTCATCCAAGGATCATGGAGGCCTTACAAAGGTTAATAAAGAGAGGCTCTGGGAGGGAAGGGAGCACAGCATCCATTTCGGCTGTGTAGGGACAGAGCAGGGTTACCTTGCTTAGCATTTTACTCGGTGGCAAAGCCAGCAAGAGAGACACCCGGGTGCTTTGACTCCTGGTCTTTTTGCTTAAACACAGCCCTTTTTCTTTTTAAAGATCCATCTTAACTTCTGAGAAGTCAGCATCCCATAACAGCCACAGCTTTACCTCCTCGTGCCTTAATTACAAGTTAACGTCTCCCTTCGGTCCTTTTGTTTAGCTAATTTAAGAAGAGGGTGGGGGGCTCTTCTCTGTGTCGGTTAGAATTTAGCATTAATTTAGTGTTCCCTGACACTTGAAAACCTGGCCGGGATTTGAGGCGTTTTCTTTTCCTTTTTGCCTTTTACGACCTGCAGGTGTTTGGTGTGAGATAAAAGTAGATCCCAAAGTGAGATTTCACAGCACAAATTATCAAAGTGAAGATTCACTCTTGATGTAGTCTACGTGTGTGGCAGTAATTATGAAAAATAATTCGGGATAATAGGGCCTTCAGGAATCCCAAGGCGGGCACTGGGTTAACCCTTCCTCACCTCAGCCGGGCTCCGGGGCGCTGCCATCCTCAGGTGAGCAGGGGATGGGCTGGGAAGCCCCACAAACCCACGGGGACTTGAGGGGATCTCGGAAATTCATGTCTGTTCCCAGGTAGCTGTGGATGTGACTTTGGTCCTAAGTCACGCAGGCCTTCCTGAAGGTCTGCCCTGTGCTTGCTGCCCACCAGCACTGAGGATCGTTCGTCTCCTCGCCTTGCTGCTCTGCCAAGCCCCACCAGGAGAACGTTGCAGCTCCTGCCCCTCGTGTTAACACCATGGCAGTGCTCTGCAGGAGATGTCCATGAAAAGATGGAGCTTCCCAGCTCTGCAGGTGTTGGTGCTTTCTGGGCAGGCTTGTCCTGAAAGCTTCCTGGCAGATGTACGGCTGGGGTGGGCGAGAAGGTTCTGGTGGTGCTGTGTCGCACATCACATCTGCATGTGGTGCAGCAGAGGCTTGCCGTGGTGCCCAGGGAGGCCCCCAGGAGCACCCCTGATCCCTGGGCTTCACCGAGCTGTGTCCCACCAGCACCGCCTTGGTCTGTTCTCTGCCCAAAAAGGGGCAGAGAACGGTCCAATTTTCCCGGAGGGACCTTCTCATCCCGGGAGGCCACAACTTTCCGTACAAAATCCTTCAGGTCCTGCGAATGTCAGAGTTTTTGGGAGGAACCTTGTGGCCTCTGAGCTGCCCCACACCTGCAGCGAGGGCCGGCGGCTGGCTCCGGTCCCTGCCTGTCCGCTGCTGCCGGGAGATTGCTGTCCGGGGGAGCTGGCACGTGCCTGCTCAGCTCCGGTGAGCGCGGCCAGCTCGGCGCTTTGTGCTGCCCGGTGTGTGCTGGCCTCCCCCGGGAGGGCTGGGAGGGAGGCAGTGGCCTTTGGTTGCTGCTGGGGGGCCGTGCCAGCCTAGCCCCGGCTCTCGAGGCTGGAGGGTTTCATCCCCTCCTTCCCACTAGCCTGTCTGTGAAGGGCTTTTGCTCCTTCTCAGCCGGGTTTGGTCACCTGCTGCCTGGGTACCACAGGTCCAGGGGCACCGCAGAGGCCACCAGTGCCGTCCTGTGATCACTCCTGTGCCCTCTGGCCACTCGTTTTAAAGGACTGAAGATCGCAGTGGGCAGCCAGAGACGGCTGTGGTGGCATTGCTGCCTGCTTGGGACTGCCGTGCCCTGTCCCAGCCCTACAAGCACAGCGCCCGGGGCTCTGCTGGCTCCTCAACCGAGGACGAAGGTCCCCTGGGAGCCGAGAGGGGCCGTTCTCAGGGGGCTAATTCAGAGCTGTGGAAGTGCCCCGGGGATCCAGCCTGCACCAAACACCCCAGCATCTCTGCCCGGGAGCTGTGCCGTGGCCAAGGCTCGCTGGGTCCCGTCCATTTTCACTCCGTCCCCTGGGAGCCAAGGTCCACAGACGCACCCGTGCCACCCAGACGGGCCGGCAGACGAGAACTTCCTCCCGGGCCCTATAGACAGACATTTTATATACGTTAAAATACGCCCGTATATAAATATGGAAAGCAAGGGTTTGGGAGAGCTCGAGTCTAAATAAACTTGTATGTTTAAGGCTTTTAAAATGCTAATGTTGAATTTCAGGGGAGTGGGGGGGGAAAGCAAGGGGGTTGTTGGACTGACACCGAGACAGCTGATGAGCTTGGATCGGTGCCTTTACAATTCAAGGAAAATGGGATAGTTTGGGGAGGAAAAAGGGATTTTCTTGTTTTTGTTTTTAGTAGAAAATAAAAGAAGCTGCCTTCTTATTTGCCTCCCTCCCCCACCGCCGGGGCAGCGAGCGACTGGTGTTGTATGCATAAGCTATTCCTTTGTGCAACATCTAAATGGTTAATTGTGTTTGAGGAAGATGTACGGGCGAATGGAGGGACCACCCAGCAAGAGACAGACAAGAAAGAGCGATCTCTGAAATGTTTAACCAGAGAGAGAGCAAAGTTGTTTAAAAATATTTAATTTACAACATTCCACACTGCTGATTATAAATTGGCCGTCCAAAAACACTGCTGCGTGCGGGGAGGGATCCAGGCAGCATGAAACAAATTCTTGTGATTGTTTTTCCTATCTTCCTCCGTCCTTTCCCTGGGGAGTTTAACCCTGCGGCGGGACTCAGGGGGCCAGGGGCAGGAACCGCAGCAAGCGCTGGCGTCCCCACGGTGCCGGTGGTGGCACCTGCACGGGGCTGGGGCGCCGCGACCTCCGGCACCGGGCAGGCTGGAGGGGACGGAGGGGATGGACGGAGCAGCTGTGCTGCAGGGGACGTGGTGGCCGGCAGCGCTGCTGCATGGGGAAGGACACTTTTGGGGTGGCCAGCTGGTGAAATGTGGCTACACGCCCCACAAAGACCCTGGCAGATCCTTGTGTCTTCTTTTCACGCCAACCCCAGGATCCCCAAATGGTTCACTGAGGGAATGCCGTGGTGGTGGCTGGGGGGACCTGGGGAGCTGAATCCAGCCGGGTTGTGCTGCCCTGGGACGTCCCCACCACCGTGACACTGCTGTGTCACGCAGACGTCGCTGGTGGCGATGGGATGGAGCCAGGGCCTGGGCCCTTGCGGGGTAATTGAGCAAGAGCAGCATCTCCTCCCTGCTGTGGCCCTTTGGTGTCGGGGGCCTGGAAGAAGGGATCCGGCTGCCTTTGCTCGCGGCGGCCTCTGAGCCACGGGTGGCTTCGAGGGGCTGAGCTGCAATTTTGACGTGTCCCTGGGGCGGACGGTCAGGACAGCTCCCCAACACCTGGGGATGGCGGAGACGAGGGGATGTGAAAGGAGCAGAGACCCAAAAGCGGTGGCTGCTTTTTTTTTAGCTAGCAGAAGCCCAGCTACCTTCAAGTCCCTGCCGCCCCGGTACCCCCGGCAGGCGGAGGGCAGGGGTCCTCCTCCTGCTGCTGGCTCTGCTGGCAAAAAGGGGGCACAGGCAAGGCCGTGGGGCTCTGCACTGGGGACTGCTCTGTTCCTCGACCCCTACCCGGCCTCGCCAGCCACCTGGGTGCTTCCTTCGCGTGCGCCGAGGCCCTGCTAAACCCCGAGCAGCCAGGGTGGGTTTGGCCGCTCGCCCCGGTGGCGAGCTCGGCTCTCGGTGGCTGAACCGCCCCGGGCCCTGCCAGCCCCAGCCGGTGCCGGGAGTGGGAGCGGAGACAAAAGCGCTTGTGTCCTCCTGCCAGCAGCTGGCCCCGCCGGGCGGCAGCCCGCCCTATTAAACCGTGCCCGCTTCCCATGCGGCGGGGGCGCCGGGCAGGCTGGACGGCCCCAGGACCCCTGCCCCGTCCTCCCTGCCACTGGGGAACCCCACACCCGGCTGCTGGCATCGCTCACAGGGGGGGTCCCCAGCTCCTTCCAGCTGGGGCAGGATGAGACCTCGCGGCGGTGGGCGCATCCCTGCCGCCCACCCTCCTGCACCCCAGCCGGGGGGCACGGGGCCAGTGTCACATCCACTTAGAGGGCTCCGAAAATGCCTCGACCTGACACCTTGTTAAATACCCACCAGGGGTCACAGTTCCTGGGTTTCTTTTTCCTGCTTTTCCCTTCGCCCCGCTGAGACGTTTCGGTTGGCAGGAACTCCCCCCGCGCTATTAGGTATCTTTCGGGGAACAAGAAACCGAGATCACTTACAAATTAATTTGGAGTTAAACCTACAGAAAATGAGAAACATGCTGCTTTGCAGGAGAGAGCGCTTGGCCAGCGATCAAGAAAAATACATCAAACCCGCCTGGTTCGGTGCGTTCGGAGGTGGCCGGGGAAGGGGGCTGCGCTCCCAAGGTAGCCGTCAGCTGCTTTTGGGCGCGTTTTAATGGGGCCGCGGCCTTTCCTCCCAGTTAAAACCATAGCAGACAAACAAAAGGGAGAACCTGTTCCCCGGGATGCGGGGAAGGCCGGGGTGTGCTTGCCCCAACCCCCACTGCCTTTGCTGGTGGGGTTTGGGGCCAAACAGCTCCTGCCTGGGCAGCGTGGGGACAGGGATGAGCCTTGGGGACGGCTCCTCCATGGTGCGCCCACATCCCAGCACCTTGCAGCAGATTTTCCCCATCTCCACCTCCATGGGGCCAGAGCCACGCTCCCCCTGCTTGCCCAGGCAGGTGCCCAAGGGGGGACCCCACATCCCCTCACCCCACAATGGCTCATTGGGGTTGATGCTGGGGACCTCGCGACGCCCGGGGCTGGCACACGGGTGGGTCGAGGTGCCGGGGGCTGCCCCCGTGCCGGCGCAGCCGGGCGCTCCCGGAGGGCCGCGGGCGCAGGGCTCGCATTGTGTCTGCGGCGCGAGCGGCTGTGCCGGGAGGGGGCTGGGGGGAGGCCGGGGCGGGCGGAAGAGCAGTGATAAGATAAAAGGTCTGCTTTCCCATGCCGAGGAGCCGGGGGGGCGCGGGGCGAGCGCCGAGGCCACCCAGGTTTCAAGCGCTCGGCCTCGGCGCCTGACCCCGGCACATTCAGAGAGCACTTCCTAAATTTGTCTCCTGTGTTCCTGACTCACAAGCAATTTCCTCACCCATAAAACGGCGTCGGCATGAAAGGACTGGCCGGGACACCAATTACTTGTCACCGTTTTACCACCCCGCTGCTCACCGGTTTGCAGCCCCCGGCGGTGTCCGGCCAGGATCTGCCCCCCTCTGCAGCATCCCTCTGGGGACACAGGGACAGCTGGGGTCCCCTGCGCCCTGGGGAGGTGCCGCAGGCCACGAGGATCTCCGGTGCCTGGTACCTGGTGGTGTCCCCAAGCAGAGGTGCCCTGTGTCTGCGGTGCTCCTGGAGGCATTTCCCAGCCCAGCCTGCAATTGGGGCCATGTCAGCTCTCGGTCCCCACACTGGTGTTGTCCCTGCCCTGCTGTTGTCCCTGTGGCATTAAGGATGCTCCTGTGTGGCTGCATGGAAAGCAGCGGGGCCCCAAAATCCCCTCCCTAGGGCATGCATGGGCTTTGGGCTCGCTCCCCTGGGGCTCAGCAGGCACAGCCGTGTCCTCACCCCAGAGTGTCTGTGGGGTGCACGGACCCTCACCCTCCAGGTGCCTCTGTGTCCATCCCTGTCCCCTCTCCCTGCCCCTCTGTGCCCTCCCCAGGTCCCTGGTGCCACCGCTGGCATTGGCACATCCCTACCTGCACCCTGGGGATGAGGAAGGGCTGGTGCAGAGGGGAGGATGGCTTGGGGGTCCCAGGACCCCTGGGAGCCTTCCATTCATGGCCCAGGGGTGTGCAGGAGCTGCGCTGCATGCCTGATCCCCCTCAGCAGCTCTCAACCACCCAGAGCAGCCCCCAGCAGCCCCCCGTTGCCCCCAGCAGCCCCCAGTTGCCCCCAGTTGCCCTCCCCGCAGCGATCAGCTGTGGGCTTGGTCCTGGCAGCAGTGCTCGAGGCTCACCCAGGGCCCAGGCAGCTCTACCAGCGGCCGCCGCGCCACATCGGCTGCTAAACGGGTTTTATGGTGGGATTTAGGGACTTTTCTGCCGGGTAATTGATTTGCCCAGGCAGTAAAAGATCAAGGCCGGCGCTCAGGCAGTGGCTCCCAGCATCTGCCCGCCGAGCAGGGACAGGCACAGGCAGCTCGGGCACGGCCGCGGTGCACGGCGTTGGGGCGCTGGGACCCGATGGGGTGAGCGCTGCGGCCCCGGCCGGGAGCCCCCTTGCAGCCCTCCCCCTCCCTTCCCAGCCCGCATCCTTGCACCCCCTCCCCAACCCCACCACAAAACAGCCCCCAAAGGAGACAAAAGGGGCTGTTTGGGGACCTGCCACCTGCTAGTCCCCATCCTACAATACCGCAGTAAAGAGGCACCAAACAAAGGCCTTAAAATCCTAAAGGGGCCCATTCATTAGGGTGACAAAGGGGGAAAGAACTACATTATCATAATTAATCCCGGTGCTGGCGGTGGGTGGCAGGGCCCTCTGTCTTCCAAGGTGGTGTGGGGACGGCCGGTGTCACCACGTCCACATGCTATTGTGCGCTGTGGCCTCGTGGGGCTTAGGGGGGTTTTAAGCTCTGTAAACACCGCGGGACCCCCCCGTGGCTGCCGGGGATGCCGTGTCCCCCTCGTCCTGTCCTGTCCCCTCCCCAGCCGGGGCCGCCTGCCCGCTTGCTGTGGTCCCCCCAGACCTTGGGCTGAGATGGGAGGCGCACCTGCCCCTGGGACAGCCGGGATTTGGGAAAGCCTCGGGTCCTGCTGGCCGTGCTGGCCCTGTCCCCGTCACCGCGTCCCATGGAGTGGCATGTGGCAGGGACCCCTTTGGTCCCATCCCAGGGCTTTCCCTGGCCTCGAGGATGAGGCTCCATCCCTTCCCCACAGACCCCACAGCCCTCTTTGTGGGGACCTGGGGGCTTCTGACTTGAGGACCGACCTCTGTCCCCCTCCCCTCTGCCCTGGGGACCCCCACCACCGCTGCCTGGTGGGAAACTGAGGCACAGCGTGGCACGCAGAGGTGCTTGGGGGTCTAGGGGCTATGAATGCCCCGCCTCTAATCCCACCCTTGCTTCTACATCGCCTTTGGGGACAAGACATCCCTTTGGGACATGGCAGCCCTTTGGGAACACGGCATCCCTTGGGGACACCCCATCATGGCACCCGGTGCCATGTGGAGCAAGCCAGGGGGCTCCCCGATGCCTCTTCCATCCCCCCGGCCACCCTGGGGCCCCCGGGAGCCCGCACCCGGCTGGGGCCGGCGGCCAGGCAGGCTGTGCCGGCGGTTCGCCGAGCACCATCTGGTTTCCAACTAACAAACGCCCGGCGCTGGCTCCCGGCAGAGGACTTGCTGCTGCTGCTGCCGCGGCTGTTTACAGCGTGCCGAGGCTCTGGCACGGCCCCGCCGAGTCCCCTTCAGCTTTCCCCCCAGCTGCACGGCCGTGCAAAGCCCCAGCTCCGTGTCCCTGCCCCTGCCCGACCTCCGTTTCCCCCGGGGCCCCGTTGTTGTGCCAGGGCTGCCCGTCCCCGGGGTGTCCTCGGGGGTTTTCCCGTCCCGTTTGCGTGATGGGGTGGGATGCGCAATATGGGGGCCGCGTGGGCTCCCCAACCCGGTGCCCCCTCTCTGGGTGCTGGCTGGATGGTGTGGTGCCCCCAATTCCATCCCCGCACCCCAACCGTCCCAAAAAAGCTCGTGATGCATCCCCACATCTCACTGGGGCAGGCCTGGGGGTGTCCCCAAGGTGGGGGGACGAAGCCCTGGGCCCCCACCCTGGGCTGTGGCTCCCCCGGCCACTGGTGCCGCAGAGCCACCGCGCAGGGTGGGGGCTGCGCGGAGCCATTTGCCTTTAATTGAATTTATTTGTTACAACCCCAAACAATGTAAAGCAGGCTTCTCCCAGGCTCCAGCTGCCTGGCTGCCCATTAAAATACCATCTAGAACAGCAAATCCCCCCTCCCGCCTTGATATAAAACAGCCGGTCAGCACCAAGCGGCAGGCGAAGCCTCCCCGCGCGCCAGCCTTTCCCCGCGCGCCCTCCTGCTCCCCCGGGGCCGCTGTCCCGCGGGGCTCAGCGCCCAGCCCCGAGTCCCCTCCCGGGTGGCCCTGGGGGACACAAGGGGGACCCGGAGCCCATGGCACCGAGCAGACCCGGGGCTGCCCCGGAGCTCATGGCATGGTGGCACGGCTCAGCGCTGTCCCACCCATGGGCGTTTTCCGGATGGGGTTTCAATCCCACCGGTGGCCTCGTGCTTGGGGTTGTTGTCCCCAATCCCTGGGGTGTTTGGGGTGCCCAAACCGGCCCCACAGCGTGATGCTCGGGGGCTGTGGCACACTGGGATCCAGGCATGGGGGCCTGGTGTTGCCACAGGTGAGCCGGGATGGGGCCGGGACACCATCCCGGGGGCTCGGTGTGCGCCCCCGACCACATCCACCCCATTTCGCAATCTGATGAGCCCCAGGTGGAAGCCGCCGGCCACAGCCAGGAGGGTGGCGGAGAGCGGAGGTCGGGGGGACGCGGCGGTGCCACGGGGCTGGAGGAGAGGGAGGACGAGCGAGTTATTTCAGATGAGGTTTATAAAAAGCAGCAGCTGCCCAGCGGTAGTACCGGTCCACCGAGGAATGGGAATGGTGGAGCTGTTAATAGCAATCAGGCACAAGAAGTGCTGAATAGCTGTTTCCCTTCTGTATTTGGGGAAACGCCAGATGCTACAGGCCTGTCGCGGGACGGGGGAGAAACCCTTTGCGCGCCGCCGACGCCCGGAGAGCTCAGCGGGGCTGCCCGAGGAACCCGAGTTATTTTTTGGGGGGTTTCACCCTATGTTGGCCAACAAGGGGATGGCGGGATGAGCCTCGCCGTTACCAGCCACCCCAAGGAGGGTGACCGGTGGGAGCAGCACCAGGTCTGCCCAGCAAAGACCCGAGGAGGGTGAGGGATGTGCAGAGCTCCCGTAAATCTGGAGCAAAATCCTAATTACCCCACAAATTACTGCTGCCGGTTACCCTTCGCCCCCTGCCCCATGGATGTGGGGTGCCCACGTGTCCGTGTCCCCCCCCACTTGGCTGCTCGTGGCAGGGGACGTGGCAGTGCTTGGGGCCCCTCCCTGTGTCTCCCCAACCCCCTGGGGGATTCTGTGGGGTGGAAAGAGGGGATGCACACCCCCTGGGGGGGGGACATGCGGCGGGGACACCCAGCCCTCAGGAGGGACACCCATCCCGTGGGCATGGTGGGTGGGTACGGGGTGTGTGTGGGGGGCACCTGGTTATGGGGAGCGGTTATGGGAAGATGGTTGGTCTTATGGGGTGGGGGAAGGCAGATATGGGGGGAGAGGGGGCAAGATATGGGGGGG
>NC_048900.1:21716854-21824619 GCF_011077185.1 Oxyura jamaicensis | reverse complement strand
GGGGCGGGGGCCGGAGGTGCGGGGCGAGGCGGGCCCCGGGGCGGCCGGGTTCCGGCGGGGCCCCCCCGGCAGCGAGGCGGAGCCGGGCGGTGGCGGCGGCGGCGGCGGCGGGGGAGCGCGGAGCGGCCCCGGGGAGCATGGGGCGGGCGGCGGCCGGTGAGCGGCGGGGGGACGGGGACGGGGCGGGGGGGACACGAGGAAAATCCCGGGGGGGGGGGACACGGGCAAAACCCCGGGAGGAGCAGCGGGACGGCGTGGGGACGGCATCCCCGGGGTACGGGGACCAAGTGCAGGACGAGCGGAGGGACCGGGGGCGGTTCTGGGGAAGGGGTGTGGGGAGAAGCCCCCCGCTGTGGGGTGCTGGGTGTTGGGGCCGCAGCGGGGTGCCCATCTCCTCGGCTGTCCCGCAGGCACCGCGCTGCAGACCCTGTCCCTGTGCCTCCTGCTCGCCGCCAGCCTCGCCCAGGACCCGGCACCAGAGAGCTGCAACTGCACCGAGCCCCTGGACTTCGAGGCGTTCCGGGCTGCTCCGCTGGCCGAGAGCTGCTGCCTCAACTTCAGCAGCTCCAACGTCACCCTCCTGGACTGGGGGGCTCTGGTGGGGGTGCGGGGGCTGCGGGAGCTCGACCTCTCGCACTGCGGCATCGCGGCCATCAGCAACGCGCAGGGCGTCCCCCCCGCCCTGGAGGTCTTGCACTTAAGCCACAACCAGCTGGAAAGCCTCCCGGGGGGCTTTCTGGAAGATGCCCCGAACTTGAAGATCCTCTACCTGGACAGCAACCAGCTCCGGGAGCTTCCCCAGTCCTTCCTGAAAGCATCAACTCGGGTGCAGGAGGTCTACCTGGGCTATAACGCCCTGACTTCCCTCCCCAGCAGCCTCCTGCAGCCGTCCCTGCTCCAGCTCCAGGTGTCCAACAACAGCTGGGACTGCAGCTGCGCCCTGCTCAGCACCCTGCAGGCCCGGCCCAGCCTGGCCGCCGGCCTCACCTGCCACACGCCGGAGCGGCACCGCGGCGCCGAGCTCCGCAGCATCCCCCGGGACGAGCTGTGCCGCTCGCACGGCCTCACCGCCCTCTTCATCTGCCTGCCCCCCCTCCTCCTCCTCGCCAGCATCGCCTGCTGCTTCTGCAGGAGGAAGAGGAAAACCAACTACAGCCTCGGGGGCAGCCACCCCGCCGCCACCGCGGAGAGGGGCAGCGCGCCGGTGCCCCCCGAACCCCACCGCTACGTCCCCTACGAGCTGCCCGCTGCCCCCTCTGAGAAGGAGAAGAAGGTGCTGCTGGGGGGGGCGGCGCTGCTCCAGCCCTCCCAGGACCCTCTGGAGAGCAGCAGGGACCTGTACGAGGAGGTGGAGATCCGGGTGGGATCCCACGTGCCGCCACGCGACGGCGAGGGGCTGGGCACCCAGCGGGGAGCCCCAGGAGCTGGGGGGGAGGAGCTGGGGGGCAGCGGGGCAGAGGGGGACACGGTGAGCGTGAGCGACGTCCTGAAGGACTCGGCTGACCGGGAGATCATCTACATGAACCAGGCGACCAACTACTACAACCTGGTGCCCGGCATCGAGCTGGAGGACTCGGACAACCTGGAGTATGAGAACATCGACCTGCACTGAAAGTGGGCGGGATACGGGACTCCGGGGGCAACAGGAGGTGGCTGTGGCTGGGAGAGGCTCGAGCTGTCCTGCCGCGGCTTGCACTGGCTGGTTGTGAAGCTGCACCCCCAAATTCTTCCCCTGCCCCCTGCGATCCCACATTCGCCCCTTGCCACATGCTGCGGCTGGGCAGGGCTGCGAGCGGCTCTGGGCACCGGGGGCTCTCTGCACGAGGTTTTTGGGGACACAGGAAGGACGTGGAGAGGAGCTGGGGGCTGCCCCGTTTGATTTTTAGGGCCAGGTGGCAACACTGTGTGTGCCAGAGCTGCTGACCAGGGCTCTGTCCCCTCTGCAACCAGCTGGCACCGGGCACGGACCCACTGCCCCCCAGCCTGCGTGTATCAGGGTCTGGGGACAAGAAACGTGGTCTGCGTGTGGGGTCCTGTGTGGGATTGGCAGGGTCTTGCTGCAAAGGGGAGCCTGCAGTGGCCCTGCCTGCTCCCCCAGCACATGCACATCTGCTGTTTGCACGAGTGCCTGTGCACACGCGTGTGCAAGGACTGGGCACGGATGGACCTGCTCGTGCCAGGCCCTGCTCAGCAAAAGGCTTTTGTTTGCGGGGTGTCCATAGGGTGCCACCGGAGCAGGGGGGTGCCCCTCACAGCCTTCCCTCCCCGAAGTGCTGCCCAGCCCTGCAGGAGCCAGCTCCTGATGCGAAATAAATCATTTTATTCCTGGCACCATGGCTGCGCCCTGTCTCTGCTGCACTGGGTGCCGGCCCTCGGGGCTGAGCGAGCTGCAACCCGTGATTTACAGCCCGAGGAGGAAGCTGCCAGCCTGCCACGGGCACCGTGCTCACCAGCCGGGGCAGGACGGGCTGGGGGTGCTGTAAATGATCTCCCTGCACAGCCCCGTGGGTCGCATCCACCCATGGGTGCCTGCAGGGATGCAGGCAGCCCCGTGCCCCATACCCACGCTGCTTTCTCCAGCAGGAGACAGACCGGGGGCATCGGGGGGTGCACGCAGGGCATTTCCCAGGCTGCAAGCCCCCAGCTCCGCGGGTCGGAGCCGTGGCAGGCTGTGCTGGGCCCCATGCCCGGCAGGAAGGGAGCCGGGCAGGGCGGGACGCGGCGCTATGGCCGGCAAAGGAAGCGGCGTTTCCTGCCCGGCGCAGCCTCGCAGCCCACGGTGGTGGTGCTCCTGCCTTGTGCTGCCTTGGGCTGGAGGGTACAAGCACCAGCATGGGTTGGGGGTGAGGACAGGATGGTTTTGTTGTGTGTGCTGCTGTTCCTCCTGGATGTTTCCCCCGGTTTGTGTCCCGCTGGGACATTCGCCCTCCCTGAGAAAGTGGCCCCGTGCCAGACCTCCCCAAGCCTCCACCACCCCGCAAGGTGCTGCAGCCAAGGGACACCCAGGGGACCTCAGCCTGCCCCAGCTCTGCTGCCCACCCTGCAGCTCACGCTGTCCCCCGGCCCTCCTGGGGACACAGAGGGACCAGGAGCTGCCACAGCACGGGCAGGCAGCCCGGGGCTGGCCCCAGGACAATGCAGTGAGGGGCGCGTTACCCACGGGCACCCCAGAAACACCCCACAGCCCCCCCGAGCCAGCTCAACCCAGGGTCACATTCCCAGGGCTGCCAGGAGCTGTGACAACCCCTGTCCTTTCCTCTCCTCCTCACAGAGCCTAAATTCAGCCCACAAAGGGGAATGGCCCAAACCACCCCGCTGGCTCCTGTGCATCCCCAGGTCCGATGCCAGCAGCTCCCACCGAAATCTCTGGTGGCAGGGAGGTGTGACCGACCCGCAATTCCCTGTTCCCTGCCCGTGACAGCTCCAATCCATCACGTGGAGGGCTCGGCCGATGGGTTCACACCAGAGTATTTAGGGGGGAAGGCACCAGGCGCTGATAGGGACGTGCAGAGCAGCGTGGGGAGGGCGTGGGGCGAGCCGGCCCATGGGCACCGGTGCTTGGCGTGGCAGCGAGGACACGTCCCGGCCGGCCCCCACGTCTCCCCCAGCAGTGAGATCGACATCCGTGCCACGATGACCGTCTCCTACACTCTCAAAGTCGCCGACTCCCGTTTCGGGGGCTTCTCCAAGCTGCTCTTCCGCTGGAAGGGCAGCATCTACAAGCTGCTGTACAAGGAGTTCATCGTCTTCGTGGTGCTGTATGCGCTGCTCAGCATCGTCTACCGGTGAGTGGGGGAGCGGCTGGGACCCCCCAAGGAGAAGGGGACCCGGGGGGGTGGCTTTTGGGGGGGGGTCTGGGGCAGCTCCCCAACCCCGCTGCTTGCCCCTGACCCTGCTGCATGCCTGCTGCAGGCGGCTGCTGACCGAGGAGCAGAAACGTCTCTACACCAAAGTGGCTCAGTACTGCAACCGCTCCACGGACCTCATCCCCATGTCCTTCGTCCTAGGTACGGATCCTTCTCCTGCCCCCCTGCGGCTTGGGGATGCCCCATCCTGCCCCCGTGCCAAAACTGCCCCGTTGCCTGGGGCTGGATGGCACTCGGCTCCCAGAGCCACCGAGTACAGCTCCTTGGCCCTCTTCCAGAGCCAGGGAAGAGCCGGGGATGTCCCTGGGGAGAGCAGTCCTAGGGGAAGGACAACGTGCTCTTTATCCCCCGACCTGTCACCCCTGGAAAGCCAGCAGGTCTCGCTGGCGTGGGCTCATCCCCGCTCAGAGCTGCCTGTGCCGTGTCTGCACAGGTTTTTACGTCACCCTGATTGTGAACCGGTGGTGGGCGCAGTACACCAGCATCCCCCTCCCCGACCAGCTCATGTGCGTCATCTCCAGCAACGTCCACGGCAAGGACGAGAGGGGTCGGATCCTGCGGCGCACCCTGATCCGCTACGCCAACCTCTCGGCCGTCCTCATCCTGCGCTCCGTCAGCACCAGGGTGCTCAAGCGCTTCCCCACCATGGACCACGTGGTGGAAGCGGGTGAGGGGGGCAAACCGTGCGGGGGGACAGCTTGAAATATGGGGTGAGAGAGCTGGGAAGCTCAGCGGTGTCCCCGTCACCCTGGGGCGGGCTGAGGGGTGGCAGTGGGGCAGCCCCTGGGTCCCCTTGCAAGCATCCCTGACCCACAAGTGAGGTGGCATCCAGCCCCGATGCGGAGGGGTTATTTCCTTGCAGGGACACTGCATGTGTCCCTAAAGACACCCATGTCCCCTCTGCCCCCCCAGACCCTGGAAAACCCCACGTTCCTCCTGGGGAGGGTTCCCCAAAAGTCCCTTTCCCAACATCGTGGGGTCCATGGCACTGAGCCCCTGCCGCTCGCCCCCCGCCCCGCTGCAGGCTTCATGACGCAGGACGAGCGCAAGAAGTTGGAGAGCCTGCACTCGGACTTCAACAAGTACTGGGTGCCCTGCGTGTGGTTCACCAACCTGGCGGCGCAGGCCAGGCGGGACGGCCGCATCCGCGACGACGTGGCCCTGCGCCTGCTGATGGACGTGAGTGGTGCCGGGTGTGCGGGGGGCACGGCACCGCAGGGGGGGGGGACCCGGGCAAAACCCGTCCCTGTCCTCCCTGCCAGGAGCTGAACGCGTTCCGGGCCAAGTGCAGCATGCTGTTCCACTACGACTGGATCAGCATCCCGCTGGTGTACACGCAGGTGGGTGGCCGGACCCCCGGTAAAAGCGATTTGTTCCCACCGTGCACCCGGTGCCGCCGGAGCACAGCCATGCGCAGGAGCACAGGGAGGATGGGGAGCGTGGCACGGGGGGGATCGCCCCTCGGGTGGGCTTTGGGCTTTAGTCTGGAGCCCCTGAGAGCATCGTCGAGCTGCCAAGCCTCTGGCAGCCTCACGTCCCCCTTTGCTGCCATGGCTGTCCCTGCAGGTGGTCACCATCGCCGTGTACTCCTTCTTCGCCTTCTGCCTCATCGGGCGGCAGTTCCTGGAGCCGCTGGAGCCGGGGCAGGAGGGGGATCTGGACATGTACGTGCCCCTCTCCACCCTCCTGCAGTTCTTCTTCTACGCCGGCTGGCTGAAGGTGAGACACGGCCGGGGGCTGCCTGGGCATGGCACCGGCCACGTCACGGCTGGTGGCCCTTGGGGACGTGTCACGGCAGGGCACGAGGGGGACGGAGGCTGCCCACTGCAGGGCACTGCCTAATTTGGGTGCCCCATGGGTGGCCTGATGGGAAGGTGTCCCAGGAAGGTGTCCTTGTCCCCGACCCTGTGTCACCTGCCCCCTCCCTCCGCAGGTTGCCGAGCAGATCATTAATCCTTTCGGGGAAGACGACGATGACTTTGAGACCAACAAGCTGATAGACAGGAATCTGCAGGTGGGGCCTGCCCCCAGCTGCTGTTGTGTTGGGTGGGCATGGGGCGTCCCTGCAATGTGGCAACGGGGACTGTCCCCTGTCCCCCCCCCCCAGCCCTGCTCCTGGTCTTTGTCCAAAAGAGATTCCCATCCAGGTGCAGGGCTGCACCTTGTCCCTCCGTCCCCTGTCCACCCGGGGACACAGCAGCCTGGCACCGCTGCTCGTCCCCACCACCCAGGAAAGCATTTAAGAGAAGAAAACCCCAAATGCAGCCAGGGGATGAGCCTGGAGCCTCCCTGGCTCCTTCCAGGAGCTGCGGAGTCCTCACCCCTGTCCCCTGCCCTTGCGGTGCCCAGGTGTCCCTGCTCTCGGTGGACGACATGTACCAGAACCTGCCGCCAGCCGCCAAGGACAAGTACTGGAACGAGTCCACGGCTCAGCCCCCCTACACCATGGCCACCGCCGCCGAGACCCTGAAGCCCTCCTTCCTGGGCTCCACCTTCGACATGCGGTGAGTGCACAGCCGGGAGCCCCAGCCGGGGACCTGGGGGGTCTCTGCCTGCGCTACGTGCCCTGCGTGCCACCGTCAGGGGGGACCTTGGGGACGTGTGGCCGTCCCCATCACCCTGCTGTGCTCCCCCAGCATGTGCGAGGACATGGAGCAGAGCCAGCCGGTGGAGGCCTCTCCAAGCATGCCGCGCATCCAGACGCCCCTGCTCGGCCGCTTCCTCGCCGCCGCCTCCCCCGCCATCAGCATCAAAAATTTCGGCCGGGGCGGCCGAGCCACCCCCCGCCTGCGGCGTCCCCGGGGGGACGGAGCCTTCCCCTCCCCGCACCCCGGCCGCCCCGAGGACCCCGAGGCGGTGGATCGCATCGAGGAGGAGGAGACGGAGGATGAGGAGAGCCGGGGCAGTGGGCCCCCCACCCCGGGTGGTCCCCTGGGGGGACCCCGGTCACCAAAGGCCTCCGAAATGCGGAGGAAGGAGCTGCCGTCGGTCCTGGTGAAGGCTCCGTCCAACGAGAGCATTGGGGCTGAGCGGCCGGGGGGCTGGGAGCCCTGAAGGTGCCCCGATGGCACCCCCGACCCTGTCCCCAGACACCCCCTTGAGCCCCCCTGCATGGTTTTTCTCCACCCAGCCCCACGCCAGGTTGGTGGGGAGATCCCGGTGGTTTTGGGGTTGCGCAGGCAGCATTTGAAGCTAGCTGTTAGCCCCAGAACTGCAGGAGCCAGCCCGTGTGCGTGGTGATGCCACTGGCAGGCACGGCCACGCTCCCTCCCTGCCTCCAAGAACCAACAGAGGGGACAGGGACAGCCCAGACACCGAGCAAGGGACAGGACAACGGCATTCAGCGCCGTGCTGATGTCCCCTCAGTACCAATAAAGCTGCTGACAGCTTCAGCTTTCAGGTTTGTTCTTGGTGGTGCAAAGAGGGGGGATCCCATCCCGTGGGCTGACACTGGGGACTGTCGCAGGTATTAGACTAAGCGACAGAGCCCGACGCTGTAAGGCACAAGGGCACACACGCCCCTGGCCAGCTGCCACCCTGTCCCGTTCCCATATCACACCTACGGCACGGTGACAGTGCCAGCTTCGTTCCCACGGGCCATTGCCCTTGGCTGCCGTGTTTCGGAGCAGTGACATCAGTGCGATTGATAAGCAGCACGCAGTGATGAATTGGGCATAATCCTGCTCGTTGGGGGTTTACAGCTCCTGCCCTTACCCTAACACGTCTCAGTTTCTCCCTCCGTACAAAGTCCCCCAGGAACACCCTGAATCCTGTTTGCTCTCCGCAGAGAGCGAGCGGAGAGAAGAAACAAGCCCGGAGGAAGCAGCCGTGACACATCCCTCCCAAACGCCCTTTATCGCGCCCGCCCTGCCTCTCTGGAGATAGGCGTTGCTAGAAAGCAGGGAAAGTTTACCCGAGATCGCTATGGAGAAGGAATGTGCTTGTGCAAACGTCACACCCGGCCAGGTCCCACCTTGAGACTCCAGGAGCCTGGTTCCACCCTGCGGGCACAGTGCTGGGCCAAGGCAGCGGTGCCGCGCTCCCACCAGGGCAGATGTGGGGTCGGGTAGGCAGGGCATGCACTCCAGAACGAGATGCTACATTTATCGATTTAAAGTTGTTCATCATCAAATGCCCCAAAACAGCTGGAGAGGTTCTTTTTGTTCACCACAGTTTTCCAACCCCACAAGTAACGGGGCAGAAAGCTGGAACTTGTACCCGGCTTTCGAAAGGGGCAGGCCACGAGGAGAGCCCGGCCCTTCTGCTAGCAGGGATTTCTCTTGCACTGGGATGAGACCAAGGAGGTCAGGAGGAGACCAGCCAGTCACTCAGCAGTGCGGCCGCGTTCAGCAGGTTTGAGACAAGGCAGGGAACGCTGTCAGCTCCCAAGGCCAGGACTCCAGCAGGGGTGGACATGCACACCTTCTCCTGCAGGCTTTTCCACACCCATCTGGTCCACCAAGTCACCATCCTAGCGCCCCGTGAGATGTTTTGGTCAGGAGCGAGCAGGGTCAGAGTTTGTCCCAAGACACAAAAACCCAGTGGATTCCAGGAGATCCTTCTTGCTTTCACATTTTGAGCCCGCTACACCCCTCCACCCTGCAGACACAAATAAGCACGCTACCCACTTATTATAGTATATTTTGTTTATTGGTTCTCTCAGATGAACAGTTGGTTTTCATTTGCCTTTTCTGGCCTTGATCTTCCTCAAGTAGAACTCTAATTCCTTGCCTTCCAACACATAGCCATCAGCTCGGCCACACTGTCCAGGTCTGGAGGCAATGCAAGCTGCAAGGAGAGGTCACTCGGTTAAATTAAATAGATCTGTTACCCCGGTACGTACACGAGGAAGGAACACTGCATGCAGCCTCTGCAGAAGCAGAACGAGCAAGGCTCAGTAACAGACACCAGCTTATGTGCTGGCCTAAGTTCCTCCCTCAGGAGACCTTGCTCCCGAACCTGCTCTGCTGGGCTGCACCCATAATGAAGTCCTCTTCAGATCTCCAAACTGTCATCGCTCAAATTCAGTAGCAGAACTGGACAAAGGTCTCATCACCAGAAGACTTCAGAACACTGAGCTATTCACAGCAGAACCCGCAGCTGGCGCTAGCTGTCTGTGCGCACGGCTGGGCTTTTCCTGACACGCGGTACGCCCACAGGTGTCTGCTCATCTGCAAGCCTCACGTCCCGTCACTTATTTCAAATGCCAACCAGGAAGGATCAATCGTTAGCTGGGACACGAAGGAATTCAAGCTACAGAAACAGATCTCCTGTTCCTGCCAGGCCTGGGCTATCCCCAGAGAAGGTAAGAGTTCCCCTACACTCAGAGGATACTTGTGCAAATAGATCAGGAAAACACCCCCACTGCTTTCATCTCAGTTAGCTTTATCGCAGGTTGCAGGGAAATGGTCCCAAGAACACAAAGGGTACCTGCCCTGGAACCTGCTTATACCCTGACTCCCTTACACCCACCCACACCTCGGCCCCCAGGGACTCACCAAGCAGCTTTCCCTGCTGGAACTGCTCCTCGAGGATACTTGCTATCTTGGCATTCTTCTTTCGCTCATCGTATTTTTTCTGGATCTTCTTTGAGCGCTTCTTGTTCAAAATTTCCTCTTCTTCAGGAGTCTAAAACGAGACGGTAGGCAAAGACAAGGTTAGCATTAAGTGAGGGAGAGGTTAAGCATTCAGCCACCTCCTGTGAGAGCAGGTCCCCACTAGCATCAAAGAAAACCCTTCTATTCCCAGCGCTGATTTGTGTTTCCCAAGTCACATCTTCCAGAGCTACCAATGCCTCAACCCAACAGAACCGGGTGCTGCTTTTCACTTCTGAGGCCAACAAACCCAACGCTGCTGACTGGAGCCACCGATGACAGCACAGCACAGGGCCCGCAGGAAACATGCTCCAGACAGAAGCAGCTGCAAAGCTTTCCCTAATGAATTACCCCTCCTCCAAAAAGAGCGAGCACTTGTTTCTTCTCCAGACATGAGAGCGCTTGGGCGTGGTACAAGTCCTGGCAGACAGGTTACGAGCTCTCCCCACGCTTCTGAAGCTGACAGTGATCAGCTCACAAGTGCTTTATTTTGTAAGGGAGGGAGACAACCCCAAGCCGAATGCTACACAGAGGTGTTTAAGTAACTTAATCTGGGGTTTGGATCTTAAAATTAGAGGTGATGAGTCGGGATGAAGATGCTTTAAGCAAAGTTTAGTCATCTATCCACGAGCTTCTAATCAGAGGACAGCGCTGTCCCAGCGCAACGGCCTGCCCGCAAAGCCTTCCTCAGCATCACAAAGTGTCATCGCCCTTCCTTCAGCAGCAGAACTGGACAGAAGTATCATCATTAGAAGACATCTACAGGCAGGCCCTCGTGCGATGCCTCAGACAACTCCGTGCTCCTGAACAGAGCCAGACTCCTGGGAAGTGCCGGGAAGGCAGCCCGCGTGACCCATGCTACGGCTGACAGGCACCCAGCCCATTTCGGCAGGCGCTGTTCGCTCACAACCAGCTGCCTCCAGCAGGGCAGCCTCTCCTCTTCCAAGGAATCACAGTGACTCCCTGCCGTGAGGAACCCACAGAATCCCACACGTACCAGCTTGGCACCCTTCTTGCGTCCAAGGGGCAAGGCATAGTGGGCTTCATACCACTGCCGGTACGGGGTGCTGTCGACGAGAACGATGCAGTTCTTCACCAGGGTCTTTGTCCGCACCAGCTCGTTGTTGGAAGCGTTGTAGACAACATCGATGATCCTGGTCTTGCGGGTGCAGCCTTTCAAAAGAAGAGTACGCATTCAAACCCCCTGGGATCAGACAACTGAGGACACAGTCCGCAGCATCTCACACATACCCTAAAATCACCTCACTCGTCACCCGCTCAGTCCTCCAGCTTCCCCGGCACTGACTAAAATTTAACTGAATGGTGCAGCTAGTTTTCATCAGTCCAACTTTCTGCTGCCAAGATAGAAGCCTGTACCTGGGGAAAGAGTCAACCTAGATGAAAAACTGTGGCCGTGCTGAAACTCATCTCCAAGACGACTGAACAATGCAGAAAGGCACATTTCTGGGCCTGAGGATACCTCAGCAGATGCCAACTAACACCGTACACAGGGCTCGATGCTGAACATAGTTCCTAGAATTACTGGAACAAACCTTGTTCAACAGGATTGCTCTGCAACACTTAACAGAAACCATTTCTATAAGATGAGGGGTGATGATTTAACAGAAAGGACACTCATGTTTTCACCCTTTCTTTCATACTTGTTCTGCAACATGTGCTCAGTCCCTTCATTTCTCTGTTGCTGCCTACGAATGACAGCACTCTTCCAGCTGGGACAATGCTGTTGGCAGTGAGAAGAAAGCACGTCCTCTGCCTCATGCCACACTGGTCACTGAAACCCTTACTGCCGGCTTTATCATACAGGGTAACAGAGACTGGGCCCGAGCTCAAGCTGAATGCTTTTTGTTTTGTAATTCCGAGAACAAAACCCACCTCATTCAGTGGAATTACTGCAGGCTGCGCTCTCATTTCTGCGCTGCCTGCTTTTGCTTAGCGAAGCAGTAGGAATTAAAAAGCGTGTGCTCATGTAGCATTGCCACGGGCTGCTCTTTTTACGAAGAGCCCTCAGCCTTCTCTCTTGTACAGGACTAACTCTTAGTAGATGTTCATCCATGATCGGGGCAGCACGCAAGCTGCATTTATGAAGACCTAACCTGCAAGTATTTTGCATTTTCCCCCCTCCGTAACCCCCCAAAGCCCAGCAGGCGGGCAATACGAGCGTGCCACTCAGTGTAACTATGACACTCCAATCACCGTGAGCCCAGCAGACGTTCAAGCCTCCTAAGGCCACATAAGGTCAAAGTTATCATCACCACGCAGACAGCCTCAGATCCAGTTCTGCCAAGTGCAGTGTCTGAAATCAGCCCAGAATGCTGTGCATCACCCCGCTACTCTGTAGCTGCAGCGGAGACCAACACACATGAAACACTTCTTGAACACATCAGGGTTATAACGTACTTACATTCGGATCCCCAGGAGAAGTTGCCGACGTCCAGGCGAAGGGCACGGTATTTCTTGTTGCCGCCACGAACCCTCACTGTGTGAATTCGGCGCGGACCGATCTGCATCAGAAACAAACCCCAGTGATGTTGGTGCTGGCGTGCTGCACGGCACACACGCGGGAGCCCAGCCAAACTCCCAACTGCAGGCAATGTGGTCAGTGTAACTATGACAAACCCCAGCATCGGCAGATACAGAAAGAGACCAAAACGGTCTGTTGCATCCACCTAAGGTGAGAATTTCATCACTCCAATTGCCTCTTATTGCAAAAACATACCACTGCTTCCCACAAGAATAAAGAAAAAAGCCATCTTTTATAAAAGCAGCAAAACAAACCTAGTCACTTGCAAAGAACCATGTGTTTTTAAGCCCCTAAGAGCACACAATCATCAAACCAAACTTGAAAAAATAACTGGCTATCCTCCCCAAGTCACCCACCTTAGTGTTGGCTGGCGGCCGCCCCAACTCATACTTCCTCTTCTTGTGGTAGGGCTTCCTCTTGCCCCCAGTCTTGCGACGCTTATGCCAGTTGTCCCTGGAGATACCTGAATGGAGAGCAGCGTGGTCAGAAGATGGCATGGATTCCACCTCGCCATGGCTGGGCAAGGGTCTGAGTCCTCAGCTCTCCAAGGTTGGTATCCGCACAGCGCACTCAGCCTTATGCAGCAGTTAGAGAAGCTTCATCATTGAAACTCAGAGCCAACTCAACCTCCTCTCCCCCAGCACATCTGCAGAAGGCAGCCTCCCTCCCTTCACCAGTTCCGAACGGACCACCCCAGCCCTCAGCAGGAAGCATCCTCCTGAATTAACTCACAGGACCCTATGGAAAGGGCCCACCTGACGCTGCTAAGCCCCCCGTGACACATACCTTATGCTATGCGCTGGATTTTGCAGGCTCTCCTTGGGAGTGGATCCCCACCCCACCTGATGGGCCCTATGGGGTCCACCTCCACTCAGCCCTCCCTTCTCCAACTGAGCCCCCAGAAGGAGCTGCCTCCTGGGGACTGAGCCCCCCCATTACCCCCCCTCACCCGCAGGGCCCCCTACAGCAGCCTCCCCCTCTCTTCCCCGCCGCCATGTTGGGCCCGGCCTCCCTCCCCTCCTCCCCCCGCCAGCCGCTTGGCGCCGCAGCAGCCGCCCCCGATGGCGGTCAGCGGGGTCCAGCGGCACCCTCAGCTGTCCCCCGGGCCGGATGGCGGCAGCCGGCTGCAGCGCGGCGGGCGGATGGCGGCGGATGGCGGCCGGGCCCGGCAGCAGCCTCACTCACCCATGGTGCGGCCCCGGCGCAAAGAGGCGGCGCGAAGGCTCACGGGGCGGTTTGGCGCAGCGAGATCTCGCGAGAGGGAGCGACGTCATCGCGCCGCGGCCTTGTGCTGTTGCTAGGCGACGCGGCGGAGGGGACGGAGGAGGGGCAGAGCGGTGATTTGAATACCCATGGTGCACCGCGCGCCCGCCGCCCGGGTCTGCGGGATCCGGTCTCGTTTCCGCCGCTCCCCGGGGCCAGAAGGGGCCGAAAGCGGGGCTGAGAGCTGGGAAAAGGATGGCGGAAAGGAGAGCGGGGAGAGAGGGGGAGAGACCGGTATCGCCGTGAGCTAGGGGACAGCGGGCGGCGCTGGGCCCGGGCCGGGGAGGAGTTGGTGTTATACTCTGGTTTCTCTTCAGATCGTATAAATCTTTCGCCTTTTACTAAAGATTTCCGTGGAGAGGAACAAGCACGAGTGTCGTGGAATTTTTTGAGGCTCTGCTTCGGCAGAGCTGCCCTTGCGTGGTCAAAAATAGACAAAAAGCGTTCTTCAGCTCCGATTTCTATGTTCCCGCGTTCTTTGTACCCCACGATCTCAGCGCAGTGGCTGGTGCTGGGTACGGTCACCGTCCCGGCGCCGGTTCCGCTGCCCGCAGTGCTCCCGACGGAACCAGCGGGCCGTCGGCCTTCCCGGGCACGCTGCCGGCTCACGCCGAGGAAAGCATCCCCCGACACCCCCGGGTCCTTTCCCACGCATCCTGCCCCCCGCCTGTAGCGCTGCGTGGGGTTGTGCCCCAGGTGCAGGACCCAGCACTGAGCTGCGCTGAACCTCGTCCCTTGGCCTCTGCCCATGGACCCATCCTGCCCGGGTCCCCCTGCAGCGCATCCCCACCCTCCAACGCTCCCCCCCCCCGGACCTTCCGACCCGCCAGCAGATTGCTGCTTCTGTGAGAAACAGAGCTGTTCTTCTGCGGTAGAAGGTGGCTTTGCAGCGGAAAATTCCCCTGACCTTGCATGTTCAAAAGTGATTGTGGGGCACAGCAGTGGGAGGTATGGCACGTAGGTAAGGGGAAGGTCCTACTGTCCCAAAACAAGGAAGACTGCTAAGAAAAACAGGACGAGCAGTACAAAATCAGTGAAAACAAAATTTATGGGCTCTCTAGTCATGAGAGAAGGAAAAAAAGGAAAAGGAGAAATTAAAGCTTAGTCAAATAAAATTGTACGTGTGTGGTACGGAAGCGCATCAAGTAGGTTGTGAACCTGTAGCACTTAGCCCCTGAGGAAACAGGGGAGAAATCAGGCGTCGGGTAACGGGGAATACAAGGTTGTGGCAAACTCTTACTGCGCGCTCCTCCTTGTAGGACGCCCGCCGCTGTAACCGTGAATCGGGGAGCTGCACAGAAGGCCCCGCACCAAGAGAATTACGGAGAGTTTTCCCACGCTTCCCCCAGCCCGCTGCCTCACCTCAGCGCCGTGCCCCAGCAGCGCCCCCGGGCAGCGCCGTGCAGGCCGTACCCAGCCCTCGCGGCCCCGCCCCCAGGCCCTGCTCATTTGCATACCCATGGTGCACCGCGCGCCCGCCGCCCGCTCCCGCCCGCCCCGCTCCCGTTTCCGCCGCTCCCGCGGGGCCGCTCGGGGCCGGGAGCGGGGCCGGGGGCGGGGAGGGACCGGGGGCGGCGGGGAGCGGGGCGGGACAGGCGGCGCCGTGAGCTGGGGGCGGCGGGCGGCGCTGGGCCTGGGCCGGGGAGGAATGGGCGTTATACTCTGGTTTCTCTTCAGATCGTATAAATCTTTCGCCTTTTACTAAAGATTTCCGTGGAGAGGAACAAGCACGAGTGTCGTGGAATTTTTTGAGGCTCTGCTTCGGCAGAGCTGCCCTTACTTGGTCAAAGATAGACAAAAAACCTGCTTTTTAAACCTAAATCTCACGTTTCTCTTTTCGCCGTCCCCCGATCCCTACCGTGTCTCCTCACACCGCCTCCGCTCAAGCCCCAGCGATGCGACGCGCACACTGCGCATGCGCGCACACATTCCCCCCCGCCCCCCACCGAACTACACCTCCCGTCATGCCCTGCCGCGCGCGGAGCACGCTGGGAGTTGTAGTCCCGCGGCACGCCGCCTCCCGGTAGGCCCCGCGGCACGCCGGGCGCGCGGCGTTTAAATCGGCGGCGGTTGGGCGGGCCCGGCTCTCGCTGCCCTCCGCGCCGCCATGGACCCCCGGCTGTTCCGGCACGTCTGCCCCGGCCGCGTCGTCAACATCCAGCGCAGCAACGGTGCGTGGGGGTAACCGGGGGTGCGAGGGGGGTGCCCGGTGGTCGGCCGGGGGTAACGGGGGTCTCACGGAGCTCTCTTCCAGGCCTGATCCACAAGGCGACGGTGAGGATGGTGAACGCGGAGAGGTCCCTGGTGTCGGTGGAGTGGTCCGAGGGGGGCACCGTCAAGGGCAAGGAGGTGAGGCCGGGTCCCACGTTGTTATGTGGAGTTTATCGTTCTCTACCTTTGAAACCTCCCCATCTGTGTCTCAGTCGCAGCCAGCTCCTGTGGCGCTGCATCTGCCCTCAGATGGATAACACTCCTTCCAGGCTGATACAGATAGCCCGGCTGCTCTGTGCTGGTTTCAGGGGGTTATCTGTAAAAGATGTGACAAAATAAACATCCTGAGGTAAGGCATGTCAAAGGCAGGGACGCTGTGACCGCAGCTGGGCAGTGCCAAGAAGGCTCCTGGCCTTTCAGAGCCACCAGGTATGATGCAGGGCTCCTCATCTGTGCTGCGTGCAGGTGGCTTTCTGTGCTCCCAGGGTCCCAGTTCTCCCAGCTCTGCAGTTATCTGTTGGCTTTTGGTGCCTCTGGCAATGCCCTTCGAGCTTTCCTTAAGACTTTATAGCTGTATGATAAACTAATTGTTATTTGATACTTTTGGTGTGTTTTGTTTATAGTGGGGTGTTATAATACCAGCCCTGGTAAACCTGGAGGGATTTGTAACGTCCACAATTCCGCCCTCAAAGTCTTACCTGTGATGCAGCTTCATCCCCCTTTCTCTGGAGCACAACTGGCCTCCAGCTGTACTTTTAGTGCCCTCCTCTTTGGCTCCTCTGCACCTTACTTTTCAGGGAAGGCTATCTCCTCCTTACACTTACTGGATTTTCTTTCTCTGCAATGAGAACCTTGCACAGAGAAATGCCTCAGAACAGACAGGGTTTTGGGCTAGGCTCCAGGTGACAACGGCACTGTTGGATTTGAATTGCTCTTGGCCAGTGCTAGTCTGAAACGTCCCAGTTCCGTGTAGAGAAAAGGCTGTGGGGCCCTGCTGGTCGAACCGCCCTGTTTCCCTGGGGTGATTGAGGTTGTAGCTGAAAGCCTGATACTTAAATTCTCCTTTGAATGAGCAAACACGCTGTTCTTGGCAGTTTCTCTGGGAACATAGATACTGCAGGGTCTGTGAAGAGGCTGTTCAAAAAGCAGCACTTCTTACATGCTGCTAGTGTGTGCGATACTGTCCACATACACTTGGTTCTGAGGGAATTAATTTTTGTGATTAGATGCGTACAGATTTTATACAAATCAAGTCTTAAAGTGTATTTTTCTTATGTTAGAATGTGGTATCTCCAGGGGGTCACCTGAGTGTATTTGCTCTTTTTATACGGACCCTTGTTTTATCAAAGTAAATTAAAATTTAATTGCAAACTGCCTAACTTCCTCAAGTGGTGCTTGTATTATTGATTTGACGTTAGGTGAATTCCAGTGCACGCTGCTGTGATACCAGAGTTAGTTTTGTGTATACGTGCTTTCAAGCTCTTCTGCAGGGTTAGGTTTGGAAAAACTGAAACGAGAGAGGTGGTGCCTTTTGTGCTCCTGCCTGCCCTTGGCCGCCTGCCCCACGGTCCCTGCCCTGTGCCCGGGTGCTGCAGAATGCTGTGGAGGCAGGATTGTGACTTCACTGGAAGGTCAGGCAGGAGGTGGCAGCTGGTCCTAGGTAAAATCACTTGCAATTGCCAGAGAAAACGCAGGTGGATTGACTTTTGGATTAAATGCTGAATCCCTTGTTTCCCAAGGTCTAAGTAGCTCTCTGAAGTTTATTTCAGTAAGTGCAGTTACGCAGTAAACTCTTAATGCTCTCCTAGCACAGGAGTCACAGAGATTTACTAAGATTAGCTGTCAGAGATTAAAGCAGTTGATGCCAAATGTGCTTTGCCTATCTCCTCAGATGTGTTCTATGGCACCTGCAGAGCTGCGTGGTGTTTGGCAGATGAGGGTAAATGGCATAACTTGCACGTTTCTTCTAGTGTGATTGGACATATGAGACTCTTCCAATGGAATATGAACTATTGCCTTGCACCTTGAAGCTAGAAGGCTACTTTAACTTAATATTTGGCAAGCAGTCAGTCAGTTTGTTTGCCTGTACTGAAAATCAACATGTAAAAAATGCTGTAGGTGGTAGCAGCAATATTTTACCTTTGCTCTTGCAGATTGAGATTGAGGATGTGATAACAATAAATCCTGAGTTAACAGAAGAACTACGTGCTGCAGATGTGAAAGAGAACCTTCCTTTGCAAGAGAATGTAACTGTACAGGTAAGAGTTTTAGTCTCTCCACAGGTACTAGCATGTCAGCAGTAGCATGCTTTAGACCCGATATTTTTATAAATGATACTGTCAGCCTTTCAAGTCAGAGCCCTCATGCTTTGTGTTGTCTCACTGTTAGACTTTGGTCAGAAATCCTTGTATTAATGTTGTTTTGTAGTGCTGTGCTAGGTATTCACTGCTTACCGTGATGACTAACAGCACTCATTGTTTTCCAGAAACAGAAGCGTAGAACAACACTTTCAAAAATTCCTGCTCCACGGGAAGGTGAGAAAATATTTCCTTTCCTCTTCAAAGCAGTGGTGATCCTCCATTGTAGCCATATTATTTCACTTTAGTGCCTCATAACACTGCTTGTTCAGGCAATGCTAAAAAGAGCATACCCGTTCATACCAACACTCCGTAGTCCTGAGTGCAGAACTTCTGCCAACAAATTGCCCTCCTGTTCCTGTGAGCTCAGGTTTGTGGACACGTTGCCCTTTTCTTCAGCACTGCTGTAGTTACTCCTTGACGCTGCTTTAAATGTCACTAGGAAGTTCTTGCTGCAGTGAGGTTTAAAGTTTTGTATGGGATTTTGCAAATGCCATAAACAACAAAAGGTAAGTGACAGTTATTAAGATAAAAAGGTGTCAAAATGAGAATGGAAAGGGCAAGGAAGAAATAGAAGTGTCAAATGGATGTCTCCTCTTCAAATAGTCCCCCTAGACAGTAACATGAGCTTTATTCCTGGACACATTTCAGACTAGGCAGCCGAAATGCTAGCTGGTGTGCCATAGCTCAGTGACTTAGTGTCAGTACAGTGTTCTGAGCAAAGCCAGAAGAGAAGACAGATGTGAAAGCGTGGGATAGCTAAGGAGTTGTTTTTCTTGAGGTGCTGGGAATTAGGAAACTCCCTTTTTTTTTTTTTTACTTTTTTTATCTTTTTAGTTGACTATTGCTTTTGAGTTGCAAGTGACAGGATTAAAGGTCTATTTGTAATGTATTCAAGTGATGCTGAGGTCAAAGAGTTGCAGATTCAATAACTCAATGTCCATAGCTGCACAGAACTTGCCCTCTTACATGAGCATTGAACGGCTGTATTTGTCTGGCCTATTTGTTGTATGTGCTACAAGACAGGAAAACTGGAATCAAAAGACAACAGTACAAATCCCCTTGTATCTGAGAGGCAGGAACAGTCGAAGAAGCTTAATATGTCAAAAGTTTTCCTGATCTTCAAATGCAGAGAACTCTACGTAGATTTTTGTGAAGTGGCAAGAAAAATGATGTGGTTAAGTAGTGACTGTCTCTAGACAGACATGTTTAATGGAGCTGGATAGTCAGGTAGAAAAATAAAGGTGTTTTAATCCAGTTGTTGGCTGATGGAAAAACGTCTTCACAGAGGCTGCTGCTTCCCTGAAGTACAGAAAGTAATGGCAAATCTGACATGCCTGTTGCCTTTGCTACTGGCACAGTCTTTTCCCTGAAGTCTCCCTCAGAGTGCATGAGGGAAGCAGTGTCTTCAGTATTCATCAGATACTATCTATTATTGCAGTTACTCCCTGACACTCACGGGCTATGTGTCCTGTAGCAAACTCTGTGCTGCACCAATCAAAAAGGTAATGTTGGCTGCAGGTTTCAGTTCTTAGGCAAAGCAAATTAAAGAAGATCAGGAGGCGTCTGTCTCCATCTCTCAGGGAAGTGAGAAAAGTATAAGCAGTGATTTCAGGATGAATTCAGAAGCGGATACTAAGTTCTCTGAAGCAGTAAGAACTTCAGAGGATTTTGTATATCCTTGTGCACAAGAACAACCTGAATCAAACCCATTTAGATGCAGCAAATCCTGCAGTTAATATTCCTGTCTAGGAGCACTATCGTTTGTGAAAAGTGCTGTTGAGTTTAGGATGAGATCAGGTGTCTGGGCATGTGTGACAAAAGGAATGAAATACTGTCTCTGTATAATGAAATAGATTCTTTTTGTTCCTAAAGTTGTGTCCATGGCACCTAATGTCTCTGCACCTGAGCAGAAGAATCCAGGTAAAGAGTTAACACATGAGCACTGAATTTTATGGGCACAGTTTTAAGGAATTTGATCCAGAATTGAAATTCAGCCTTGATGAGAAACAAATCTAATTTCCTTTCAAATCATAGTGATTAATTCTGGATAAATTCTTGTGATTGCTGGAGGTGAGAGTAGTTCTAGCTTTCATATCACACTTCTATTTTTTCATACCAGATTTGCTTTCTTTACAAATCTATTGATGTGTATGTTCCTGTCACCTGCTAAGCTTCCTGGGGGAGTGACTTGTCTCAGTAAAACTGTGATGAGGTGTGTGGCAATGGAGACTGCCTGCAGAAAGGCCCTTTTTGAAGATTTGCTGTTGCAATTATAGGTGGTCTGTCTTGTAGCTGAATTTAGCATTATCAAGCTGCCACTCTACAATGCACCACACACATCTGTGTTTGGATGTTGTAATGGCGGTCATGATCCAGCTCGTGTCCAGTTTTCCCTTTAGTAGTAGAAGGCATAAAAAATAAGTTTTTATCCCGACTTGTCCTTAGAGCTTCCCTAGAAAACCCACTCTGTATAGCAAGATCAGTGGTATAACCTTGGTTTTTGTACTGTCACCATCACAGTTAATTTGTAGCCCTGTGAGTGAGAAACATCAGAGGACTTCCCAGTTCCATGAGTTGTAACTGCCTCCTTGCTAGGTATCAAGGTTCCAGAACTGGCATATTAGTGAATCCTTAGTGGTATCTGAAAAGAAACTCAAACTGCAAATCTGGAATGAACTGCGTGCTTTTCTGTAGTGGTCACTTCTCACCCACCTACCTTTCCAGCCGTGCTTTATCCTAAGCTTTGGTAATGCATCAGAGGTCTGAAAATGGCTTTTTTAAGCACAACCTGCACTTCTTGGAGTAAATGATTACTTGCAAATGTCAGAGTGTCTAATGCATGATGCTGAACTTGAATTCGTTTTTCCAAAGCTATGCGTGGCCGCTCCAGGATGTCTGTCATCACGGAACCTCAGTGCAGCCTCCAGGAAAATGAGATGGGGGTGGATCCCTGCACTTCTACACAAACAAGAAACAATTTGTCAGTTCCTGGTGAGTGGAAAAAGAACCCAGAGAATTCTTAATAAGAAGCAACATGCTTTGTATGTATTTAATTAAGTAAACTGCAAATCTAGGAGGAGGAGCAACCCCTACCCCTTCATATATTAAATGAGAGGCAGAGTTTTACCACTATGTAAACATCCAGGGCTTCTGCCTGAAGGTGTTCCCAAATCACTCTGGAAACCATGTTGTTGAAGGATGGTGTACTTTGTTAACAAGAGAGCTGCAGCTGTGCTTGTGGGTGCATGTGGTATCTGCATACCAGCATAAAGTGGCTTTTGCAGGGCTAGAGTGGGAAGCAAACTGCCTTAATAGTGGGGACAACAGGCTCCAGCTATACTGGTTGTAGTTCTACCTATACCAGTTGAGTAAAGTAAGAACTTTTAGCCTGCCTGAATAATGAATCTGTAGTTATTTATCTTTACCAGACTTACCCCATGAATAGCTGTGGGCATTCCTTGCATATTAAGTTTTGCAAAGACATTCAAATAAGAGGCTTGATATTAACTTCTTGCCTAGTTGGTGTGGCACTGATTTGTAGCTTTGAATAAAAGTTTGTGATGGGTGAAGAATTAAAAAAAAAATGCACATACATTTTAGTAAGTTCTCCTTCCTGATCCAGAACTGGAGTTGAGGAATAGCTGTGGTCTCTGAGGATTTGCAAACTACAAAATGTTCTTGATCTTTGGGTTCCAGTTATTGTCTTTGGTGTGGCTTCTTTCTGCAGCTGGCCGAACCAAGACTAGCAGGCTGAGCTGTGCTCCAGAACCCCCGCTGACAAATGGAAATTCAGAGGATCATCTGCTTGCTGCTAGAATGAACCCTTCAGCAAGCCCAGGTACCTGGGAGCAGTGGGTAACAACTGGCTCACCAGTGAGAAGTGCATCACTGTGATTGCTGCTTTGTGTAGTCCTAGACTTTGAGAGGGTGGCTTTGGCAGCAGGACTGAATATCTCAAGTATTTTTATTATAAATACATAATTCTGTTATAGTGGTTATCTCCTCAGAAATGCTGCCCTTAGAGTGATGGTGTGACATGCTAACCAGCTTCTGGTAGGTAGATTTCCTTTGGGAAGGAAGCGCTGAAAAATTAACGACCATTCTTCTGAAGATGACTATTTCCTGTACCACTTAAACAGGCTAGTCTATCAGTAACCTCGACATTTTTGTAAAACATCATGTTTAAAACATAATGTGAAAACTTAATCCAAGGAATTGTTTTCATTTTATCTAGTTCGGAGAAGATCTAACATTGTGAAAGAGATGGAGAAAATGAAAAACAAGAGAGAAGAAAAGAGAGCTCAAATTAGTGAAATCAGGACAAAACGTGCACAGGTAGAGTATTCCATGCCAATAAGGAGAAATTCTATAAGGTAATACAACATGGTAGTTGAAACCAAAATGTGTTTTGGACAGACTTTGTTCTTAAACTTGTGCTAAAGGATGGATTGATTCTGATTTCAGAATGCTCTGAATCTCGTGGTCTTAAAGTTAAAACTTTTCTAACTATGTAGTTAGTTGTGTTTGGTGTGCTCTGGGGCTTTTTTTCTGTTACAGTTAATTACCTTCATGCCTATGTTTTCTCATGCAGGAATTTGACAGCAGTTGTCCAAACTGGGAGTTTGCACGGATGATCAAGGAATTCAGAGCAACGTTAGACTGCCAGCCATTATCTATAACTGACCCAGTAAGTAAATACTGAGGCTGCTGAGTGCAGCACACAGACACTTCGACTTCTTTATTTTGTACTGGTGGTTTTAGCAGATGAGCAAATTAGTGCATCACAGCTCTTGGGAAATCCTCTGAGCATATTGTGATCCTGAGGGCATCTGGTGGTAAGTGTAAGGTCACTTACCTGTCCTATTTAGGGCTAAGCTGCCTTGCATTACTTTGCATATGGCACTAGTGAAGAGTTTGCCCTTTGAAAATTATCATGCAATGCTTTGTGTAGTAGTTTTCAGAGCTTGTAAATGGCAGAGCCTATGACATAGCAGTTTGGTTTGTAGGGATAGGTATAAATAAGTTAAAACAGACTAGTGCCCTATAACAGTGTAAGGTATGTAAGTTGTATGTTGAGTAATTCTAGAGTAGGTCAGTAAGTGAAAGAGCCAAAGCAGAGATCAAACTACAAAGACTTACACTCCTCCATGAGTGGGTCTCCTCCTGATCAGTACCAGAGGAAACTCATCAGTGTGTTGAAAAGTCAGGGTGAGGGAGCATGGAACTTTTCTCTCTGACACTCAGTAAGTGTAATTAGGAAATAATTATTACTTGTTTTCCTAATTTTCTTTTAGATAGAAGAACATAGGATTTGTGTCTGTGTCAGGAAGCGCCCTCTAAATAAACAAGGTGAGTGTTCTGACAAAAGCAGATCTGATTTTGGAGCAGTTTGACTTTGCTTATTCATGTTAAATCTGAGGGTCTCTTCCATCAACAGAACTTCTCAAAAAGGAATGCGATGTGATTACTGTTCCAAGCAAATGTGTCCTGCTGGTCCATGAGCCAAAGCAGAAAGTGGATCTAACAAAATACCTTGAAACCCAAGCGTTCAGATTTGACTTCTCATTTGATGAACTGGCTTCTAATGAAATGGTATACAGGTAATGCTTTCCTCTCGTTTGGGATGACTTTCAAGATACCACTGAGCTATGGCTAGATGACAGCCTAGTTCAAAGAAACTGCTACCTGAAATAAATATGAAAATTCTTTTTGGAGGAAACCAAAGGACTGAAAAGTCTAAAGCTCAGTTTTGGCATGGCCTTGCAAATAAAAGGACATCCTTAGGAAGTTAACTTCTTTAGGAAAACTGATAAAGCATGATGTGAACTTTTTGCCTTAACTGTATTTTACCTTTTGATTGTCCAGGTTCACTGCTAGGCCTCTTGTACAGACGATCTTTGAGGGTGGCAAGGCAACATGTTTTGCATATGGCCAGACAGGCAGCGGCAAGACACATGTAAGTTTTTCTCCAAAGTATCAGATTTTCTATCTTTATCTAAATTGTTGAAGTTCCTTGATATTAAATGATTGTAAAAGGAGCTCAAATCTTGCTTTATTTTCTTAACAAGACAATAGCTTCAGTTGTTAATTCTCTTTTTCTGTAGTTAGAAGCATTAGTGGTTTTCCTCTGAAGTTGTGAGTAAAGCCATGCTAAAATTATCCCATAGTTGGATTTTTAAGGACTTAGAACTGAGGATATCCTGACATGTTAGTGACAGAGCCATAGCTATTCCTTGCCTCAAACTGTTGTTGCTGCCCTAACTTTGCAAAGCAGGGCTATTAGCCTACATCTGAGACAAAGGCTATTGTCTGTATTGCATTTTGAGTTTGGAGACATTCCAAAGACTTTAGCGGTTATGTAAGAAAATGCTTCTTGTTGCACATGAATGCTTAAATGATCTCGTACTGTGAAGTGGTGGAAATTACTGTGTTCACTTTCTAACCACTCCTTCCAGCCCACCACCTGCAGTTTCAAGAGAAGTGGAGATTGTGTTTTCTGCCTCAGAGGTGTTATGTTCTAAATTTTCAACAACTGGGTTGTCTTTTTCCCCTTCTAGAAACTAAAGGGAAGGAAAATGGAAATTCTTTCTTTACACTATGATAGTGGAGCCAAATCCATTGTCTTTTTGCTCTGCAAGAAGCCTTTATGTCAGACCAAGGTGATATGGACTGGACTTGGCTAGCTTACCAGCTTAAATGATAAGACAGGTGCTGTCATTGAAGTGTTAGATGCAAAGTTTAGGCTAGGTTCTCATATCACTATTATGTAGTCAACTGTTGATCTCTTCCAGTAACCCAAAAGGAAGCACTGTAGAGATCTGGATATAGGCATATAGGCTGTCTTTATTGCACTAAAATGTGCAGAAAAACCTGCTCAGCTGAGCATCACTCAACCGTGAGGCATTCAAATTTCTTAATTACTTCAATTTCTTAATTACTTCCCCTTCCTGATCCTAGGGCACAGAAGTAGTGCAAGGACAATAGCTGCACCTTGAGACTGGAATGCTGCATATTAAACTCTGGTAGATTGAGAATATATCGTGGGATTGAGTTGTGTTTTAAATGATTCCATTTCATATGAAAAATGGTAAAGCAGTTCACTGAGATAGCACCAAGTAACAATTCTGGGAAGATTAATGGTATCTGTCAAAGAAGGTACAGGAAGAAGCTTGGTGCACAAGGTTGATTCATTTTGCAAAAACACGTGAGTTTTTGCAAGTCACGGTGAAAATGGTACTAAACTTATTTCCAAACAAATGAGTCTTCGCTCTGGCTGGAGGCTGTTCAGTTGCACTTGCATTTCCCCTAGCAGGAACAAGTGCACTGAATTCCTATGAAGTAGCTAGCACTGCAGAGCTTTACAGGCATTTAGTTGACACTTTGCATAGTCCAAATCTCCTCTCTGAACTGATAGGGAAGTAGAAAACTAAATTTTAATTTTACTGTTGTAATCACCTCACTGACATCACTTATCATATATGTGATAACTTCCCAGTACGTTCTCAGTACTAAAATCAGGTAGCCTGACTTGCTCTTGTGCCATATCTCACTTTTGATGGCCTTTTCTCTTCACAGACTATGGGCGGAGACTTTTCCGGGAGAGCACAGAATGCCTCGAAGGGCATATATGCTTTTGCATGTAAGTTGATTCTTTAGATATGAAAATCAAATTTGTGCATGCTTTTCTTAAATAGATAAGGTCTGTTTTTGTATGGATACTTTGATTTTTTTTTTCTGGGAAAAGATACACAAGTTTTCGTTAATAAGTAGTGGTGTTTGCAGAAGGTGAGATTAGTTTTTCAGTTTCACAAACTGTATTTTCCATCCAACATCTAGTTTTATAGATCCACCTGCTATTTATCACTTGTCAGAAAATATTTGCTTTTGAGATGGGTGACATATCTTCTAGTTTGACACTTGCTGGGCTGAAATATTTAATTTTGATTAGTTCTACTTTGCTTTTGTCTCAGCCTAAGGATGGTGTTTGGAAATAGCCTGACTTGAATGCAACAGAACACTACCCATTTCTGATATAAAGCTTTTTATACAGAAAGCATATGAATGTAATTTTTAATTTAAGCACTAGATGCAAAAGAAGGCACATGTAAGCACCTGTTTCTGAGAATATTTTGTAAAAGCCTCCTTGATACAATCCCTAGAATGCACCATGAACCCTGACCTCTTGTACTTTCCCTACAGAAAAGTATATTGTGAAATTATGTGTGTAGCAAGGCAGTTGAAATAAGCAGCTCTTTGCTAGTCTCTGAATCAATTATGACTGGCTCTGAAGGAAAGTCTGCTTTTCAGATCAAAGTGTGAAGTCCATTTGTGAGAGACTGAACTGGATTCAAACAAAGGGCCAACTAATCTGTTAAATTGTCTCCAGCAGCATTGCTGATGCTCAGAGAGGTGTCTTCTAGGTTTTCCACAGGAAGAGCTTCAAACAAATGCTTGACTCTTGCAAACCTGTCCAAGCAACAGCAGATGATGATTTTCTCCCAGACCAGCAAGGGGACAGTATGTGCTTCTCCTGATCTTACTGGATCAGTTAGCATTGCTGTCTGCAAGTAATATTAACAATAGAAACCAAGTGTTTGCTTGGGATAGTTACCATTCAGCTGCCAGAAGCACTACATTATGGCTAAGCAATATTCAAAAGCAGTTCAAGTAGCAGCTAGGATGTGTTCTAATGTAGTTAAGTAAACTCCTGTCTTTCCTCACCAGCACAAGATGTCTTCCTTCTTCTAAACCAGCCCAGGTACAGGAGTCAGGACCTGGAAGTCTATGTGACTTTCTTTGAAATATACAATGGAAAGGTAAGACTTTTTTTTTTTTAAGAAATAATCATGGCATGACTTCTTTGCATACTTGATAAGTAGTGGAATAAACTTTTAATAGCTTCAGTAGTTCTATGTACTCTGTTCTTGGCATGTTTAGAATTGAATTGGAAGACTACATTAAATGTGCTGTACTGTGTAGTTCTCGACTTAGTCTGTGCTGTCTTCATAGTCTCAAGTCTCTTTCTCAAGGAGCGTTGTTCAGATTTGCCTTGAATTTGTTGCCTTAATATAGGTGTTTGATCTCTTGAATAAGAAGGCAAAGCTTCGAGTCCTGGAGGATGGCAAGCAGCAGGTCCAGGTGGTTGGCCTTCAAGAGAGACAAGTCAGCTGTGCTGAAGATGTCATCAGAATGATTGAGATGGGCAGTGCATGCAGGTTTGATGCCTTAAAACAATCAGAAGTCCATGTCCTGTTGTACCTCTGTATCTGCAAAAATGTGATGACCGTAGCCCAGGGCTTGGAGATTTCAAAGAGGAGGCTGTTGTACCCAGTAACAGACCGGCACTGATCCACACCTCTGCGTGAAAACAAAAGGGTTACAGAATGAAGGACTGGCAGGGATGGGCTTAGCCTTCCTTCCATAGTGACCACATGTCCTCACATCTCTCCAGAAGAGAGAGACCGCTCATCTGAGGAGATGGCTGCCCTGGTCCCAAAGCTGAGTGCCTACTTCTTAGAAGCAGTTTACAGGAACATAAGTAGTTCCTGTGTAAGATCAAGGAAGAGCAGCTGGCATCAAGCTATAGCTGCAAAAATACTGTCTTAACTGCAGGCCAGATGAGTTGTTCCATTAACAGCAGAAATGCTGCATGTCACTTGAGGATCTTCTCTAAAGAATCCCTGAGAGAAGGTGCTGAGGGACAGCTGTAGGCTTGGCTGCTCATCTTGGCAGGCTGGCTGCAGTTGGGGCATCTCTACTGTTGTACTGGCTTGTCTTTAATCAGGGGCTAAATTCTATATCAGCAAGTCTAATAAGGTGCAGCTGTTAGGGAAATATTACTTGGCAAATGAGATCTTGGCTGCTGTATTACATTGCATGTGCATCCTGAAAGCTCATTTAGCCAAAAAAGCGTGCACAGCAGAATGACATTTCAGCCAAGAACTGTCTCATACTTCAGATGTCTGCCTTCCCCAGTGATTTTTAAGGATATCCTCCTTCCATCTTCTCCTAGGAACAGGGATGTGGGTGGGACAGCAAACCTGCCAGCCCTTGCAGGGTATAAATATAAAGGATGGTGAAGGTCACAGTGAGGTTTATCAGACTCCAATCTCTTGCAGTGACAGGGCAGGTGCAGAGGTTAACCAGCAAGCCAGCTTGGCTGGGGAAGGGATTTACCATGACTGTAATGTGCTAGCACAGCTAATGCTGTTCAGTGGAGGAAGCTTGGCTGGGCTTACCGTGTGATAGCAGATGCATTAGGAGAATGACACATGGTCTGCTCTGTGGCAAGAAGATGCTGTGCTGAAGATACTTCTTCTAGCTTCAGATACATACGAGGTATTAGCAGTCAGAAAAATATCCTAGAGCAGGCAGGTTGAGTTGAGCCAGGTAGCTTGATATTAGAAGTGATTCTGTAATTCACACAATCTTGAGGTGTTAACGTGTGGGTTAAACAACCTTAACTGAATGGCTGCAGGTCTAGTGCTGTTGGGACCTCAGAGCATTCTGTGACACAGCTCTAACACTCGTTTGCCTATTTGTTGTAGGACATCTGGACAAACTTTTGCAAATGCTAGCTCTTCACGGTCACATGCCTGCTTCCAAATCATACTACGCCGAAGAGGGAAGCTGCTTGGAAAATTTTCCTTGGTGGATCTGGCAGGAAACGAGAGGGGTGCGGACACATCTAGTGCTGACAGGCAGACACGAATGGAAGGTGCAGAAATCAATAAAAGCTTGCTAGCTTTGAAGGTGAGCTATAGCTCAAGGAGCAAGTGGTACTACTCAGAACGTGGGTTCTGTTTAACTCTGGGATTATCTACTCTTCCCTTGCACTAGAAAGAAACAGGACAGCTAAAGGGATTCTAGTTTTGAATTTTAATAACCATGAAAATTGTGTGTACTTCCATTTACAATGTTTCCAGGAAGGCAGTGTAGTTTTGTCAGACACCCATTTCAAGCTTCATTCACGTTTTTATTAAATGTGTGGTGGATATGCCATGTATCTTGTGACAGTCAAATATGTGGAGCCTATTTAAAAGGCTATGAAGCATGTACAGATCAATGGAGGTGACCATTCCCCAGCCTGTTGGGTTTACTTGCAGTTGGTGGTTGTAGCTTGCAGAGCTGTTTGAGAAAAGATGCAAACGTTGCATTCATGACTTGTCTCTTCTTAGGAATGTATCCGAGCTTTAGGCCAGAACAAATCTCATACCCCTTTCCGGGAAAGCAAGCTGACCCAGGTGCTAAGAGACTCTTTCATAGGAACTAACTCCAGAACCTGTATGGTGAGTATGTGTGTGGCACAGCTGAACCCACTCACTGCTTGTGATCTCTGCAATTTGCCCAGATAGCTGCATGCTTCCTTTCTAAGGGGAGGGGACTTGGAAGTCACAAAGCTTCAGTTCTCTGCAAAAAAAAGTCTTGCAGTTTTTCTCCTCAACTCACCCAGAGCAACTGAGACCAACAACTGGTGAGCTCTGATCCAGCCCCAGTAGGAACAGGGCAGCAGAAGCCACTTTCATACAGTGGATCTACAGTAGAGCCTGGTGTGTGCTCTAAGGGCTTTGCTTCCTGTGGGAGGCAGAGCACCATGGGTGCACACAAAGCCAGTGGAAAGCTGGATACAGTCACTGGCATGTCCCACAGGAACCATAAGGAAAAACAGACTTGATAACATCTTAACACTGTGATCCTTTTCCCTAACATCTCCCAGCTGCCTGGTGAGATCTGCAGGGCCATTAATGTGAGCAAAAGGCAGACGTGGGACTCAGTGTGGCTTTCTGTTCTGTTTGCAGATAGCAATGATTTCTCCGGGCATGAGTTCATGCGAGTACACCTTAAACACACTGAGATACGCTGACAGGTAATGGTCTGGGGATTCTACTCTTATTGCAGAATGTGTTTTGGCTGCTTTTACACTGATCAAAAGTTCTTTTGGTGTCATTGTCCATGGTGACAGCTTGGAGGTTACATTTGCTGGGAGCAAATCATCTTAAAGCTGTCTTCAGAAACTATCATGGGCGTGGTTTTGTGTTTTTTGGGGGGGAGGGTAACAGATTGTGTAAAAACCATAACTGTCTCCTTTACTCAGAGGAATGTCTCATCTGAAACTTCAGACCACCTTGTTTTTTGTAGGGAGTTTACCCTGTTAGCAACACGTCCTGAATGGTTACATCCATGACCTTTACTTTTTGCAATATTTTATGCAGGGTCCCCTGTGTGTGTGCTAAGAATGTTTCCCTGACATGACCCTAAAATGATGCAGAAGGACAGTAGGTGTTTTTGATGGACTTTAATAGAAGCTAATAGGGTATGACACTTCGGAGACTTTGGGCGAAATCTGGAGAATTCGGGTGCCTTGCAGCAAATGGTGTGAGTGTGGATTTTGAATGCCCCATGGTTGGGCTTTGGGTATCTGCAGTGCACAAAAGATTTGCAGGGACTGAGACTCAAGATCCACAAGGGGGTTTTGCTGAAACCTGGAATTACTGTGCAGAGCAGTGAGCCCTTACATGCCCTTACACCTCTCTGGTGAGGTGACAAGCAAAAAGGGACAGGCAGACTCTAGAGCTACAGGGAGAGCACCCTGTATTTTAAGTCTAAGCTCAACAGCTAAGGAACTAGCTAAGCCTTTCCATCTTTCACTAGGGTCAGTGGTACTTGTTGCTGATACCGTGTTGTGTGGATCTGTGTGCTGTGGCTGCAGAGCCTATGACTTGTCATACGTTAACAAGATGACGTTTCCACACTTCAGATTTGGTAGCATTCCTTCGTTTGGTTCACAAAAGGCTGCTCGGTCCTCTCCTTTCCAGCCTCTGGAAGGATGTCCGCTAATTCAAGCCACAAGCATTCAGGAGCACTAGGGATCTCGACAGATTTCCAGATTTTGTTCTGAAGTTGTTTTTTTTTCTGGTGGACAGTCATTCCTAGTCACCTGAAAGTACAGGACAAAATGCAATGTCTGACTTATGGTGTGCTTCAGTAAGATGCTAGTCTTCAGTTGTACCCACTGGATTCTTAGCTACTGCACAAGGCAAGTTCAAGCTATAAAGAGGGTTTGTAAGCTGGAACTTGCTGGAAATATGAAGCTGACACTACTAACTAGAATGAAGCACCTAGCTGATGCCTGACCTCTACTGCTAGCTCCATGTCATCAGATATGATTTTTATCCTTATAGGCCTATTCTGGCATGGAGGGCCTCTATGGGAGGGGTGGGGATCAGCCTTATTTCTCTTCTTTCCACACAAAGTCCTCTTAGCTGGTCATGACTAACCAAGCTGACATGTGGAAGATAGCCTGTGTGTGTGAAAGGCTTTGCATTGTATACTTGGAACACTTCTCTCCAGGAGAGGTCCTAAATTGATGTGGCTAGGTTGGACATAGAGACACATTTCTCAGCTTTCCTTCCCACAGTCCCCTGGAGTTTGTCCATGAAAGCTTGTTCCAGGTGTGGTAATGTATTTCTTTAAGTCAAATGTTTCTGACTTCATTAGTCAATGAAGTCAATGCTGAGCACTGATTGCAATAGCTGTTTTGTGATGCGGTCACTCTGAAGTTGCTGAAAGACTGAGCGGTAAATCTTCTCATTGCAGAGTGAAAGAGCTCAGCCCTCATAATGGAGGTGGTGAAACACAGAATCACATGGAGATTGAGAATGAGGAAACGGAGATCAGTGGAGAAAGCTCAGGTCTTCAACACAATGTATGTGTGGGCAGTGGGTGGAACAAATCTTAAAGCTGGAAACAACCTGCCGTTCTTACTTGGACTCATTCTTGCAGCTCTCCAAGGATGAGGAGGAAGATATGTCTCCCCACATGTTCAATTTCCGTGAGGCTATGATTCAGATTGGTGAACGGGAGGAGAAGGTTGTTGAACAGCTTAGAGAACTGAGACAGGTAGGTGGCCGAGGCAAGCCCAGCCCAAACTGCCTTCTCTATGTTGATAGGACCTTGCCTTGTCTGAGCTGAGTGCTACTGGGTAGGCTGTGGGCTGTAATGCAAGATGCTGTCAGTGGTGTTACCTTTCCTCACTGCCAGCTTTTCCCCATGGTTTCCTGCCCAACTGGTTAAACTGGAATTCCGGTGCTTGTGGCCAGCCAGTCCCCTTCCCCTCCAGCTAGCAATCTCTGCTTGTACCAACTGATACTGGCCTGTTGAAGCTCAGCTCTGATTTGGTGTGCCATATTCAAAGAAACTCATTGAATTTCCAGAAAGTTGACTTCTCTGATTTCTCTTCATGGTCTTTCTTGTAAATACAGAAAATGACAACTGAACTTGACTACCTCTTGGGAATCACAGAGCAACCAGACTATGATCTCGAGACCTTTGTGGGCAGAGCTAAGTACTTCGTAGAGGAGAGCTCAAGAAATTTCCTTAGTGTCAGAGGTATGTTAATGCTTCTTGAGATAGTGCCTACTCAAGAGTTTCTGAATAGTACTGTCACTAATCTTGAAGATCTGAAATAACACCAGCTTATCTATCTGGGAGTGGTGGTGGTGTTGAGCACCCAGTCCTTCTGCACTGCTTATAGTTCTGAGCACTTTGCTAGGTGATCATCAGACCTGAAATGTCCCATTGTCTGCACTTTTCAAAGGAAAATTTTGGCTAGTATATTCCACTTTTCAATGCCATATAAAACTGCCCTCTCTTGAGAATAATGCTGCACCCACTAAGATGAGTTGAAGTCTGTTTTAATAAGTGGTGATATAGTTTCTCTTGCCTTGCCCAAAAAAAGTGACTTGAAGTAGATTTCAGATTTCAATGCCATGTCAGGCATTTGTAGGGGTATGTCTACTGTTTCCACCTTTGTTTTCATGGATATTGGGCCTTAATACCTATTCATAGTACAACTGAAGAGCTTTGTGGGATCAGGCAGGATGTGATGGTGGGGATCTGATGTTGGCTGAGCTGTTCTTGCACAGTTCATTTGCCTCTGTGGCCCTTGCAGATGGCAGCAGCTGAGCTGCTCAGAGGAACAGCTGGGCTGGAGAACTCAGCCCTCAGGTCAGTCCCCCCCTGCTAATCCTGTCCTCCATTACAGAAACATTGGATTCCCTGGTGGTTGCCATGCAGCTGGAGGAGCAAGCCAGCAAGCAGATGAGCAAGCACAGGCCTCAGTAAATACAGCAAAACCTGGTTCACAAGCAGTCTTCTGTATGTCTTGCATGTTTGTCAGTGGTTTGAGTAACTCCTATTTTAAATGCAGTGGGGTGTCTGCAGGTCTGGTGTGCCTGAGGGCAGCGAACGTGGCAGCCTCTCTCTTCATGGCCTGGTATCAGGGGACTCTGCGGAGACCCTGCTAGAAACCATGCCTGCAAGGCTTGGGGAGGGGGCCCTGAGAGTGTGATAGATGTGTCTAACATCTGGTCCTTTGTTAGTGACGGTGGTCTCCTCTGATAGAACTAGATACACATGTGAAATTTTCCGGTGTACATATAACTTTTGGTCCAGATGTGCTTGAAACATTGCAAAACGTTTTTACAAGTCTCTTCTAGGAAGAAAATGGACTATATGTAACTATAAAAAATCAGTATTTTAAGAAACTTGATAAATAAATGTTCCTGTATTTAATTAACTTCTATCTTATAAAATTTCTTACTGATTTTTTGCTAAAAGTCTAACTGTTCCTAAAGACTAGTTGGTGTTGTGGAGAGAGGCTGACTTCTTGGAGGAAGCTTCTTTTTAAAGTCTTTACACTTGTAATGTTTGCATAAAAATCACTTAAAATAAATGTTGTTTCTTAATTGAGATCCTGCTGGGTAGATCTTGCCTAGTGGGGGGGGAGCCTCTAAACCAGTCTCCTGTACTTGAGCAAAGCCCAGCATTGTAGTGAGTGGCTCTGCCCTTTTGGTAGCAGGAAAATGGGAAGGGCCCTGTGCCTGCTTTGTACCTATGGAGTTTAGTTAGGCTTCAAAGGTAGCCCCAGGCTGTTACTTCACGTGTATCTTCCATGTGGGAAATGGTAAATGTGCCATATAAAGTAACATGTTCAGCAGCTTTCCAACAGCGTGAGTAATTCGTGATAGATGTTAGTGTTGCTGGAGAAGTGACTGTGACCCCAGCTTTGTACATACCTTCTGTGGACTGCTTCCTTGCCATGTCTTTGGGGATGTCCACTAGACTGGAGGCCAGTTCTTCAGCCTGGGCTGGATCCATTTTAGTGTACCAGGTCTCAGGACTCTCCTGGAAGAGGTCACAGTGTTATGGTGACTTGTAGCACCTGGGCTCTGCCTGCATCGTACTATGCACTCCACCCCAGGAGGGATCTGGTTTGGAAGAGCTCAAGTCACCTTGTGCCTCATTCTGACACCAAGTTCCCACTGTTACAGACCTAGCAGGAGTCTGAAAGAGCAAGGAGTCAGAGCAGTTGTCTTCCTGAACACAGCCTGAAGGTAAACACTTCTCAAAGGGGGGGCTTTTCTGGAATCTTATTCAAGACTGGATTTTTTGTGAAAAGTCCAGTCTCTGCACCCATGGAAAACAGATTGAGCTCCAAGGGCTATTAAAACATGTAAGAAAAGCATGCTTACCATAAACAGCTGGAAAAGTGTGTCCCCTACTGCCTTCTTTATGTGCTCTTCCACAAAGGGAAATGCATGGACAAAATACTGCAACAGAACAGAGTTGGTGCATGTATGATGCAGCTCTAGATAACTTCATGTTACATGACAGTTATTCCCTGGGTCACCTCCTTTAGCAGCACTTCATGAACAAACCTAAGAGGGAATTGGTGGGCCCTTGCTCAAGCCTTACTTTGTCCAGCATGGCTGTCTATGCCTGCTCAGATGAACAGTGGGTTGTAGCCCCCTTTTCACCCTGAGTAGCCTGATACTCAGTTGTCCCTCCTTCAGCCTCTTCGTATTTACTGCCAGCATGGTCCTTCTTCTTCCCAGCCATCACCTGTGACTGTTACACAAAGTTGTGCTGAGGTGGCCAAGGCTCTTTATGCAGCACCTGCTTAGAATTCTGTGCTAGTGTCTAGCTCCAGGCTGACTGCAGTGTTTAGCCCATGAGCTCTGTGCTTGATATTCCTGGCAAGCCGGCAGGTAGAACAGATGTGTGAGGGCCAACACCGGCATCTCAACACCCTCTTTTTGGTGGCTGGCATATGGGACAGGAAGCACAGCTACTGCCTGAAGGAAGTGCCTCTCCTGCCTTTGTGAATAAGCCTGTGTCTGCTGTGCTCAGAAAAAAAAAAAAAAAAGCCCACAATGTAGGGAGACTTTCTCTTCAAGTGCTCTGGGAAGAGACTCTATGTTATACTGACCACCACATACCATCATGCTCACCTTCAGGGAGATGCTGCCATGTCTCTGGCTGGGTGCATGTTCCGCGTTCCCCACAGCAACCATCAGGCCATGCACCGCTTCCAGCTGGATCAGCTCTTCAGCCACTTCTGCTGACTCCTTGGCTAAAATGCTACAATAAGACAGGCCATCAGCCCCTACCCTGTACAGGGGAAGGGGCACACAATAAGTTGGGTCTGGCCCTCTTGGTGCAGACCTGGTGTGACCGCAATGGAAAGATGACATGTTCCTGTTTCTGCTCTGCCCTAGAGGCTACAATGGACAGGAGACAGGAAAAAAAATGAAAATAAACATTTGGCTGTACACTGAGTGTCAGTCACTTAACAGGGTCTTGCTGAGAACCAGTTTAATTATTGTCAGGAGCTTCCTAGTGTGTATTAAATTCTAGAACGTTTCCTACCTGACCATAAAGAACCCAGGACTCAAAGTGGAAACACTACCAATGTTACTGCTTCTGTGAGCATGACCCTGGAAGATGCTCCAGCGGGTCTCTGTACCTACTAAGTTCATCTGCCTTTGCAGGAAAACTCCTCCCCCCATCATCCACTTTTGCAGAAAAAGTGTTCTTATAGCACTATCTTGTGGACACCGCAAGAAATTCATAGTGAACGCACAAACTTTAGCACAAATGGCTGAATTTAAGGATTCTGCAGTCAGTCATAATCACTAGATTCTTCCACTGAGCAACTGATGCTTTAGGTTTAATTACTTGTGGCTCACAGCTATGTGGAGAATATGGTGGTCTTGATCATTACAGCACCCTTCAGCCCTGTGCTGTGGAAGGACACACACATTGCATCCAGGCCCAGCCATAAAGGGGACAACACTGAGGGCCAGAGCTGAAGGGATTCCACATGTCCCTATAAAAAAAAATAAAAAATACAATCCACTCCAGTGTCAGTAGCAGGGTCTGAGCACTGCTACCTTCAGGCAGCAGCTCTGCCTTGAACACACTCATCTCCCAGCAGCCTAGAACAGGGCTTGGCAGAGCTGGGGTGTTCAGCCGGAGAGCAGTGCCAGAGGGGAATGCTCCTTGGATGAACATGTCTCAGTCCATTCCTGTTCAAATGAAAATGCTTCCCTAACGTCCTTTTCATGCTCCTGTGGGTTTTGCAGAAGTTTCTTACCCAATGGCTTTTGCAGCAGCTGCCTGCTGAATGTACGCCAGCATCGGCTCCCTTGGGCACAGCGCGTTTTGGTCTGCAGGAGGAAAATTAACCAAGTGAGAAGGATGCTTTGGAACAGTCCTGAGGTGCGAGAAGGTAGGGGAGGCGGTAACACAAAAAGAGGATTTCTCCTCAGGGAACGCCTGTGGCTGCGTACCCTGTAGGGTGCACCCGCAGAGGCCACTGCAGCCTGCTCTGGGCCAGGCGGGAATTGCCACCTCGCCCCGCAGATCTCAGCAGGCCTCTGAAGGTCTGGGCAGCCCCAGCCGGGGGCGCCGTTACCTGCGGTGCTCTCGCTGCGGGAGGCGATGGCTGCCTGCCTGGGCGGCGTCAGCGCGGCCACCAGCGCCGCCAGCAGGGCCGGTCGCACACGGAGAGGCATCAGGGCCGGCAGCAGCTGCAGGGCTGCGGGGAAAGAAGCTGCCTTCAGGAACGCCAGGATGTCCTATCTCGAAAGCCAAGCACTCCGCTATAAACAACTTCATTCTGTCTTTGACCACCCAAGGGCAGCTCTGCCGAAGCAGAGCCTCAAAAAATTCCACGACACTCGTGCTTGTTCCTCTCCACGGAAATCTTTAGTAAAAGGCGAAAGATTTATACGATCTGAAGAGAAACCAGAGTATGCTCCACAATTCTACCCGGCCCGGCCCCAGCGCCGCCCGCTGCCCCCCAGCTCACGGCGAGGTCCTGCCGCCCGCCCCGCTCCCTGCCGGCCCCGCTCCCCGTTCCTCGCCGCTCCCCGCCCCACCTCCCCCGCCCCGCAGGGCTCGGCACGGCGCCGGGAGCGGCCGCGACGGCGGGAACGGGGCCAGGACCCGCCGCGCTGCCGCGGTGCGCGCTGGGTATGCAAATGAGCAGCGGCATGAGGGGCGGGGCCGAAGGGACAGGGCAGCGAGAGAGTGGGCGTGGCCCAAGAGAGGGGCGGGGCTTGGCACCCCTTGGCGCGGGGGCAGCCCCAGCCCCAGCCCGCCCCCCGGCCCCCTTTCCCTGCCGGTAACCGACCCGGGGCAGCTCGCCCCAGACGGAGCCTCAAAACACTGCACGCCTCTCGTGCCCGTTTCTGCCTTTCCTGAACACGGGGGGGGAATGTGACTGCCGCGGGTAAGGAAAGGCCGAGGCTCTCCGTGCCTTCTCCACGTCTCATCAGCTAGTGTGAGGCCCATCTGTAAGAAGGGACCTGGGGAGGGCCGGGGGCTGCAGGCCTGGTCAGCCTGACCTCGCTGCCAGGAAAGGTGCTGGGACAGCTCGTCTGGAGCGCAGGCACAGTGTGTGTGCGACCAGCGGGGGGTCAGGCCCAGCCAGCACGGGTTCATGAAAGGCGCGTCCTGCCTGACCCAGCTCATCTCCTTGTGACCGGGTGACCTGCCTGGGGGATGGGGGAAAGGCTGCTGTCTGCCCGGCCTTCAGCAAGGCCTGTGGCACGGTCTGCCCTAGTGTGCTCCCGGAGCAGCTGGCAGCACACAGCCTGGGCAGGTACAGCTGGGCTGGGTTAACAACCGTCTGGGCGGCTGGGCCCAGAGAGTGGTGGTGGTGGTGAACGGAGTGAAACCGGCTGGCGGCCGGCCACCGGTGGTGTTCCCCAGGGGAGACCTCAGGGAGGCCTCACTGCCCTCTACAACCGCTTTGAAAGAAGCTGGTGGGCAACATCTGCTCGCAGAGAGCCAGCAAGAAAACCAAGCAGGCAAGAAACAGCTTAAAAAAGCAACAGGAGAGACCTGCCAAACATCCACTCGTTCTGTCTTTAACCAACCAAAGGCAGCTCTGCCGAAGCAGAGCCTCAAAAAATTCCATGACACTCGTGCTTGTTCCTCTCCACGGAAATCTTTAGTAAAAGGCGAAAGATTTATACGATCTGAAGAGAAACCAGAGTATAACCCAGCCTTCCACCCGGCCCAGCCACAGCGCCGCCCGCCGCCCCCTAGGTCACGGTGCCGCCCGCCCGCTCCGGGCCCCGCCGGCCCCGCTCCCCTCATCCCCTCCCCACCTCCAAGCCCCGGTCCCGGCCCCGAGCGGCCCCGCGGGAGCGGCAGAAACGGGACCGGATCACGCGGGAGCGGGCGGCGCCGCGCGGTGCACCATGGGTATGCAAATGAGGTACATGCTAATGAGGCGCGCGCGCGGGAACCGGCCCCGCTAAGCCACCCCCGGCCGCCGGGGTCGGGTCCTACCTTGGTGCTGCACCTCCAGGTGCGCCGAGCCCAGCACGGCCAGCAGGGGCTCCACCAGCGCGGGGGGCGCCTCTCCCACCAGCTCCTGGGGGACACGGACAGGGGCAGGGTGAGGGGACAGCTCCGGGCTGTCTGCCTGTGGGCACTGGGGTGCTTCCCTGATCGTGTTGGGAAATGGGGCTGAGCCCTGCCCTCTGATACAAAGCGTCCTTTGAGGACCCACATGGGAACAGGGCTGGGGTCCCGCAGTGGGTGTTGCAAAGGAAACCACAGCACTGTGTTCAGGTGGTGTTCCTCCATCCTGCCATATCCCACTGTGGGTCTGGAGGTACTGAGCCCAACAGCCTCTGCTGATAGAAAGTGGAGGAAGTGTTAAGTGGGACAAGCCAGCACTGGGCAGCTGAGCACCAGCCCCTCTCCCAGCCATGGCCCTTCCCTGTGTCCACCCTTGGCCTGGGGAAGGGGGAGCACCAGGGAACGCTGCCCGTCACCCCCTGCTACCCACCTGCATCGCCCCCAGTGTCTGCAGAGCCAGCTGCTGGGCTCGGGGGGAGGCGCACGGCAGCACCGCAATGAGGCCTTTGTAGACTTGGTTCTGGTACTTGGGATTGCCGCGGCCCAGGGAGTCCAGCAGAACCTGCGCTTCTTCTTGAGCCTCTGCTGAGGTGGAGGTGGCCAACCACTCGGCAAGGCATTGCACCCCTGTGTGGAGAAAGAGGTGCCAAATTATGTAGGGATGAGTCTGCAGGTCATGCTTCTCAGCAGTTTTGCTGACAGACCCCCCCAAAAACACATCATCATGTCCCACTCAAAGCATGGTTTGAGGAACAGAAGCCAGGAAAAAAAGTTCTTTGTTCGTATCAGGAGCCACAACACCAGCTGGAAAACCAGTCAGCCAAACTGTCAGCTGGAGTAGATGGCCCAAGCCCTTCTGCAGGCATTTATACAAGGAGCAAACCTGGCACTGAGATGCCAACAGTGCTGCTAAGGATCCTGCTGGTGCTCCTGCAGCTTTATCTCTCTGGGAGGGAGCTCTGACAGCAGGTATCACCCTGTAGTCACTGACAACCTGAGGCATAATCCCAGCTACAGAGCGATGAATGGCATTTCGCTTCTGGTGTCCAGGAGAAAAAAAAAATAGAAAAAAAACCAACAGTATAAGGTTCTTTCAAAAGAAAGAAACCCTCCCACCTCCAGAGGTAGGCAGACGCTGCAGGTAAGAATAGAAACTGTTTTGTGGTTTTTACTGTAGCAGTTGCAACCAGCAGGACAGCAATATCACATCAAAAGAAATCACTGTAAAGAAAGCGAGCTCATTAAAACCAGAGAGGGGATGAAATACAACCACTCCACAATAGCCAGGACTCTGAACTCCCTCCAGCAAGACAAACGCCACGGCAATCTGCCATCGGCAGGTGGGGGGGAAGGAGGGGCGCAGCGCTGCAAGCAGCCCTGGGGCCAGAGGTCACGGCGAACATCCTCAGCTGAATTAGGAAAAAGCGCAGATGGACACACCGCCTACCGTAGCTTTCACAAATGAGCTCCTTATACTTCCTGCCAGCGTTTGCGACGAGCTGGAGCAGCTTGACTGACTCCCTTTTGTCCTCTTCTTTCAGGTGGTTCAGCCCTAGTATTTCCAGGAGAATCATGACACCTCCGATCTCCAGAAATTCAATAAGGTATCTGCGCCTGCAGGGATGGGGGAACAAAGCCCAAAATGTCACCTGCCCTGGAGCCCATCTTCCTGAGTGAGCACTCTGTGCTCCTGGGATCTGTCACCTCCCGCCTCACTGTAGCAGGGCCCTGGTGCCCAGACACCCAACACGCGGTGCCTGAGGCTCGGCTGGGACCACTACGGCAGATGCCCGCCAGCAGCACGCTCTGCAGCAGGTCACCAGCTCCTGTTTTCCCCGTGCTCATTTCAGATACTGAACAGCAGGCACAGAAAGCCCTGTCACTGCACTCGGGTTCCCTTCATGTTCCTCCCACACCGTGCCAGTGACCCAGTGGCTCTGGTGATGGGCAACAACAGTGGATTTCATTTTGGGAACATTTGAAAATCCTACTTAGAGTAAGCCACAGCCCTTGCTGGGGCCTGTCCTGCAGGAAATGCTTAAACAGCCCTTCCAAAAGCCTGCCCAGGACCTGTTATTTAATTTCTCTCCTTAACCCTGCCACCCTTGTGTGCACCTCTCATGCAGTTACGTTCTATACTCACCCGCCTGCTGCAGATAAGAAGATGCCAATAGACTTGAGCAGCTTGTCAAGGCACGTGCTGTGCGTGTAGCTGTTCGATAAGGCTAAGGAGAGAATGACAAACCATCCTGGAGTCCCCCGGCAACTCTGGCAATGTGGAGCTCTGAACCTGGGTACCCTCTTTGGCAGAGGGAGCATGGAGCTTCCTCTCAAAGGTGTACAGAGGCAGCACACTCAGCCCAACAGGAGAAAAAACACTAATTCTGGGTCCCTGAGAGCCAGGCTACATGACTTTTCCCTCAGTTCCATCTTTAGATAGCTATTTCTTTTCCCCTGCAGCTGGATATGGATCTCTACACTTAATCTTTGAACATTTTTTTGGTAGAGAACATCCCCTTCCTCTCCATCCCACTACCACGCGCCACCTTCAGCTGAGGTGAAGGAAACAAGGAAACAGATACGTCATCCTGAGCCACGCCGTTAGGCGAGCCAGAAACAAGCTGGCTCCCTGGGAGAATTCCAGCTCCAGCTCTGGTTCTGTCTTGCCATTATTGATTTTAATAAAGCTGTCCAGGATGCGGGTTCGAGCAACTTTGTGACCGCTGTCCCATTCTTGCAGGAAAACCGTGAGCTTCCTGATGGCCTCCTGCTCTTTGACAGAAGTCATGATCTCTTCTGCCTAGAGAAAAGTGAGAAGTTAAAAAAAGGCCTTAAAGACAGAAAATGTCTGTATTGAGGAATTACCACCAGAATCACATTTGAAATGTTCTCTGGCAAATATTAAATATTAATATTCAAGCACTTACTAGCCATTTATTACATCTTTTTCCTTTACACTCGTTTCATAGATAGCAAAACTGAGCTAAAAGGAGAGTTTCTGGTAAGCCTGAAGCTGCACAAAGAATCCACAATAGACTTGAGATTATTTTCCAAGGGCAGCTGGCTTCACCACAGGAACTCTCTTCTCCGCTGTGTTAATAAAGTCATTTTGATGTTACTCATTCTCCCCACTTTGGTTTCTTGCTAGGTTCATGATATGAACACTGCATCTCATATCTGACCTACCGGAGAGTAAATAGAGTGAAATGAGAGCACAAATAGGTATGGATTTATGGGGAGTGACAGGGTCAAGGGGGCTGTAAATGCCTGTTAGCGTGCAGCAGTGCAGCGTGCTCTCACCCACAGGGTGCAGCGAATCACTGGGGCTGGGCCCACATCCATTGCAGGAGGATGTTTGGCCTTGGCAGCGGCAAAATCGCTTGGGGCCCTTTGGCATGGTGGAAAAATTGCTATTTTTTTTATTTTTTTTCTGTCTAATTTCTATGTGCACATTCTGAGCTTTCAATGGTACATCATTAAAAAATCCAAGAAGAACTGAAATAATAAGAACTATAAGCAAGGAGACAAAAGCTCCACAAATATCCCTTGTCTGCACTTCCTTCAGTCCCAGAAAGCAATCCGTGTTTTACCAAATTACTTTGCCACACTTTTACCTCAGCAGGATATCCCCCTATTCCAGCTTGACAAACGGGAAGGAGCACTGAGTAGGGGGACGAAATACCAGAGGGCTAAGCCCTCCCTTCATGCGTGTAGTCAAGAATTCCACTGACGTGTAGGTGCTTGGCTTTTGGACACTGACTAGTCTCAAGGAGCCTTACGGTTAAGCATAAGTATCTGTGTGCATACGCAGGTGAAGAAAGAGGGACCAAGTCGGTCTGTCACAGATAACTGCACTAATACTTGTGCATTGTCGTCCACCTGAGGGTAAGAAAGGAATTCTCTCCTTGTTTAATCCAGTTGTTAGGACTCCCTACATAAGAAAAGCACCATTTCAGGTTTTATTTAAAGTATGGTTTAAGAGCCAAGAAGTTAAAATGACATAAAATCCCCGGGTTTCAGAATAAGAACCTCCTTTCAATACAAGTCACTAAGATTAACAATTAGCTATCTGCAAAGTTCTTAAGCCTGTTCCTCAAGAATCTGGAGCAAAATAACAAATCAGCTCCAAAATATCCCCACGACATATGCTCAAAATAATTTGCTTTTGCTATTATCCGAACCCCACTGAAAACAATGACCAAGAGGTGAAAAGTATCTCAGTGACGGAAAACAAAGAAAGACTTCAAAAAGTTGGCTAAGACACAACAATTGAGACTTAAGATGAGATGAAATTTCATTTGGGAATTAACGGTCTGTGCTCTGTAAAGAGCCTGTGTCCTTGGCAGGGCGTTTTCAGGATCTCCTTTGCGGGGAAGCAGGTTTAAAATAAATCCATTTTCCCAAAATAGTTGTGATTGAAAGTGTTATTAGCCATAACAAATGTTAGTGCTGACAGGAGAATGGCCTGTTAGGGGCCTCTGGTGAAACAGTCAAGTGAAAGTCATATTTCACATTATTGCGAGCGTTTTCCTGTGATTTACAGAATATTTGTGAAACATTACTTGCAAGGCATATGATTGATATTGAGAGAACAGCTAGTATGTAGGGGGAATCTGTATTTCACTGAGACTGTTTGCATGAAATTTACAGTCCCATAAAGTGCTCCTCTCTCCTCAACAGAGATCTTGTTAAAAGAACTTTACAGTCTGAAACATCCTAAAATTGATTCTAAATTAATGTTTCCATATTTATGTTTGAGATGCTGGTGGTGTAATGCTGCCCTATTTTTATTTTAAAGCTACAGTAGCTTCCACTATTCAGAAATACCACCAGCAGCTTTAAGACACGAGGATTTTATTGATACAAAGAGCTTGCCCATGAATCAACGGCAAAGAAAAATGAGCTGAAAAAATGATCACGAGACTTCTGAGGATACAGCAGTATCAGTCTCTGGCTGCTATAACGACAGCATCTGCTGACATAGTACTCCTTAAGATGACATTGCCAAGCACCCTGAAAACATACCCAGGTATTTTTATTATCACCACTTTACATACAGGAACATACAGATACACACAGGGCAGTTAAATGACTTGCCTGCGTTGTTTGTCAGTGCTAAAAACGACACATAACTCCTCTTTGCTAGCTTCAAACTCTGCTCTCACCAGTGCTGGGCTGTCTCCCCAGCCCACTGGACCTAACAACCACACCAGGGCTGGGGTCAGGGCAGTTCCTTTCTCCTGCCAAGAAAAACATGAGTGATTTAGGGACCGCGGGGCAGTTTGGTGCTTGTTTGCACGCAGCCTGATGCTAAACCAGACCAAAAGGCAGGCTGGCGCTGCCAGGCACGAGGCGCAGCCTTGGACCCGCGGGCAGGACAGCGCCGCGGTGATGTGGAGCCACCTTTGGATCCTGCACCGCCAGGATCCGAGGGCCCTGGGCAAAACCCGAAGCCTGCTTCCCCAGCGGGTCCTCCCCTCGCCTGGGCACCCTGCCCCTCCCCATGGTCCCTCCACTCTCCCCAGCGCCCCCAGTGCCTTCTACACCCCCTGCCCCCCTCTGACAGCCGTGTTCACCCCCCGCAGCCCCTCGCCCACCCCCTCACTCCTGCCCTGTCGCAGCCCCTAGGCCGCAGCCCCTCACCCTGCCCTTCCCCCTTTCCCCCAAACCCCCCACCCTCCGCCCTCCCAGCCCCAAACCCCCACCCCGGGTCCTCCCCCACCCCCTGCGTTCCCCCCCAGCCCCCTCGTACCCCCTGGCCCCCAAACGCCGCCGGGCCCCGGCCCGATCCCCGCGGCGCCCCGCCGCCCCCGGCCCCTCCGACCCCGACCCTGAGGGGGAGCCCCCTCACCTCAGGATGATTGACACATCACCTCAGCCAATCGCGATCCGCCTCCTCCCCGCCGCGGCCCAATAGACGGTCCGCTTTCCCTCCCGGTGGGCGGAGCGCCCGGCTGACGGCGGTTGCTAAGGCCGCGTTGCTAAGGAATTGAAGGCGGGGCGGGAGAAGGAGAAGGAGGCGGGGCGGGCGCTTTCCCTTCCTATTGGCTACGAGAGGCAAGGGGAGGGCGGGGCTTCCGGTGGGGAGAGCGGAAGCGGCGGGGGGGGGGGAGGTGGTGGCGGCGGGCGGACATGGGGGCGCGCGGGCTGGAGGCGGCGGTCGTGGAGCTGGCCTCCGGTGGGGACCGGGGACCGGGAACCGGGACCGGGAACCGGGACCGGGACCGGGACCGGGACCGGGACCGGGACCGGGACCTGGTGGGGGGCAGGGGACCGGTAGGGGGCAGGGGACCAGGGAACCGGGACCGGGACCGGGAACCGGACCCGGTGGAGGTCAAGGAACCGGGGACTGGGACTGGGACTGGGACCGGAGACCGGTGGGGGCAGGGAACCGGGGACTGGGACCCGGTGGGGGGACTGGGACTAGGGACCGGTGGGGGACCGGGGCAGGGGACAAGGGACTGGGGACCGGGACCGGGAGGGACCCTAAGGGGGTGGGGGGTGTGTGCACGGAGCTGGGGACAACCGTTGAGAAGGGGTTGGGGGGGGTCTGGTCCGTGCCGGTAACCGGTGTGGAACTAACTGTAAATCCCGTGCTGCGTTTCAGGGAGCGGCGCGGAGGCCGGCCGTCAGCCCGTGGTGATCCTCCTGGGCTGGGCGGGCTGCCAGGACAGGTACCTGGCCAAGTACAGCGCAATCTACAGCCAGAGGGTGAGCGGCTTGCCTCCTTGTCTCTGCTCTCATCGTGGGGAAACCGCTGTGTTTTGGCCCCTTGGTAAAATGGCTCTAAAGCCTGCCTGTCTGGAGTCGCTGGGAGCTGGGGGTGGGTTCTGGTTGTCACTGAAAGCTCCCCACGTCCAGGAGCCGCGGCGGTGTTATCTGACAGCTGCTGATGTCACCTTTGTGCGCGCAACAGATAAAAATACTTCTTGGAGAAACTTTCTGCTGTTCCATGAACCACTGGGCCAGCCTTAAAATAGGGGGTTAGAGTTGTGAGGTGATTCATGAAGGACATGAACCGCATTAGCCCTTTTAGGGGAAAACACAACACATTTACTGCCAGCTGACAGGGCACAGCACAGGCTCAGCAAGTCTGGGCTGAGGAGTGACAGACCACGTTGGCATCCGTCCAGCTCTTCCTTTCTGTGAAGTTAGTTCATATGGAAGTTGTAACTCCAATTTGTTATATCCTGTCTGTGAAATACCTGCCTGTTAGCAGCTCCTTGTCTTTGAGCCGGGGAGGTACAAATGCCAGTTCCCTAAGTTACGGGCTCCTCCTCCCCAATGCTGTATTTTACCTGAGTGACCCCAGCTTGTGGTATTGGGACCCAGTAAAACATCAGACTTTTTTTTTTTTCTTGTCAGCGTACAGGAATCTTGTATTTATCTAAATCTGTTGCAGCTATAGATGGTGGAGTTTGTACATTAACAAGTGTATTGTTAATGTGTAATCCGGCATAAGAGTCACGAATTGGCTTGTTCTAGCAAAGAATTAATTGTTCAGCAATTACTGTAACTAAAAGATGCTGGTGATCAGGTGAGGAGCACGTTATGTGGCAGCGTGCCAGCTGCTGTGGAAGTGCTCCTCTGTCAGAAAGGTGTTGGTAGTGGGAAAGGGCAGAAAAGCTATTCTTAGCTCCCCAGCAAGGAAGTGGCTGTGACCACGGAAAGACGGTGTAGAGAACCTTGATTAACGGACTCGTCATAAAGGACTCGTTATGCTCTCTTCTGCTTAGCTCACTGCCCAGGGAGCTCTGGGAGGGCTGTCTCGGTGCTTTTACCTCGTGTTTGTCAGAGCGTAGCGTCAATGTGTTCAGGTGACAGGGAAGATCTAAGGCATGTATAAATGTAGTGCCATCTGCTCCAAATAGAAACTCCTCTGAGATTCTGTTTCCTGATCTACACCTGGAAGTAAGGCCTTAACTGTAAAGGCAGACTGCTCAGGAGATCTGCATCTCCTCTGAAGCAATACTTTTCAGTTGCACAACTAGAAAGCTTCAGAAAGGCTTATGAAAATCATGTCAGAGTTGATCACGGTGGAGTCTTAAAAGGCAGCTGCAAATGAGCACTAGCCAAGAAAAGGAAGAAGTTCCACTTCCTTCTTATGTTTGTTTTGGTGTCATCAACTAGATGTGTATCAGAGCAGGCCGTTCTTGCCAAAATGGCTGATGCTGCAAGGCTTGTGAATCGGGGAGAGGGCCTGTTTTCTCTTCCTGGGTGAGGACTGACGCTCCTAAGTGTGGGTGGTCATGTCCCCAGGGGCTGTACCAGTTAGCACAGAATTTGAGAGGATCTGGAACGTCATCAAATCCAGGCCCGCTGCTGTTGCAGAAACCTTTTCATCAGTCTTTGTACTGTTATGGTTTATGTAATCCTATTAATGGAATATCCTGAATTGGAAGGGACCCACAAGGATTATCAGGCCCAGCTCCTTTCATATTGGTGATTTGCGAATAACACTAACGAGTTTCTCCTGGCTCTGTGGTTTCTGTTGGAGATCTATCTCAAATTCTCATGTTTCTCTCTACTGCTGCTTGCTTACTCTGTAATTTACAGCCCAGCCCAAATGTGTTGGGTGGTCTCTTTTTGTTCTGCCTAGGGGTGCACCGTCATCCGCTACACGGCTCCGTGGAGGATGGTGTTCTTCTCCGAGAGCTTTGGCATCAGATCCCTCCGGACCCCAGCCAGGAGACTCCTGGAGCTGCTCTTTGACCACAGCATTGACAACAGGCCGGTGCTGTTCCACGTCTTCAGCAACGGTGGCGTCATGCTGTACCGCTACATCATTGAGGCGCTGCACACCCAACAGCCCTTTAAGAACCTCAGAGTCCTGGGCACCATTTTTGACAGCGCCCCCGGCAGAAGAAACTTGAGAGGAAGCCTTCGTGCCTTGGCGACTGTCCTGGTATCCATGAACGCGCTGCTCAAGTATTTCCTCGTCTTTGCTTTTGCTACCGCAGCTCTCGTGCTGCGGATCCTGCTGTACCCCCTGACCCGATTCGTCCACGAGAGCCATTACGACGCCCTGCTGAAGGCGCCGTCGCGGTGGCCCGAGCTGTACCTCTATTCCCAGGCGGATGCCATCATCAGTGCCCGTGAGGTGAAGTGCATGGCTGATGCCCGGCAGCGGCTCGGTGTCTCCGTGAGAGCTGTGGACTTCTCAGATTCGGCTCACGTCAGCCACATGCGGGCGTATCCCACCTACTACAGCAATCTCTGTCTGACTTTCCTCTCTGACTGTGCCGGGGGCGCACCTCGTTAGTGTGATGACCTCCTACGTTTGCCTCTGCTTTGCTCAAATTATACGGGAAATGCCACCCCCTCTCCCTTTATGTCTTTGAGGGGAGGAAAGTATAGAGATTTCTTAGGCACTTTTTTTTTTTTTTTTGGCTCCTGCTGCAAAGCTGAAAGCCTCCATTCTGTCTTTGAGCCAGCCATCTCACAGCTAAAAGTTGATTTGGAGTAATTTAAAGAACTGAAAGTGAAATTCTAGCATGGTGTGGTAGCTGAGGCATCACAGACCAGAATTTCACGAGGATTGTTGCTTGTTTCTTCCTGTCTTGTGGTGTTCTCTGCTTTCTGTGTGTCCTTCTCCCAATGTACACGTTCTGTTGCCTTGTATCGATACAGCAATACAGCTCTTCCATGCCTTTGTTGTTTTCCTCTCTGCTATTTCTTTTATCTTGCAGCTGCAAGATCTTCTCTCAGCGTTGCTTGGTTCTGTTAAAGGGCTGAGAGGGCAGTCAGAGCTCTGATTCCCTTGCCCTGGGGTGGAGCTCAAATGTTTGTCATAACTTTTGTGCTCTTCAACCAAATATTCTGTTAACCTTTTTTTGGATACATGTTGTCTCATTTCTCCTCTTTCTTGTCTATTGTGTGTTCTCCCAGGTAATTTTTTTCTTGGAGAAGTGCTCATTTATTACTGTGTTTCTTTGAGCAGCCAAGATTGTGCATCTAGAAATGCTGGGAAACTGGCACAGCTGTAACCCAGAAGACCTCAGAAATGGAAAGGTGGAACTGCAGAGAAAAATGAAACTGTCTTTTGGAGCTGTGATTTATACTGCGTGTTTCTTAAATCACTTCCATCGAGCTAACCCACAAATGACCATGAAATTCAATGTTTTCCCCCATAACGTTCTCTTCAGATGATCAGTCTTTGCTGTCCGTGCAGCATGTAGTGGTAATACAAGAAATGAATTCCCTCCATCTAGTGAAAAGGCAGCTCACTGCACTGCACTCCAGCCATGCTTGATTTTTGTTGCTTATCTGGGGAAGAAGGGGGGATAAAGGCAGAGATTAGCTTGCTAATAACACGTTTACTTCATGTCACAGCATTGCAAGCTAATTACAGATGTGGTGGACAGGATTAACCAGCTTTAAATCCTTCGTCAAAAATTGGCAGGGCAGGCCCTGGAGGGCTCTGGTATGGCCTGTTTGAACAAGGGTCTGCCCTTGTGAGGCAGGAATGTGAAAAGCACAAGGATTCCTACAGAAGACGTTCGCTGCCTGTGTGCTGGTGTGCCTGCTATGCTTGACTCACCCACCTTTGGGTGCCATCACCTGCAATTAGCAGGCACTTGCGGTTCTTAATTGAAACACAGGCAGGGAGAGCTCTTGAGAAGCACTAGAATGGTTTGGAGCAAGAACCATAACACCTCATGTAATGACAGCACAGGATGAGCTCTGGTCAGTGGCTGGAACTACTGCTTTTTGCAGGCCAGTGTGGCAATGCTTATTTAGAGTAACCCCGTGTCAGGTGTGGTCTGGGGTGTATAGGGTATGTGAGAATTACCTGAGAAGGGGCTGATAGCCTGGTAAGTCTTCACTTTTTTAAAGTGAGAACTGGCTGCAAGCACAGGATCCTTGCTGCTTGGGGCTACCCTGTGGTAAGAGCCTCCAGCATGCTGTTTGTCTTGGGGGGGGGACACGTTTCTGGGGATTGGACCTGTAAAGTTCAGATGTGGTCCCCAATCCCAGAAAGCCCCTCAGAGGTGTGCCTTTTTTAAAGTAGTTTGTGCTGTCAGTGCTGGGCTGTGATGTTTGCCTGCCTTCCTGGGGAGCAGGGCTGCGCTTCACCTTCCTTCTGAGCATCCAGCCTGTTCGTGGGACTGAGAGATTGTAGGGAGCAGAGGTGGTAAAGGCTGTTTAACTAGCTCTTGCCCTCATGCTGGTTTCTGCGAGTCTAGTATTTATAGAACAGTTAAACACTTCATAATATACGCCTCTGAATTAATGCAGTGGTGCTGGGCTGGGAATCTGCTGCTCCCGTTTACTGCTGTGGGTGCTGAGCAGAGATGTTCCAGAAATGTGTTTTATTTCGATGAAAAACCTGCTTTGGTGGCTGGGGGAGCCCCAGCAGGTGGCAGCAGCTCCCCTCAGTCCTGGGAGCAGGGGGACTTGGGCTGGTTTTGTTGCCAGCTGTCAGAAGGGGAAAAAGCTCGCTGAGGTCTGGGGGTGACGGGGGAGGCTCTGCCCTGTGCCCCCCCCGGGGAAGCACAAAACCTGGTGGGAGCTGGAACTGAGGAGGGTGCACAGAAATGAGGGTGTAGGGAAACGTGGGGAAGTTTTATGCCCTGACAGGATTAAAATAAGCTGGGACAGCAGTGGCGTGACTGAGCCCAGCACATCCTGCGTGCCCCAGAGCATCTCCTGTGAGGAGTCCCAGGCTGGGAAAGGGAAACCAGCAAGAGCAAAATTCAGCACCAAGCACAGAGACCAGGCGTTAATACAGAGCAGCACTAACCTTGCCCTGAGGCTGCCTGCCCCTCCAAGCCGTGCTGGGTCACGTTTTTCAGCTTTAAATAAAGGTTAGCACTGGAAGCGTGGCTGCAGGCCCGGCTCTCGGCCTTGCCAGGGTCTGTCTGCAGCCCAGGCTGCCACTTCCCCCTCCATCACCAGAGAGGGCCCTGGTTTTATCAAAGCTGGGGGGTCTTGGGGGGCTGTTAGGAACAACACAGTGTGGGGGGGCTGTGGCTGTGACCAGATGATGGTGGCACTGCCCCCCCTTGGTCCCCTGTCCCCTTCCCATGAACTTGGGCCCTTCCCCTCCTCGCCACAGCCGGGCATGGGGGGGCCGTACACAGCTCCCTTTGGTCACCCTCCCCAAACCCACCAGGGCTCGGGCAGCCCCTGCCCTCCCCGGGTGATGAATGAGCTGACAATAGGGTATTGATAAGGAATTAACCTTGAGCCCTTCTCGCTTCGGTGTCAATAGAGCAGGAGCCAAGTACACACGTTTGATCGGAAATCTGTGCTCGGCCCCCGCTGCCTCTGCGCCCATCGATGTGGGGGGGAGCCGTGACGGTGCCCCCAGCCCTGGGGAGGACACAGGGGGCTGCGAGGCCCCCCCAGCCCTGCCCACAGCTCCCCACTGGGAGGGGGGTGCCCGGGGTCCCTCCTGGCTCCTGCTGTGCCCCAGCCTCACGTTGTGGGGGAGCTGGGCACCAGGGCCCCCCAAAGGGCCTGGGCCAGTCCTGCCCTGGCCGCCACTCAGAGCAGTTTGTTTAATTAAGTGTTTTGCCTAATGGGATAGCCTCATTTCCATAACAAACTGGCGGGCTGTCATTAGGTGGGCTCCCTCATTCATTACTGTTAATTAGATATGGATCCCCCAGAAGGCGGCGCGGGGTGATGAACGAGGCCCCTGACACACGCTATTACACATTAGCATTTTCTCAATACACCCGATACATCACGGCCCTCCGCTTCCTAAAGATATTTTAAATAAAATATTAGCAGCCCGCTGCGGGGTGGGCGCTGGGGAGGGGGTGAGGTGGGGGGGTTCCTGCCCCTCACCCTGCCCTCAGGCCTCTTTTGGGTGCGGAGAGAGGCCAAACCCCCCCCAGCTGCCTGAGCAGATGGGGAGCGGGGGCTGTCGGCCTGGGGACCCCCGCTGTAACCCCCCCTCCCTGCTCAGCACCCCGTCCCAGGGGACACAGCAGTGGGGTGGGGGTTGGAACCCCCCCGCTGACCCGTCTGTGAAATGTTTGTACACCAAAAGCATCGGCGCCAGCCCCACGACGAGGATGGGGGGCGGCCTCCCCCCGCCACCCCGCTCTCCCTGCTGTCAGGGTAACCCTACACGGCGCCGCTGGTCCCTAATGCAGGACGTATAGATCTGTTGGGGCTGGGCGCCTCCAGCCCGGCCCACCCCCCTGCAGGGGGGGCAAATAACGCACAGCTGCCGAGACTTCATTATTGGGGACCCCCCGGGCTGTGCCCTTCGCCCTGCACCCCCGGCCCTGTGTGGGGGACAAGCTGGGGGCCCGGCCTTGGTGGGGCAATGCCGGGGTCCCAAAAGGGTTCGGGGGCTGGGGTTCGCCCTGGCATCCCTCTGCGTCCATCCCTCGGGTCCTGCACCCCAAAAAGGGTCAGGGCACGCCTTTGGGGTTTCCCTCCCGTGCAGAGCTGTTGCCGGCACGTCCCGGGGTTCTCCGGTCCCACTCGCCTGCAAAGGGAAAGACAAGAGAGCACGGCGGGCGCGCCCGAGAAGATTTATACTTGTTTAATTAATGTCAAATGTAGTTTACAAACGGGAGTGACAAGTACCTCTTTGTATAATATACACCGACACACAATCATCGACACACCGGAATAGCGCTTTGTGCAACTGGGATTCTTTGGGCAAAGATAGGTAACTCCAATCTTCTTTTTTTTTTTTCCTTTTTTTTTTTTTTTTTCTTTTCTTTTTTAAATGGTTTAAACTCGTTACAGAAGAGGGGAAGTGGCAGGTGCCTGATACAAAACGAGAAATCTCCCCCCATCTTTCTCCCCTTGGCCCCCCCCTTGAAAACAGGGGATGGCTTTACAATAAAAAACAAAACAAAACAATAAAAAAAAGGAAAAAAAAAAAAAAAGAACCAAAGCAAAGAAACAATGACTAGTTACACATGGTTTTACACACAGGTACACAGAGCACGCGGCTGGTCCACAACATCCACCAGAAACCCTGCCTCCAAAGAAGGGCCAGGTGGGGGCCCTGCCCTCTCCCCCCCTCAGGCCACCCCACATTCATTCCCGAGACCCGGGCACTGCAGCCCAGCACAATTTTTCTCCACTTTCTGCATGCCTGCCCGTCCCAGGGGGCTGACTGGCAGTGTCAGCCCTACACCGCAGCCCCTTCCGAGCCCTCAGCAGCCCGGGGAAGGCAGGGCCTCCCCGCCACGGCTCAGCTTCCCCTGGTCCCCAAAGGGCCCCCCAGCAGCTGCCCTGTGTCAGAGGCTGCCACGCAGCTGAGCGCATGGAGACCCGGGAAGCTGAGTTGGGAAGTGTTTTTTTGCCAAGATGCTTCTAAAATACAGCTCCTTCCATTTGCTTGGGTTTGGGGGGATGCAGTGGGATCCACCTGAGGTCATTGAGGAAAACGGCTGCTCTATAAAAAAAGCATCGAGCTCACGGCATGGAGTGGCGGGGGGACCTCCGGCACGTGCCCCAGCCATGCCCTCTCCTCCAGCCCCCGGCACCCAGCGGTGCGGGGATCCCAGCTCCAGCTCCCCAGCTGCTGCCTGTGCCAGCTGATGCCTCGCACCAGGGCATCCAGCAGAGAACGCACTGCGGTTGCCAGACCGCCTTGAAGCGCCCCTTGCTCTGCCTCGTTGTGCTGCCAGCACAGGAGCTGCTGAGGTCACCCTGTGGGATCGGGGAGATGAACGTCCCCATCTCCCCATCCTCGTGTTCTGGGGAGCCCAGCGGACCCCGTAGTGAGCTGGGGCAGGGCTGCGGTGAGCGGGGCTGGGAGCACTCTGCACTGCGGGCATGTGTTCGCCTTGGGAAGCAGATTGGCATCTGTTTCTTGGGTCCTGAAAACCAAAAATAAACAACAGAACAGGCCAGATGGCAGCTTTGGTTAAGGCTGAGGATGTGGGTGATAGGGACAAGCATGACTGCATGGAAGAAGCCGGGGCTGCGGGGAACCTCTGGCAGCATCTCTGCTCGCTGCTGTCCTCTCGCTCCGTGGGCGAGCCTTGGGGTGCCCGTGGGGATGAGGAGCTAGGGCTGGCTTGGCTCCGTGCCCCAGCCCCAAACCTCTGCTCTTCTGCAGGAGGCAGGCTCACGGGGAGCCCCGTGACAGCGTGCCCGTGGTCCTGCCTCGTGGCACCTGCAGTGAGCGGAGCAGCTCCGGCGTCCTCGGCCGGAGGTGAGGAAAGCAAAGCAAAGCCGAGCCGGTGGCCCTGGAGGAGAGAAAGGGGGTTAAGTCGGAGCCTCGGGCAGGGACTCGTGGCCGGGAGGGAGGGCAGCGCCCTGCCAGGCCGCCCCGATCTATTTGCCCCTTCCCTGCCTAGGGAAGGTGAAGGGGGCTGAGCCGCATCCCCCCGGCCTGCCCTGGCCCACGGCGAGGAGTTAAAAGCCGTGTCTTTCCGGGGATAATGATTCTATTATAAATAGCCCCATTAGCTACAACTAATGACAAAAATCCACCTCCTCTACTCCCCATAAGTTCTGTAAGTTATGGGCAATGCTACAGCCATTACTAAAAGCTGTTAACTTCATATCTGAATGAGGAAATATACACCACAGAACATTAAACCATTTATATTATATATATGTATATATATACTTTTTTTAAACTAATGACTTTAATGCCAAAACTTTGCTGAACCAAGAAAAATATGGGTTTAATGTTCTCTGCTCATTTTCTTTTCTTCTTTAAAAAAAATACAACCCAAAAAAAAAAGAAAGGGAAACTTATTAGTATGTAATGTTTGAGTCTATCCCATTTATACACAACATTGTAAACATATATAATCTATATTACATGTGCTTCATTTCTGCCTGGGTGTGGTTTTCTCTTTAAACCTTTTTTTTTTTAATCACTAGAACACCACAAAAAAAAAACAAAACAGAACCAAACCAAAAACCAAACCAAAACAAACGAACAAAAAAAAAAACAAAACCCAAAAACTGAACAAAGAACACAAGTTACAGGTTATTTAACATCTTTCTGTCAAGGGTCCCTTCCCCAGCCTCCTGGGGTCAGAGTGGTCACAACACAGTCCAAGGGAGGGCTCACGAGCCGTCCGCGATGCAAAGCCAGCTCCAGGGAACGGGTGGGTGGGGAATACTGGTTTTAAAAAAGGGGGCTCCACAACAAAGGGTTTGGTTTCGCCCGCTGCAGATGCTGAAGGAGACCTCCACACGCGGGACCTGGGAGCCGAGGCTCCCCGCTGCTCCTGTGTCCTCAAGTCCATGTCTGGAGTCTCTCTTTTTTTTTTTTTTTTTTTTTTTTTTTTGTTTCGTTAATTTTTAAAACGTCTTTTTTTTTTGTTGCCGTCGTTCTTCTCCCCCTTGGTGTGATGAGCTGAGCCGAGTAGCTGGGTCCCGCCCTCCCGCTGGGTCCTTCATAAGTAGATGCGCCGAAGGTCTCCGGGAGACGTGATGGTGTTGCACTGGGGACAGAGCTTCTTGGCACCCTGCAACCAGCAGACGAGACAGTGTGAGAGCACGATACGCAGTGGAGGACAACACAAGCACCCTACCCTCGGCCTGGGATGTTCGTGAGAGCAGGGGCAGCAGGGCTACCCCCGGCCAGACGCAGCACGGCGTTCAGGAGATGGAAGCAGTCCCGGTGAGGCTGCATTGACCATCTCAAGGAGCGCCTCTGCCCTCGAGAAAGCCCCCGAGCTGCTGGCGTGAAGGAAAACCAAGTCTCTTCTGCCCAGGTGAACTGGAACCAGCAAACTGTGAGGTGCTGGGAGGCTGACACGAGCGCTACATGGAGTAAAACAGCGGCGGATGTGCCATCTGCCACCCAGCCTGACAGCACAAGGGTGTTAACAAGCCTCAGGAGCGGGGTCAGCCGAAGCCGGTCATCGTTAGATTGGCAATGTGGCGGGCGGTTGATGGGAAAAATGTCAGAAAGATGTCTCTGCTGCGAGGCAGCCTCCCATCTGCAGCGCCAGCAGCGCAGGAAATTGGGATGCCCTGGCTTCCAGCACCGACCGCTGCCCCAGCACGGCCTCGTGCTGCACGGGGCTGAGCACAGCCCCTGCCAGAGCACCCCGCGTCCCTCCAGCAGCTCAAACCCCAAACTGTGACAAGTGAGGTGACAGGGGAGCAACGTGCCATACGAGAGCCTGCCAGCTCGCACGGGGCTTGCAGGCAGGCGTGAAGCTGTTTGGTTCAGTGATGCTGGGGGCCTCCCTTCATGGGGCTCATTCCGGTATCTTGCAGGACACAGACTGAGCGGCAGGGCAGGACCACAACCTGCCACGCTGCTTCAGCACTGCCACCCGCAGCCTGGGGACAGCCTGACCAGAGCTGGTGCTGTTGCTTACAAAAGGATCCTTCAGAAAGGGTCCCCTCTGCTCTGTGGCAACACCTGCACAGGGAGGACGGGGGCTTTTTCCCCTGGAAGCTCCCTGGACTAAGGGGGATCCAGAGGAAAGAGTCCCAGGTAAGGACAATTTACACAGGTGTGAGTAATTCACAGGGATGCAGCTCCAAAGAGGTGCCACTCATGTTTGCTCTGCAGTCTGGTAGCACCAAAAAGCCCCCATGGACCAGCCAAACCAAACACTCCTGGGGATGTTTGGCTGTAGGTGGGTGGGGAGGAGCACTGAGCTCCCTTGCGTTCATTTTTGCTAAAAGCAGTCCTCAGGTGCTGCAATCTCCCTGCCTTGCATCTTGTACCCCATTCTGGGATTTGGAGGTAGGCTGAAAGAGCTGCAGGCGGCCGTGTGATCCTTTTGCCTGGGGTAACCCCACTGGCACAGGCGAAGCAGCCCAACATTGGAAATTTAAGGATGGATTCCCTGGTAAGCCACCCTGCCCAGGTCTCTCTCTTCAGTAGCAAAGCAAGATCAGGTGCACAATTCCTTCACACCCTGGGGAAAGGGAAGACGGGTGGATTCATCCTGCCAGCCCCCAGGATCCCAGTCCTGGAGACGTGCTTTCTGCACAACACGCTGATGGCACGCGCATGGGCAGCTAGGAGCAAGCATCCAGCCACGCCACAAGGCAGGACCCAACCACACGCAGCCTGACCCACTGCAGTATTTTCTGTAAAAGCTACAGGACTTGACCACAGACATGTAGGACAACAGTGGGTGTTGTTTCACCTGCACGTGGGGAGGGCTCATCTTGGGCTCTGAAGCCGGGGGACCTCGGAGGGAACCGCAGGCTGGCTGCGTGTGGCACGCCGAGGCCCAGGTCCCTAGGTCTCCCTGGTACTTACGCTTGGTATTAAATAGTTCAAGCAAAAATAATGGCTTTGGACCCCGGGGGAAACCTTTTCCTTTTTTTTTTTTTTTTTTTTTGAAATGAAACTGTCATCCTCTGCACACATCAGTGTGTGTGTGTTAAATTCAGAGCTAAGTCCTGATTTTTTCTTTTCAGATGGAAATTGCTCAGAACCCTGTTCCTTACATCTGACTTTTCAGTGTAGGTGTGCAACATTTATTGGCACCAGCGTTTAAGCTCTTCTCTCTTGTAGAAAGGCACATAAGCTCGTACATACACACATGCTGGCACAGGCACAATGAAAAAGCATTTGCTCCCCCACTGCTCACCTGCCAGCTGGGGTTACTAAACTTTTCCCTTGAAATAAAAATGCTGTGCAATAATAAGTCCCACCTGTCGGCCATTTCTTTCTTTCTTTTCTTTCTTTTTTTTTTTTTTTTCCAGGTCCTTCTGCTCCTTTCATCATCGCTTCATGGAAAAGCCTTGATGTGTTATAGCTGCGTGTGCTAGAGTAAAGGCCACCTCAGCTTTTCCATTATAAACCCCAGTTTTGAGGGGTTTATAAAACTCTGCTGCAAGAAGTTTGCTCCGGGGCTGTTACAAAGCAAGGAAAAGGGGCTGGAACCAGGATGGAGTTTATTTTTTCTCCTCCTTTCTTAATTAAAATTTGGCAAGTGATTGATCCACAATACAGGCTAATCACTTGGGGTAGTAGTTTGAAAAATACATTAACGAGAGCTGAGATGTTGAGAAGTCATTAGGGCTCACATGGTGCCAGGAAGGATTGGGAGTATTTTGTCTTAAAGTTGCCTCTTAAAAAAAAAACAACTTGCGTGACGTCTGCTATAAATTGGCTAAAGCAACAAGACTCAAAAGGAAGGGCTTAGGCGCTTCCCGCTGTCCTGTGGGCCTAAAAACGGGCAATTTCCAAGCAGAATGTGCTACCAGGCACCGAGAAGAAAGAAATGCACGCAGAGCAACTTCGCCTACACGGTGCCACCATCGAGCCTGGGCTCAAAGCTGTTTTATGGGCAGGAGAACCAAGGCAGAGAGATGACAGGAGGGGCCTAAACCAGGAGCCAGCTTCTGCCAGGAGAGGAGCTGAACTCCAGGATCCAGTTCTCAGCCAAGGCCCTTCTCCCCCCATGAGTGCAAACGAAGCTTCTGTGCAGATGCCAGTTCCCAGAGGAGCAGCCGCTCATCGCTGCTGGTGTGGGGTACCTCCCGCTGTAGGGGCAGGTTAAGGTGCTCGGGGAGCATCCTTTTTCACAGAGCCCCCCCCAAAGAACGGACCTCACTGCCACAGGCTGTTGGAGGCCAAAACTGAAATAGGTTAATAAGGAACCAGACAGCTTCACGGCAGATAGGACCACGAAGGATCAAGCACAGCGTGCTCCATGCAGCTGCTGACTCAGGAAGTCCCCACGCTGCTGGAAGCACTGAGGAATCACCTAGAAGGATTGCTCTCTGTCCGCATCGTTTCTTACGAAAATACTCCAGCCCGCATGGGACGCATGGTATTATAGCCTAGAAAAAGCTAAAAGGCTAAAAACCTAGCAGTGTAATCTACCAAAGATATAAATGTGTCAACTGCGGAGAATACGTGTCTATTGATGGATCCCCTGGAAGCACGTTCCATGATGAAGAAGGCTCTTTAAAAGTGATTTTTTCCTGCTCTTGCGGTCGACATTTTCAAATAAGCCCAAGACAGGCAAGTACAAGCCTGGAGTCAGCACAGGCACACAGGAAAGGCTGGATCTGGCTGTATAGGCAAGAGTGGAAATCAGCAAACCCCACCTGCTCAAATAAACCTGCCCCTTCAGCCCCTGAATGCCTGCACCCACTAACAACAGCTCCAACCACTGACAAACAGCAGTCCGACCTCGCTTTTAATTCCATCTACTCCATAGGGAAGGATACTGGGGTTTGGGAGGTCACAGAATCACAGTTCAGGGGGGCTTCAAGACTCCCCAACCCCTTCCCCTGGCAAGATCACCTCATCGTGAATTACTTTTGACAGACATGCATCAAACGTGCTCTCCCAAACCTCCCCAGAAGAGCACTGCAGCCGGCTGCCAATCTTTGCTGTCAGAACGTTTTTCCCAAGAACAGGAAAATAAGAATCTCACCCCCGGGTGGCTGTAGGGTCCCTCTCAGTTAATGGGAAAGGATGGAGAAGGGGCAGAGAAACCTCTTCCAGAGGGAGGTTCATCCCACACACCTGGAAGCAGGCCAGCAACCAGCTGAGAACAGGCACCCACTGCAGGGAAACAAGCCCTCCCTCCTGCCTCGCCATTTCCTCTCCCACTTTTGAAAAACTTGCACGTTTTTGGGGGTTCCCAAAAGGTCACTCCAGCCTTGTGTCCCGGTTTGTGTAAATCGAAGCTGCCACTAGCTCTCTCCCTACACTGTAAGGATGAATGAAGAAGCAGCACTGTGCTGAGCGCACCAGACAACCGGCAAGCAGGCAGCAGCAGGTTCAGGCTGGCGAGCTGCTCAGTGCACGTGGCACACCCTAAGCCCGTGTGGCCCCAGGATCACAGCCCCCAGGCACGCTGGTTCTGCTCACGGAGCAAGTGGAAGGAGAGAAAATCCCTTCATTCATCCTGTCCTGATGCTGGACGAAGGCATGGTTCCTCCTCTTCTCCAAGGCCACCCTGATGAGGGCTGTCTGCAATCATCTTCTGTTAGCACTGACGTGCCGGCCAACTCAACGAGCACCACGATCTGTTCTCCTAAGCTATCTCCAGGGCCCCTTTCTGCTGTGCAGGCCTGTGCTCTGCCACGACCCCAGCCTTTTCTACACATTAATCCAGCAGAGCAATAGGAGAGAGAGGTGGAGTCTGCTCTGGTGGATGTTCCATCCCCAGGACTCGGAGCTGCTTTGAGGCACTGAGCTCTAGTATAACGGTACCTAAGGTAGGGAGCCCAGCAGCCATCTGTAGGGTCAGTGCTTAAAAACGTCTCCCCCTCTCCCTGAGCAACAGAGCAGTACTAATCTGGGACTGGATGTCAAGAGCCAGAAGTCCAAACACTGTTTTCAGAAAGCCACTTGAAAGATCTAATCCTCATCAGTGCCCTTAGGCACCAAGGAAGTCAGAGGGTGACAGAGATACTCAGATCACTGTAGAATTGTGTCCTAGAAAATACTTAAACCCTAAATTGTTTAAAACCCATTTTACCTCCCCTGCTCTGTAGACACAGATGTGAGCATCAAATTCCATCCCCCCTTCAATACCCTGTTCCAAGTGCTGCCGGGCACTGTGAGCCTCCAGCTCCAAGGCCACGCTCAGCGCAGCTCTCCTCCTCTCCCCCACAGCCACCTCGTCCCCTAATTCAACGTTAGATCTCGGCTGCGCATATAAAACAGGCGCACGAGAGGACCGCGACGTTCCAGCAGCGGGGATGGCAGGTCTCCAGAATGTTCAAAAGCGGCCGGAAGCCCGCCACTACCCACCCGCCCCAAGTCCTATTAACTCCAACAAATTGTTTATTGCACAGCAGAAGAAAAATGCTGCCCCTCTCCCCCAGCCAAGCCTCTCAATGTGTGCTGCACGCGCAGGCTCCCTCCGATCCCCCCTCCTGCCCCCGCTGGGGAGCCAGCTTTATACCCAGGGAAAGGTAACGGCAGCGATTATTACACACACTATCCCACAGCTCCTCGCTTGTTAAAAAAAAACAAGAGTCTCTTTTGTGCCCGAAATAAAAGGAGATACCTTAATTAGAACAATGCAGGTTGGTGAGCATTAAACACTGAGCCCAGCTGCTGTATGCCATTAAATTCATAAAAAAGGAGGGGGGAAGGAGGGCAGTCTTAACGAGATTACACACATTGACTTTGATCAAGACACAAAAGCACCAAGGCGTTCCAGGGTTTTTATTGCTGTCTTCGGGCTACATTTTAATGGTTACATTAGAAACATGCGAACCCAGGCTGGGAGATTTTTTTTTTTTTTGAGACGGGAAAAAGAGTGCAAGCATGCCTTGTGAAAAGGCCTGGTTTAATAAATTGGGGGCTGCAGGGAGAGGCTAGGACTGGGGAACACATGAGTAGCCACTTATTAATTGCTTCCCCTATGCAAGTGCCAAGTCCTAATACGATGCTGTGCTGGACGGCTCCCATCCCGCCCGAGCGGACGGCAGAAGAGCCGTGTGCGGGTAGCACAGAGCCAGCTCAGTCCCCCCACCTTTCACAGGTACCCAGAGGGGAGGTCGCTCCCCTTTGCAAGGGTAAATGCCAACCTCGTAGCACCTGGAGCGAGGTTTTCCAGTTCTTATTAGCAGCGGTGACCACCCTATACGGAACAAAGGGGCCTGGCTGAAGTTGAACTAAGTTGCTGCTGAGCCTAAGAACAACTGGAAATTGTTGTGACTGATTTAAAACATCACTTAAGGCTGCTGGGAAGAAGAGACAACAAAGGCTTTAGAAAAAGAAAGAAAATGGAAAAGAAATTAGTGTTTTCTCCTCTGCTTGTAGCACTGTAGAAGAACAAGATTACTCCTCACTTAGCAAAGGTGGCAGAGCACACATTCACCCAAACACCTCACAGCTACGTAGCCACATATGTGTCTTTTATAACATGCTGCTAAAATGTTTACAAAAGCTTGTATAATCTAAGTAGTGATGGGGTGTAGCTGAAGACCTATAAAATACAGCCCAAGGGATGGCCAAGTTATTGAGTTGCTATTAGTACTCGAGCCCACAGGCACTTCACCATCCTGGTAAGTTTTCTTGGACAAGGCTTTTAATAGGCAGGATTTAAAGGAGCACGATCGGCTTAATCGTAATTCCAAGCGCACAACGTGTTCCATAAAGCAGATTTTGTAATGCCTTACAGGAACAGTTTTTAGGAGTGGCATTCCCTTACATTTTTTGCAACCCAACACTGTATCATCTTGCTAACAAGAGAACTAGAAAGCACCACTGACTATTTTCCACTCCCCAACCTGAGTGAAATGAGAGCCTGAAAATCAGCTGCGCAGGGGAAATGAAAGGCTGATTATAAAGCCCATGGTTTTAACAAAGGAAAGGAAAACACTTTATTTAATTACACCTTAAATTTCAACCTGATGTCCTTCAGCAAATATATAAATTACTACTGCATTGGGTCACCTATTCAACGCTCAAGGTAATCCCCAGTCTTCCAAACAGTATGGGATATGCTTGGAAACTGCACAGTGCTATTTCAAATAACCTGAAAAACACAGATTCGTATTCATAAAAGCTTCTGTCTGTATTGTGTTTCCTGAAGATGACTCCCTTTACTTCGGGTGAATATTAGGCTTCCCAGAAGCCACCCATTCCATGAAACCTCAGTGGATTTGGCCTCCGTTCCTACAGCCTTACCTCTGCGTGGATGCCTCCCAGGGCGTTACCGTAAGGCAAGGTTGTACCCAGCACAGAGCTCTTACACCTCCCCATAGCAGCAGAGGAGCAAGCAATGAGCAGGACTGTACTTTGGTAAGGATGACTCAAACTAAACTCACTGAAGTCAAAGCTGGGACGGGGTGTTAAGTGGCAAAGACTGGGAAGTCCGCATGCAGAGCACCCAAATTGTTTAGAATAAAGCAAAAGGCATCTGTCCCCATGGTGATTTAAAATAAAGTATCCCAGAAGAGAGGGAGAAGTCTGTAAGTCAAGTAGAAAGTAGCCAAGAGCCTCACCAGAGTCCGCAGCCAGCATTCTTCACAGTGCACATGCCAGCACTGAATGGAAGTCAGGGGCATTGTGTAAGAGTCCTGAAGGAAAAGAAGCACATAGATTATTTCTACAGCAGTGATCTACTGATTCTTTGTTCCCAACCCTGCCACAACACGCTCCTTTGTGGATATGCCATCAGACCACAGACAACCTAACAGCATAGCAAGAGAGCACACATCTGATCTTGGCCTACCACGAGGTGTGAGGCAAAGGAGAACAAAGCAGAATACAGAGGGTCTTACGTTAACGAACTTCTGCTGACTTTGCACTAAGAACAGAGCAGAGACAGTAATGTTTGTGTAGCAGAAGCAGAAGTCTCCTGCAGTCCATTTTAGTGGCTTCCACGAACTCCTGTCGGAAGCCCATAATCTACTCAAGTGGTGACCTGGCTCAGCACAGTTATCACAAGAGCATCTGAAGTTGCTGTGGCCAACTGCCATTATTCCCATCAGAAAGGTCACCAGATCATATTAAAACAAAACAAAACAAAACAAAACAGTGTCAGGGTAAGATTAACCCTTATCACAACTCTCTACTCTGCAGCAACAGCTTAACTACATCCCAAGAACGTTGATGTTATTTCAGCAGACACGCACGCTCAAGTGTTTTCCATGATTGCTACTAAACCTCTGGAAATGAGCAGCAAACTGTCGTGCCTTCTATGGGATGAGATATGGGAACTGCTATCCCCATGCCTACAAGTCGTGAGTGGGAGAGACAGCGCCATGCATCAAGCTGAAGTTGCAGAGGGAGCCCTCTGCCAAGCAGAATTTTCTCCTGCTCTCAGCAGAATAAAAATCTAACAGGAGATGCAAAGCTTTGCAAGCTCAGACCATCAGAGGGAGCTGCTGCCTTTCTTTAGGAAGACCACGGATTCACCACAGAGCAAGCAGGACACCGACAACTTTTAAATACTCAGGCAACGTTGCTGGTCTCAAATCATAGGGTGAGCCTCATAAGGAATTCTTCTCTTTTGTGTACACAAATTTGAACGTGCATGAAGAGAAAAACAGTATCTGGGAGTTTCCTAGAGTTAGCTTGAAAGTCTTATAAAGCTGGGGTTTTCTGGCTTCTGATACAGATGGATGGCTACAGAAGCGGAGAGCAATCTAATACGTATGAAAATTGCAATTGCTAATACCTGGCACCTATATTCAAAAGGTAAGAGAGACTCTTCTTGGTGTATAGGGAAGATGGTGAGCTCTCCCACCCCAAAAATAGAAAAAGGAGAACAGCTTTCCCCTCCTCAGCATAGATACCAAAACATTTCTGATTCATTACCACAACTGGAGTGCTACTCACCATGCAAATGAGACATTTATAGCGGTCCCCACGGGAGAGCTGCCTTTCTAACTCACGGACACGAGCCTTTAACGCTTCAAATGTTGTCACTGCGGAGTCTTCTGTAATTCTGCAAAAGATGATGGAGAGTGAGCATCACTGAACACACGAGATTGCTGAGAGTTCGGGGAAAAAGGATCTCACAGCAGGTATTGCACAGGAGATTGCAACATTTAAATTTGCATTGAAAAAGAGTTGCTGAAAAGCCCAGTGTGAATTCTTTGAGGTCTGCTGCTATACAGTTGCAAACCCGTCAGGACAGAACACAACGAGGCTGGGGTTGCCAACTTCACAGAAAGCCAGTTTCTGCAAGACGTGGACACTTAAATAGTTTTTTTTTTTTTTTAATTATTATTTTAATTATTATTATTATTATTATTATTGTTTTCTGCCTCCTTTCCTGTCTCCTGTAAGAGATTCCTTAGGGCCAAATGCTTTGGACAAGGCTTTGTGTGCTGCTCTGAGCTGCTGAGCTAATTCTGTGTGAGCTGCTCGTAGAGAATGGATGCCTCTGCTGACCATCAACCTTGAGAAACACAAAATCAGCTCATTACGGAGGATCAACACAGCGCTTTCACATCAAACAACCTCCTAGCTCGTTGGTTTCTAATACTGAAAAGAAGGAGAAGCCAAAAGCAAAAGACGCTGTACCAACAGGCAGCTATAAACGCAGCTTTACAACCTCTGCTTTCCCATTTTCTGGGGTCATTTTTGATGGGCAGCATTATCTCTTTTGTCATAGAGGCACCGTGCTGAGGGCAGGCAAGTGTATTTTCATGGTTCTGCAAGGCTGGTGAAAAAAGCAAGTTGCCAACCTAAAAGCAAGGGCAGACAGTACTGCTTAGCAAATGAGATGCAGGGAACATTACAGACAAGGATGTGTCACTCCAGCATGCTGCAAAACCTGATTCCTACACAGTGCAGATACAGGGATGGGCCCTGAAGCATTCCCCAGAAAAGGCTTTAAGAGCACTGCATTGACATTAAGGCTGTCACCCCACTGGAAAAACAAAAACACAAAAGAAAACAGCAATTTTCATTTACTTCTGTGAATTTCAGGCCTGTCCAAGCAGACGCTGAAAGAACCTGAAGAATACCTCGCCACCAGAAATTGCGTCTATCACAGCATAAACCCCGGTAACGCCCACGTGTTGCACCTTTTTAGAGGATAATTCATCAACAGGTAGCTAAAACCTGGGTCTAGTGGAACGACTACAAACAATGAAGCGAGCTGCAACCTCAGCACTCGCACTGCATGCACTCGCTTGCTCCTTTGTTCGTTAAGTCGCTCGTCCCCAGCACTCAGGGAGGGACCTGAGGTGTCTCCCACACAGCCTGAACAGAACAAATTCCTGGTCTTGTGAGTAAAGCAAGCAGCTACGCACTACACTGGAAATGGAGCTAGTCAAAAAGATCTTCACTGATTGTTCTAATTACGGCACTTCAGAAGAAACTGGAGTTGCAGGAGTGCAGGTGGTTAAGTAGCAGTGCTGTCAAGCTCCTCCAGCTTCAGTCCTACCTTAGTGCAGGTCACACACTGCACAAGCTAACTGGGAATTCAGAGCAGAGACCTTAATCAGATGGAGATTCCTTGCAAATGAGTTACTAGGAAAGAGTAAAAAATTTAAAACGGCAAAAAAGGCAAAGAAATACAGGTCCCATGATAGCCTGGTGGGTGGGAACAGGGACGCTGCATTCAAATCCTGGTATCAATAAATACTCCTTGGAGCAAAATGAAAGAGCTTCGTAGGAAACAGAGCTCCCCGCTGTGAAACATCCACTTGTTCCTACTTGTTGGTATAAATTATCATCAGATCCCAGTTTGGGTTCTGACCCTCCAGGGAGAGTTGTCAGTATTTTCAAAGAAAGTGCAGAAAGCCGTTAGTTTTGTCTGAGGGAGAAACAGAATTATTTATTTATAGCTTGAAGATTATTGCGGGATGAGAAAATCATTTCCCTTCCAGTCCGGCCTGCCAACAAGCCAATGCTGGATGAAGGCTGCCGTTGAATTTGACTTTCTGGAATCTGTTTCTCCCTTCTGCATGCATGAGGGTACCAAACTTTAAAGGCAGCGAGTGTGGCTCCTGCCTGAAGCAGGTGGCAAGCAGGAACCTCAACCCCTGATAAATTCTATTACTATCTGTGGAACGACGCTTCCTCCTTTGAAGGGTTGGCAACTCGGTAAGGAGAGGGAAAAGGAATCCTTGAGCAGATTCAAGCAAAGGCCAATTCATCTCCAGTCCTAGCCCAGTAACAGTCAAAGCCTGAAAAGGAAAAATTTGCCACTGCAACAGCTAGAGGAGATACAAAATGGCTTGTTTATGGAAGCCTAAATGGCTGACCCCCATCAGCCAATTTCGGAAAGGCTCCGAGATAATCGCACCTGTCCAGTAATAAACGAATGAATCAGAAAAGGAGGCTGAATAGAGGTATAAGCAATAATGCTCAGAGGCTGCCTGATACAATGGCCAATCAATAGGAGGGCTGTAGATCAGGGTGCTAGTTAGCTGGAAAATTACCGCACCGCTGCGTGCGTCACGCTGTAGGGATCCTGGACAATCAATGTGGGAGGTATTGATTTAGTTATTATCACTTCATACGCTCCAGACATTGTTAAATATACATTTATTAACAAGACTGGGGTGCATGGGTAAGAGAGGGAACATTAGCCACAGCACTATCTCCCAGAGCTGATCAAAGCTCAGCTGTGACCGTCTTTAAACTCCATGTTCTCCGTGCCAAGCGTGCTCTCAGGACAAATCCTGATGCACAGCGTGGTGCTCAAGAGTCAGCTTCTATCTCACAGAGAGGTTTTTGGCCACAAGTGAGTATTTTGCACTTGAGCTTTCAGGAAAGCCTCCCCGAGCAGCAGTGAGCAGGGACACGGGGGGCAAGGGTCAACCCAAAGTGAGCGATAATTGCATGGTTGCTTCCGAAAAGCTGGAGGAAATGAGGTCAAGGGAAATAGGGAGAACATTAGTAAATAAAGGAAACTGGAACTACCTCCAGGGATGGAATAAAGACGAGAGTCACTTCCCATGTGTCTGGCTCCCGTGGTGGCCAGCACACTTGGGACACATGCCATTCCATTTAGTGACATTTTACCGTCAACCTGCTGCTTGTATCCTAAAGATAAGTATCGCTCAGGAGTGACTCTTCCTGCAGCAGCGATCTTGGGAACTCCCTCAGGCTTCCCTCTTGCGTGCGCACCTAATGTGAGCTCTCCAGGAGACAGCGGGGAGCAGCCTGAGCAATATTTTTACATGGTGAGTAAGGCCAGGGTGGAGCAAGGGTCAGAAAGCCAAACTCCACGGACGGGGTAAGGCTGTGTACGTGTTACCCTGCCAAGGAAGGCAGAGGGGATTAAGACGTAGGAGGAATTAGGTCCACAGCCCTACTCCCTGCTTTGCCTTGACCTCGTGCTAGATGCAGGAGGACTAGTTTAGCAATTTTGCGCCTCGCTGCTCTGATTTGACGTGTTTGGATAACGTCATTTATCAGCCTTGGGAGAGACCTGCTGAGCACAACTGCTGCAGAGAGCTCTGCCTCGAGCCCTGGGCTGGTGCTTCTCCGACCACGCAGGTGTGAGCAGCCTCGCCGATACCTCCTTGCACAAGAGCAAAAACATGAAGGAAGGGCTCCTTGCAGAGGAAGCTTGGTCCTGCAATTCTCTCTGGACTCTGTGTTCAACTCTTCAGCAACTTGGCAGTCATGGTTGTGGATGTTGGGCACCAGGGAGCAAGTCTCTGAGACTGGGAAGAGAGCACTCGACAGTTTCCAGTTTTTGTGCCCAATACATTTTTCTACTGTTCATAGCATTTTTTTTTTCCCCTCCTGTCAGCACCGAAAATAAGAACACACTTTCCTCCTTCGAGCACATCCTTGCTTTGTTCGTGTAAGAGGCCGGGAGAAAGGCACAAAAATACCACCTGAGAGAACAAGGACCTATCTGTAGACCTGAGCTGTTACTCAGCAATCATGTCCTGGGAAATCTCCCCTGAGAATTGGTTGCCTCCCCTTTGCAAAAAACTTTAACCCAAACACTGGTTATTTGTCAAACATTAGCATGCATGTGATCTTTGTTTCTCCAAATTAAATCGAGCAATTCCTACCCGCTGTCCCAGTGGGCAATCACAAGCAATTCCGTTAATTAAATTATCTCTGATTCTGCAGCTCTGGAATCTCTCAATTGACTAAGTCTGTGCTTTATCATCAACAAAATACCGGACCAAAAAGGAAACAAAAAGATGCTGATGTCAAAGTGATTGGCTTCAGTTAACCCTTCCCAGTTGGATTCAAGTGCTGCTCAAGGAACTGCTGCACTGGAATGAGCCCACGAGCAAGAGCTCCGTACCAGACACCAGCAGCAGCTGTTCACTTCTGTTTCCTTTCCATCACGCAGGAAAAAAAAAAAAGTAATACATCACTGCAACCAGCATCCTATGTGAGAGCCACAGAAAGATGCAAACTTAACTGCTGAAGAGGTAGAAAACCACCTCAAAGATCAGTGAGCCCCTGTGAATACCCTATCCTCCCCTTACCCAGATCTTCCTTGATGTACCCCGCTGTTGACGAGTCTCTGTAAAACATTCCCCTTTGGTTTATTTCTACTGGATATAAATTTTCCTTTCTTCATAAACGGCCACACTGTACACAGCATTCCATAAATTTTTACAATTCCACTGTTTGTATGTACCTTGTAAAAAATGCTTAGCACTGATTAAACGCACCACTAATAAAATTTCATGGGCTACTTTTGACACTTGATATTCTGACCTTCTTCTCTCTTCCTCACACGTTTATTTTTGTTTTCATATGCCTGTAAACACAGAGTGGCAGAGGGAAAAACGTACAGTCCCCTGACCAACCTGAGAGCGATGTCTTTCTTTATTTTTAAACAAAGACTTTATCTTCCCTTGTCCAAGGCGGAGGACCTGATCCCAGCACAACATACCTGCCATTTCCCCGCACCGGGGGCAGAGGTCAGGTCACTAGCAGCTTACATATCATAAATATTACAAACAGACTGGTCGATGCTTTGAAGGCAGAGTCGAGCTAAAGTAAGATTCCAGGAGCACTATATCCAGAGCCATATCCAGCCACAGATGACAATTACCATAACCACGACTGCATTGCAGAAGAGGAAGCCTGCTCTGCACAACTTGCCTTGGGGGGCAGCAATCTTTAAGACTTGATAAAAATGATCCAAAAGAGACCCCGACATCAGTGCGCAGCCACTTCACTGCAACAATCCTTCAATGTGTTTGAGTGAGGGCAACTTTTTCAGCCTAGTGACCGCGTTTCACCAGACTGCAACATGCTGGGCAGGGCTGCTGTGATGCTGGTGGCAAAGGCACTGGGCCACTGAGCACTGAGGGACAGCAGAACATGACGGTGCTGTCTTGGCTCACCCTCGTATGCTGCCTTCAACAGAACTTCCTTGTTACTTGAGTTTCAAACACCAACTAAAAGGACCCTTGAGTCTGCTGGGACAAGAACGTTTGTTGTTTCCAACCTGGTGAAAGAATCCATCCCCCTTTCAACTCAGCGAACATCACCAGCAGCACGTGCCAGTGCTAACAGCACAGGGACACATCTGGGCAGTGGGGTGAGCTACTGGGAGATAACAGGGACACGAAGGCCTTTTGCACTTATTTACTCCTCCTACAGGGGTGCAAGAGCACAGCACAGAAGTGGAAAAAAAGGTATCCACCAGCAAGTAAAATGCTTAAATTGATAGTTAAGCTTTTTAACAGCAAGTCACAGGTGGCCTTTAAAGGAAAGAGACACAGCTCAGAAATTTTAAGTATTGTAAGTCTGAAAGAACCGGAGGAGTGTCAGTCGCTGGTGGCAGACTGACTGCTAATTGCCCCAGAAGGTGCAGGCTACAGCACTGGCACGATGTACTGCGATTTTATTTCGCTAGATGAGCTGGCTACGGCAGAAGGGGCTGCATCCCTAGCAGTAGAAAACTGCCCAGCAAAGCTGTAATCAGTAGAGCCAGGTCAAATCATACCAACCGAAGTTTAGACCCTCTGTCTGTGAGGATGCCAGCACTAAAAGCAAATCATCTGGCAAGCCATCAACACTTTAGGAGCTGGCTTCCCCTTTATTTAGCTAAAAATCTCATTTATTGGGTTTATTTGTTTTTAGACTAACCTCCTTTAAAAAGGCTGACTTATAATCCTGTAAAACATTGTCACATGTATTGAGGAAATTGGCAAGGATGCTAATTTATTGTCCTCTAGGAAAAAAAAGGCTCTCTTTCCTTGATTAATGTATGTTTTTGTATTGTAAGATATTAAAGAATGTTGCTTCACCTGTAATTATAGAGAATAGTTTATTTTGGCAAAGTGCCCTGGCTTCTGGTTGCCAAGTTATGAATAATGCAATGTTCCCCATTCTAATTTCCGTGTTCTAAGTTGTGAATTTGGAGCGGGGTGCATGCAAGGGCACACACACACAGACGACGCTGCGGCTCTCTCCGTCATGAGCGCCTCTATTTTATACTTGCTTGCACAACTTGTTAATACCATCCTCTGCTTGCCAAATCCAGAGTTTGCTTCTGACTAATTTCATCTTGATGCAAACCAAAACTGTTGTCTTTTTTTTTCCCCACAGAAGAATTATTTCTCTTACACTTGCATGCACCGTCACAATACCAGAGGGGAGCTTACCGCTGCAAGGAGGCGTTTTAAGCCGCATTTAGCTGGGACTTGGGTAAAGATTCCCCAAAGAATTTAATGACAGAAGAATTCATTATGCTTTCATCTCTCCTCCGCCTCTACAACACAGAGCCCAACAATGTCTTTACAGGAGCAGGAAGTAAATTCAGGCACTGGCTCTTTCTCTCTCTCTTTTTTTTGGCCCACATTTCGCTGGGACACATGTGCCCAGCCCCAATCAAAACAGAGACAGATGGCACCGCTGATCATTCAGAATGGAAGGAGCCTCGGAGTCAGCATGTTTAGATGCATTTGTAGGGCTACACAGTATCTGCTGGCCACTGGGACTGATTTAAAAAGACGGCTAGTGAAAGTCTGAGCTCGCGCCAAAATTTTAACTGTGCCATTTGAGCAATTATGGTTCGACATGAAAGCTGGGAGAAAGAATGCATGGGTCATTCGGATTTCGATTTAGAGACTATGTCCCCTGTTCCAAAGAGGAAATAAATGCAATCCCATTGCTTTACTGGCGATAAAGGAAAAAGCCATGATACGAAAGAATATTTTGCTGCAGCACGGTTTTATTGAGGCACCGCTGGCTGAGTTAGAAACTAATCCTCTAAACAGAATGCCCAAATATAAATAAATGCACATCTAATGCATTAACGTGTCAATTCACCTTCCAAATGCAACCCTCACCTTGATGATCCCAAGTGTATTCCAAACAGAAAGCACAATGCACCTTCACAGATCCTTCCTTAACGTAAATCAGGGCCATTCTTCTGGCAGTGGAGATAGGAAATGCAGCTCCTCTCCCCAACAAAGAACATGGGTTAGAGGTTCCAGCCTACCAAGACTTGTCTTGATCCACAAGCAGACAAGTTTGGATTATGATCGAGGGCCAGGCAAAACTGTTTCTCTCCTGGAAGACTTAGGTCTGCTGCAGCCCAGCATCCTACTGTGGCCTGGAGGTAGTCTGGGATTATTGGTAGCTTTGGCTGGACAATCAGGGCATTAAATTTACAAAATATCCCCGAGGTGAAAGAGGAATAGCAGATTCCTAACTGAAAAAGTCTTCAGAAATTGGACATGTGGCTGAGTCTTGTGGCCAGCCTGTGCGCACAATGATATGCTTTCTACTCCCATGGCCTGCCTCCAAACTGCCGAAATAAACAGGAAATATCTATGCTACTACAGCAGCACTTGGATTCCTCTGCAGCCTTTTAAGGGCCTCACCGTCGAGGTGATCTGCTTTCCAGAAGCTCCATTCATGAGCACTGATTGGAGGTGCACAAGGGCAGCGTGATAACACATCCTCCAGACAACTTCCTACAACTTGTGCTGCCCGGCCTAGAACTTTTACACCGTGGCCGTTTCCTTTCACGGGGAAAGAAAGGCTCAGAATTAGCATCATTTAAGGTAATCGTGCCTTCAAAAAGAAACACGAGGCCATTAAAAGAGGCCAATGCACTTTAGTATCACATAACCAACTGTGGTCCCGGAGCTGGAAAAGGAAACAAGCAATGGAAAGGAAGGACAGGTCATGAGCTGGCCATCCAAGGGAAGGGCTGGAACGCTTATGCAACCGAGTGGGAAACAGCAGCTTTGGGGGGACAGAAACTGTCCAAAACAAGGAAGAAAGGAGCAGAAGTGAATGGGTAAATAGGACAAACTGGCCATGGTGGTGGGGAGTGAGTAAAGATGAGCACTGACAGTGAAGCAAGGGCAAAAACCAACATGGTTATTAAACAACGTTAATTACAGCACTTGCTATTACACAGTGGGTAGTGACACCGTTGGGTTGTGTTACAGAGGCAGAGGAGATACGAAAGCATAGTGAATTCTTCTGTCATTACATTCTTTGGGAAATCTCCACCAAGCTAAATACAGCTTAAGACTCCTTCCTGCAACAGTAAGCTCCCCTCAGTTGTATCACAACTGTGCATACGAGCGTAAGAGAAAATTACACGCTCTGCAGTTGTCCCAGACATGGTTTGGCTGAGAAGTTACACAGTTTTTTTTTTTTTTTTTTTTTTTTTTTCCCCACTCCTTCATATTTATATTTACTAACTATAATCTAAGAAATGCATAAACAACCGAGAGCTGAAATCCAACACCCTGTTGTCACACAGCAGCTGGCACAGCACAAACACTTGCTGAGTTCTGTGATAATGGCCAGTAAGTGCCAAAGAAAGCAGCAGCCCTATTAATGCCAGTACGCAGACAGCCTGTGCGGCCAGGGCTACCCTCCAACAGATGCACGGGAGCAACAGCAAACTGGCACTGGAAGGGGCACAAGATGATCCCCTTTCTGCTTTTCAAAGGAACATTCCCATCCAAACAGGGAACACAGCCTACATTAAAAATAATTGTTACTTTTCTCTTGAGAGCCTCTGGGCACCATACAAATATTTCCTAAAAATAAAAAATAAAAAAAAACCATCCCTGCCTGTTAATTCTTACAGCGTAGGTAAGGGATGTGAATAAACAGTCACATCCTCAAAATATTTTCAGAACGAACACAGCGGGATCCACAATGCTCCATCAGAGACATTGTTAAGCACGACAGGCTAATTTTAGGGACAAGTCCTCTCTCTGACAAGCTGCTCACACATCTAAGGGCAGAATTCTTCTGCTAGAAGGCAGCTGCTTTGTGTTTTATAAGCTAAAGTTTCTCTTACCTATGGAATAACTCCAATATTTCACAGGGAATCATCATCCATCTAACTGAAGTACCCTCTAACGGACCATCAGCCTCATATCCCCTTTGAAATAGCACAGCTGAGCACTTGCTGGGCCACGATTTATTTTTTACCTTCCGAGACATCTTGCTAACTCTATAGCTCAATAGTGACAGTCGAATTTCACACTGCGATAGCCCCCCATCGATTTTTCACTCCCAGGAAGCAACTCCACAAATTAAAGTTAACAGCATTTCTGAAACTAAGAAAAAAAGAAAAAAAGAGAATGGGAGGGCAGAGAGACACGAAGGGCAAGATGCCTAAGCTACCCCTCCAAGATCGGAAGATTCCTTCCTGGGTTTGAACTTGTTGCAGGACAGGGATGCTACTGCCACCACCGCCCGCAGTCACCATGGGTTAGCAGACACTTCAGCTCTGAAACATTACAAACTACAGAAAGATGTCAAATACTTGTCTATAAAGAACTCCACCAAGGAGAATTAGACCAAATCTCTGGACACAGCTGTGCTGAACAGAAATACCATCCTCACCCCCAGGTCTGAGCTCTTACCGTTAGCCTGCCTCGCTGGGCTTTGTTAACCACTAGCCTGTGGTGAGCTGCGACAATTTCAGTTGGAACAGTTGTAATAAAGTTTGAGAGCATCACTGGCATACCCAGTTTCTCCGGAACAGTTAAAAGAGGGAGCAGAATCAAGAAACCCCTCCCAGCTCTCCAGCGCCAGAGCCTGAACACCCAGCCTGGAGGATGATGTAATGTGAATGTCTCACTTCGTAAAAAAACCTCAACATCTGCCCATGCACTCTTCCAACTGTGACCACCAGTACTTATTACATTCTACTGAATTAGTGAAAGGAAGAACTAAAACCTAAAAAATACATAGTAAATCTGGTCACAAGCCCTGAGACACAAGCAGCACTCAGCCCAGCCGTGCCTCCTCAGCCTGGCTTCAACAACCCCACGCTTCAGTTCAGCTTCCTGGACCTTGTCTAAGGTTTGCACGGGCTGGTCTCAGACCAGACCCTCCAGCTGCAGATCCTCACCAGCAGCATCATGTTCTCCCTTGGAGCACAAAGGGCTGGGTCATTTAATGACTCCAAGTAATTTTTTAATTTTATTCTTGCTACACGATTTTCTTGTCTACCACCAAAGCCTATTAATGGTGTGACATTACAGCGAAGGGCTGGGAACGCTTATCCTCTGGTGTGAATGCACAACGGCTTCTGCTTCCCCGTGACATAGTGGCTTAAGCGTGGCTCCTTCCCTTTGAGGCCTGAGCTAATCCTCTGGCTTCACGCTGGAGCAGAGGCTCCAGTCTCAACCCATCTCCCCAGGAGCAGAGACCCTGAGACCCAGACCTCACCTACTGCTCTCACACGTTTCACTCTTTGCACAGGGAATCTACCCTGAACTAATTTTAAGCGATGCTCGCTCACACAATCCTGCACCAGCACTCCTCCGGAGCCTACGCTTCCAAATAGCTGCTTTGGAAAGAGGTGTGGGAGGGAGGGTGGGGGGAGAGAAGATGAGAAAAATAGAACAAACACAATTGCTTTTTGTCTCCCAGACCCTCTTTTTAACCCAACAAGCATCTCATCCAATGAAGCATGATGAGCATGAAGTGTTATATAAAGAAGATAATTATAAAGGGATTTAATGCTTGGCAGGCTCGCATCGCAAGGTTTATGGCAGAGGTAGCGTACTCACTTAAACAGCCATGCGTCCGGGTTTGCTATTATGCGTGCAGTGCTGCTGGGGCCAGGCGGAATCAGAAACAAGATTTGTTTTACGGAAAAAAAAAAAAAAAAAAGAGTGCAGCCCCCTTCCCACCGAGGATGGCAGCTCCAGTCCCACCTCCTTCCAGTTCTGTCCCATCCCTGATTAATGATGTTGTCTGCCTGATTTATGACCCACCCCAACAGATTAGAGTTTCCCTCTTCAACCTCCTCCCCTCCCGCCAACCCCCCCCCTCAGAAGGCACAGCCACACTTCACTGGAAATATTAGAGAATTATTAAATAAACATTCATACGTCATGTCTCTTCCCATACTGAGCTCATCGTAGTCAACGCTCAGCGGCCGGGCCCTGTTTGCTTTGGGGCTGACACCAAACAGCTGGAGTGATTCATGGAGAGGCTGGCTACAATGCTCTGTGTCATATATCATGCTCGCAGCGCTCCCTGCCCCGGCGGAGATAAACTGATCAACCACAACGGGCTGGAATGAATTTATGACAACACAAAATTGAGGAAAACAAATGGGAGGTGACCCAGTGGGCCACTAACCCAGACTCTTTCGCTGGCCTGCAATCTAGTCTGGTGGCAGAAAGCAAAATTGAACATTGGCACTCTGAATTAAGATGCTGGCTTTTAACCCCGGGGAACCTCAGCTTCAAAATGGCGCCAGCGCCCCTGCGGGCAGCACCTCACAGGGAGGAGGGAGGAAGACTTGTGTGGGGAAGGCGCTCTGGTGGCCCTGAGCGTGCAGCCGGGCTTCGGCTGGGCACGGTGCTCGTGGAGGAGCCGGGGCAGGTGTCTGGGCAATTAGGGACAGGCCACTCTCGCCAAGCAAGGCTGCATCTCACGTCGAGATGAGGAAGTTTTCAGCAGCTGAGCTCTGCCCATCTGCTGAGGGCCCCTGCCACCACCTCCACACACGACCTGTCTCTCCCCAGCGGCCTTCAGCACCCTGTGGTGCCCAGACACCCGACATCAGCATGGACGTGCAAGATTAGCTGAGGAGATCTGGGCCCAGCACCAGGCCTCTCCTTACTGTGGCTGCCACACAAAGTTCAAACCTAACACATGAGGTCAATAGCAAGAAACCTTCCTGAGCTAAAGACCCATCGGGACAGGGGGAGCTGAGCCCCATCTGGCCATTTGGCAGGCCAGACACTTCCAAGAAAACCGGGGTTTAGATTGAAGTAACTTGCAAAGAATTTCAGCTGCATGCCATAAGGAGGATGGCTTGCTGTACAGTACTAATGAATTAAAATCAAACAGAACACAAACATAGCATTCTCCTCACCTAGGCTTATTTTTGGAAGAGGGAAGGGGGAAGGAACAGCATTCTTACGAGGCAAGGATCGATACACAGACTGCTGCTAACTCTATTAGCCACTGCTCTGAAGGGAGAGCACGGCTGACCCAGGTGGTAAACCATGTGCTTCTGAACATTTTCAAAAATGCTAATCAGCTGCTACACAGGGCTTAACATGCCAATCAATAACACTGAGATTTAAAAGCAAAAATTAAAGTTACAAACAATGGTGTAAAGTGAAGCTGCCAAAAACTTCCTGCAAGCGCCACCCAAAACAAGAAAAATGAAACCAATTTAGCTCCAGATTAAGAAACAGGAACTAGAGATGAATCAATTTAGCCTGTTGGGCTGGGTCGCCATATATCATGGCTCAGCAGTAGAGTGGGAAACAGCCAGACAGTATGAAACCCTTCCCCCTCCTTTTCTGTAGGCTTCTACCTCTGATCCCTGTTATCAATTAATTTAACAGAACCCCTCTACACCGACAAGCACACAGAGCATTCAGACTCCTTAAATGGCAGGACAGAATCTATTTATCACACACGAATCTCAAAGGAAAGAAGGAAAAAAAAAAGCAGTTAGGAATTCTCCACCTGAAACACCATCTTGCTTTCTGAACCTCAGTGAAATAAAGGGCCTTAAAATAAAAAAAAACTCTCCCTGCTACTTTAAAAATCAGCATTATTGGGAAGACTCAGCAAGACACTAAGGCTCTTCCTGTGATTTCTATCGGGTTTTGCTGACCTTTCACACCTTTTGCAGCAATGAAGCTTCAGCAGGGCAAGGTAATTGTGGAACAAGGTGCGTGCACATACACACGTGTGTGCACATGTGCAAACACACACACACTCCTCCACTTCACAGCAGAATTGGCAAGAGTGTTGTTTGGAAAGGACTCTGGGATCCTTCAAAAGGTGCTAGCTAAAGCCTCTTTGATCAGATTATTAAAGCTATGTCAATTTTATCACTTGAGCTCAAGTGTTCTGGAAAATGTCAAATCCTTTCAGCTCCTGCAGTTTAAAGATTTTCAATAGGAGTGGATCTGGGAGGGTGCAGGGCCACTGGTCTGACAGGCAGGAGGCCCAAAGGGAAGCCAAGCAGTGGCTGAGACAAAAGCTGACAGATCAGGGCAGAAGGGATGCATGTATCCTCAAGACCCTGCCACCAGGACACACGCAGCAGCTGGCTCGCTCTAAGGACAAAGCTGCGTCTGCACCGACCTTTGTGCTCTCCAGCTCCGTAGTCTGCAGCCAAAGTCTGCTCGCTGAGAAGTATCAAACGGCAGACAGCCCACGTTTGGGACATGCCAATAAAAGGTCTAGTAAAAGCAAAGTGCCAAGACCACAAAGCAGTCTTAAAGTTTCCTCTGCAGCAGGGAGTCTCCTCAGTTAACCCCTGACTGTGAACAAACACTTTGCCAGCCTGCCTGGACCATCCCATACCCTGCAACCTACAAGGGGCACAATCTCTTGCATCAGGACAAGGGACAGGAAAAGAACAAATGACATTAACAAAATAACCTTCTGTAAAGTCAGCTTAATTTCACTGCTAGATTTTTCTTCATCCCAAATTATCAGGGATAATTATCCCCCAAAATGTAAAGGCCCCCTGCTTAAAAACTAGTTTTTCATTGCTTCCACCTCATTCAAGCTGTTTTGTCTCTCACTTGATTGTGGGGCATTTTATTTTGGGCACTACTGACTCAAAAAATCCCATAGTTAACACAGTCCATGACAACAGTGTAGAGCTTGTAGTTTTGTGCTTGGATTGTCAGAAGCTGCCAGAGCAGGAAGTCTGTCAAGCAGCCTGTAGAAGGAGGCTGAGAAGTTGTTACTCAAGCACACAGTGCAGATAAAACAATTTTTTCTATCCCAGGCTAGGCTGCAGGATATCCAGCTAGCAGAAAGAGAAAGGAAAGGAGATGAAGAGGAGCACCTAGCATTATCAAACATTCAAACACTGAGACTCAAAACTTGTAATTCAACTGGAAGGCTTGCAGGTAGAACAAACTCAGGGACTGAGTCATATTTACATGAGCAGCCATACAGAGATGCAATCTGCATCTTAAGGGAAAAGAAATTCTCTCAGCAAGGCTTCTGCCGCGTTATGGGACTGCTGCGATCCCCCTTGCTGGAGATATGGAGGGTGGAACAAGCAAGTACCATGGAAAAGAAAGAACAGAGACAATGTGAAGGACTCCTCACAAAAACTGAGATAAATGATACAGTCGATTCTCCAGCAAAAGCAGAAGCAGGATTCCATGGATACATTGATAGCAGAAACCTTGCAGGAAGAATCAAACAGTCTAAGTACAGCTTGACAAGCTAATTGCTTTCTTTCAGGTTAAACTAAGTTTGAATATTTACCTCCTGTACAAAGTCTCAGCTCTAATCTGCACTGTTAGGCACCGTACAACATATGAAAATCCACCACACCTAACATATGGTGGGAAGCATGGATATATCTATTTACACAGATTAAAACTTTACAGTGGAGAAGCCATTTGTAAGCTGCTCTTAATCCCTAGTCACTGGGTCCCTGCCCATGCAGGTATCTGTGGGAAAATTCACCACTGGCCATGTGTGAACGTAGCAATGATAAGTCAACAACAGCTCAGAGACCAGGCTTCACATTAGAGCAAAACTTCCCCTCACTGATAAAAGCTTCAAACATGCCTGCCCTCAGGCTAGCACTGCTTCTGGGAATGCCAGATGGTACCCTATGGTTCTTAAACGAAGAAAAAATGAAAGCTATCCACTTGACACTCACTTTTCAATGTCACTGTTCTTACAGGTCTTCTGCATGGTCTCCTGTTTACTGCTTTCACCATTACTCGTTGAGGGCATTTCTGTTGGGGGAAAAACAGACAAGTTAGTAACAAAACATTTGATCACTGAGATGAAACAGTCTGAGCAAGTTACAGTTTCAAAAGCAGAGGACCAAGAGTCAGTTTCCTGTCACTTTTTGGAAAGAGAGAAGACCAATACAACCCATCCCTGTCTGGCAGGGAGGCCCCCTATCTGGACAGCATAATTCTAAGACTTGGCGCTGAAGATACAATACCCAACCTCTCTTCACATCATACTGACTGACCCTTGCAGATGTGTCAGCTGTTTAAGCCAGGGTTTAATTCAGAAAGGTTTGATGCAGCTGCCACAAAGTGTTCTTCCAGAAAGGTAGGTGGGTATGGAGCAAACTTATCCAGCCCAGACCCTGCTCTTTGCTTCTCCCTTTTTCCAAGACCTTTCAGACACAGACAGGGAGAAAAATATATATGCCAGGTAACCAGTACGACAGAACAGTCTGCTCATAGCTCTATTCTTTACCAGCAGTCCCATGGCTCCTCCCAACACTGGAGGGGATGTGAGCCTTCAGCAAAGATAACAATCAGAAATGAGCCAGATGAGAAGTCCTGGGGCCAGCCTCTGGGCTGTAGGTTCAGCACCATTGCCTCATGTAAAAGGTATGAAGGAAAGAGAGCTCATAGCGAGCGCCATGAGGGCTGCTTCCTCATCACGGCTGTCGCTGTAGTTACTGAAGCTGAACACACCTACAAGCAAGTGCTCCTACATCACAGAAAATAGATGTGATTGCCTACCCCACAGAAGAAAATGCCTGCAATAGGTATCCTATGCTCCTCATTTAATCATCATGCCCTTGGCAAAACTGGTTCTACCCACCCCCCTTCCACTGGCAGTCAGTTAGGTCTTGTAGATACTATAAAGGCTGGGAATAAAATGCCCAAAGCGTTACAGTAACAGAACAGGGAACAGAATCATTGGGACAACTCTCTTCAGGTCGCTGAGCTTCAGTTCCCTTCCTAAGGGAGCTAGAACAGCACTGCCCAGCTCTGGAAATGGATTTGGCATCTACAGCTGGAAAGCGCCAGGTTTTATTACTCTCATATTTCCACTGGGTTGCTGTTTACATTTCCAGTGCTACTGGCATTAAATAAAACAAAGCAACAGTTGAATGGGTTTAACCCCACCTCCCAATTAATTCTACAAGCTTTCAAATAATTTGAATTTCAAATAACATGAATTACAGATTTCACATTTACTTGTTTGCTCTGGAGTCTCTACTACAGGTCATGAGGTAGGATACATCCCAAAGCCTCTAGCATCCCCTTTTAAAGAAAGGAAGATGATAAAGCAACTGGAAAAAAAAATCAACAGGTGCCTACATAGTTTAAACCCCCAGCAGCTGAACATTACATAGTCCAGCTCTGATGGCTCCCTCTGTGATACAGTAGTTTGTCTTTTAGTGACAAGCAAGTCAATCCAACCCCTATCTCTATCACCATACCACTTACAACTGCATTTTTGGGATCTTCCCCAGATCCATCCCCTGACTATAGTTAGCTGTGTAATAAATTTACAAAGAAGATAACGTGACAGTAAGTACACATGTACCTACTGGTACTGCACAAGAGCATTTGTAACTGTAATTTACCTAATTACTGGCAATCAGAAGATATGGAATATCTGCCCTCCTGTAGCATATAGAATAATGTACATATTTAACACTCACCATCGCTGGCCCATTTAGAAAACTCCGGTGTTATTCGAGTACTGGGTGTGCCACCACTAAAAGAGAAAAAGGCAGAATGCTAAAGGTTAAATACGAAGATCTTGCTGCTTGGGAAAAGCCAGCCCTTCCACCCCTAATCCACACACATCTCTCCCAGTACTTCTAATCATCAATCTAGGCACTGAATGTGAGCAGTTGGCCTGCTGCAGGAGGCATTTGTGTGCCAGTCTTCATCTCCACAAGTGATTTCCCAATCTGGTCTTCTTCTAGCTGTGGCCTCTGCCGAATCACACGGGGGTTACGATGCTGACTGAAGGCTTAGGATTCAAATAACACCTGTGACTTAAGGATTGTTCCTGAACACACAGCTACAAAGATGAAAACCTTACTGGCAAACAGAAATCCTCCACATTCCATTACCTTCTTGCTTTAGGAGTAACTGTATGCCACCATAAGTCCCATCTTTTCCATTTTCCCATTTGAAGAACACCAGTACTGAAGTGCAGACCACTCCTGACCTTGTCCATTCAATTGCAAGCCAGTAACAGAGGTAGTAACAGAAAGGAACCTTCCCAGCAGCCTGCATACTTGTGGCCATACAACATCTCAGCTCTATGAGCTGGGACAGGTGCAATCAAAATGTAACGTAGGCTTATGCTTCAGGACATCAGCTGACCTACTACATTTCTACAGAAAGTTGCCAGAATTTCAAAGTGCTTTTACAAGCAACATTATGAGTCCAGAAGATGTGCAAGCTCTTTGTGCCAACAGCAAAAAAATGTCTTAGGTCCAAGTCACACAAAGGAACTAGGTCTCCTGGCCTTGTGTCCTCAGCTGTCTCGCTAAGCATTAGGTGTCCGCAGCAGATACCCTCCTGCTACAATACCCCTTTCTTAACTGTGAAGGAGCTTCAGCATTTTTGAGGCACTGCCTATGGACTAACACTGTTAGCAAAGTATCGAATGGATCAATGGTTTGGATCCAGAGTGGCAAATACACGTTTCTATGGAGTGGAACCTAATTTTGAACGAGTGTTTGTGACAGGCTGAGCAGTAAGAAAACTTCATTTCACTGCTCTATCAATCACTTCAACCTTGACCTCATAGGATCACTTGGTGAAAGAGATAGAGGGGTAATTTAAGCCCTGTTTTATGCAGGGCAGAGGGCTTAGAAAGCAATCCTAGCTCCCTGTTAAGACTCATTTTATTTGCCTGAAACACTTCCCCAAGTGCACTGAATGCTGTCTGCCTACATTCTCCACAAATGTTAGTGGCCAGAGCATACATCCTGTCCAGACCTGCATGCAGGATTAGTTTGTGTACCTTGCAACACTAATGTGATGCAATGAAATCACACCCTAGGTGCCAGACTCCTGATGCACTGAACAAGATTCAGATCTTGTTCACGTGGCATCATGTTACACTAGTACTACTACTGAAAGGATACTTTTCATCATGAAGCATGATGATGCACAAAGCCCTGGTACAGCACAGTTTCCCCATGACGAGAATTCACCTTCTGTCCAGCATTTCTAAGGGAAGACAGCAGTGGCTGGGTGGTGTGGTGGCTAAGGTGAGGGAAAGTGTGCAGGTAGGCTTTATGGGGCTGTGTGAGATGGAGACCCACCCATTACACAGTGCCTCTCTGCAAGCCTCCCTCATTATGACCTTTGCATTCAAGTGAATGGATACCTTCTGCTAATTAAGATTCCCCAAATGTAACGAAAGCAAATTAGAAAGGCACAGCACTTACTTTAAAACAGCACCTCGGAGCGCCTCCCTCTCTTTGGCTTCACCTGGCTCTTCCCCAGTGCAAGGGATAACGTCTGCCTCTGTGTACCTGAGCACACGCGGTTAAGGAGCATACGGCCTTGCTGCAGACAGCGGAAGGTCTGAGGTGGTTAGGACACAGAAGAGATTCATATCAACTGGAAACAAATACGTCAAAAGAAGAGGTGCTGGCATCCATTTAGATGGATTTAGATTCTGGATAAAAGTTTTGTTTTAGGTGAAAAGATACAGACAAGTCCTTAGACAACAACATGATGCTGCAGCCTCTTAGAAGAGAAGAACAATTCCTCAAGCTCTGCAAGTGTAATTTGCACAACTCCATTATTTCTGTTAGGGGTACAGAAATTTTCTACTAGATAAGGCTTCGGGCATCAGTGTTAAAGGCTTGTAGAGATCTCAGCACAATCTGATTTTACAGCTACACATTCCCTCTCATCACAGCTAAGTCAATGTCTGCCTAATATCCTTGCAGGAATTCCTCCTTGATGGCTACACAGCTGCTGTAGGGCAGAATTCATAAAGCTGTGTCTGCAAAGTGTAGCTCCTAGACGGAGAAGTTCCAGAAAACTGCCCTTAATGCCAGTTCTGCACATGAAGTGTCTAATGAAAGGAATAAAAACTCAGTCTCTCAGTTACAGTGGCAGGTGAATAATGCTTGAAATATTTACTGCACAAAGCCCCTGAAATCAAGTGGGTGGCTTGGAAAATAAACTAAATTCCTACCCACAGAGCAGGAAAAGCTATCTATATGGAAGAATTTTGGATGGAGAAAAGAGATTGGTAATAAGTATTGCTTATGAAAGAGACATTAGAGTAAAAAGTAACTTTGATCTCCTGCAACGTCTCATACAGTCTTCACCAACCGGGTCTGAATTTGTGCTCCATCAACAGAAGGCTCTCAAAGGGAGCAACTGGTAATCCCCATTAGTTCAAATAACATGGTAACTGGGGCAGTGGTGCCATTTCCAGTTCAGCTGGACACATTGTCCAACACTACCCAGAGCAGCACTGTATGAGAGCTAGCTGAAGGTGCACCTCTAGGTTCCCTCTCAGCAAGAGCCTTTCAAAAAACGATACTGTGGTTTCCCGTATTCAAGTGTGTCGTCCCCATCCACATCCAGGTCAGCGTCGCTGTCTGGATTCTCCTTGCCACTGCACATGATAAACCCAGAACCTGGAAAAAAAAAAAAACAGAATATGTGGGTGAGTATTTGAATTGGAGACAAGTGAAGGGGCTCTCCTAAGGACAGCAGGACAGCACCAGTCTGCAGGCCGCCCTTTACTCTGAACATGCCCACCAAAGGTACCATCTCCAAAGCCCACACAAAGACTATTCTCTGAAGACTGCACAGAAAACACAGGTATGCTAACTTCCTAGATTTTATGCTCTAAAATGCCCCTCAACATTGAAAATGAAATATTCTCAACCCTTTGCTGTCCACACAAGTTTTGTGTAAGTTGAAGGCAATACAACTCTTTTCACTCAAAGACAAAAAGAATTGAAGCAAAATAGAGAAGGCTGATTTTTCATAGAAGTGGTTAACACAAAAGCTACACTACTAGTATGTAAAAGAAGGCCACGGGGACATTCTGAATTAGTCCTTGCTTCAGATGCAGAGGGCAAGCAGAGGCTAAGATACAATCAGAAATACCATTAAAATAACCCCTCAGACTTGACTTTTTTTTTTAAGCCATTGAAAATGTTTAAGAAAAGCAAACCTGTGTTTAAGATCAGGCTGCACAATCATTAACAGCCTCTTACAAACACTGCTTATGTGGACAAATTTCAGTGCAAGTCAACGGGAGTCCTGCACTTCTAACAAGGGCTCAGGTATGGGTCCAGTCACAACTCCAGCAGTAAGCAAGAGCAAACAGTTTTACCCAAGACTGAACTGTGCAATATGTGCCCCTTTCTAACAATACATAAATTTATTTTGGTTCTCACGCACATTGTTTACCGTGTTATTACCGACTGTAATCAGATTTCCTTTAACTGATTCCAAGTGTGAGCACCTACAGAGATGAACCTTCACTTGGTATTTACTTCCCAGTATTTAGTAATGAGGGAAACACTTATACTGACTTACACTTAAGGCAGAGGTAGCCCGAGCTTTGGTAGATTTCTGCACTGTGAACCTGGTTCTAAGTGTAGAAGTCAGGCTATTGTTAATGCAGGAACACTGAATACAGGTGCACAGCTGAAGAAAGAGGATGTTCCCAGGCCTAAGGGGTGATGGCTGAGCTTGTTCACCCCACTGGGCTCCCACCAGCACGCTTACACAACCTCGCACTGTCAGCAGCAGACTTGCACCTTCCCAGCCCAGAAAAGCGAGCTGTATTTCTAACAGTCTGCATCTGTGCAGAGAGCACGGCAAGGCGAAGGTCTGATTTCCAAGGACACCATGCAGACAGAGCTCTTTACTGGTGCTCTCTAGGAAGGGATGCTCTCACTGATTCATTAAGCCCCCAATAAAATTTGTTTATATGGATTTGATATTTCTCCTCCCTGAATACAAAGAAGGTCCTTAACGAGTGATAACCGCAGCATGACAACCATTTTAAGACTAACCTTTCCTAGAAGCATAAAGCACCTTTTCCTTCGAAGTAATTGCCAGCCTTACTTTTCAGCAGAGGTAACACAACTAGCATCGACAATGCAGCATCCACCCTCTGTGTCAGGTAGCGGAGGAGCCGTGCTCGCAGGTCAGCTCGGCAGTGGCAGCGGGGCAGCCTTCTTCCATCAGAGCCCTCGCGAGGCTGCTGGCCGCACACGGCCAGCCAACGTATGTCATGAGCTGCCTTCTGCTGCGATGGCTCATCCAGTAAATCTCGAAGCCTTCGGTTCATCACAACGTTTGGGAGAAGATTTAGAGTACTAAGAGAGACCTGTCAAAGAAGCTGGATCGTCTTTCAAAGCTGCTCGAGAAGTCGCAGGGGGCGCCGGGGTGGTAATTTACAGGCCTGGCATTTAACCTGCTGTAACACCATCCCCTGCACCTGGCATTACTTTAGCCCATCACTTCTCAAAGGCCATAAACTTTGGACACACAGGTCTTCATTTTTCTTTTGTAGCTGTGGGAAACACAAATCATGAGAAGCTGGAGCTGTGACTTGGCCAGTCCCGGAGGTGATCTGAATGTTAGCCAGACAATGAACACTTGGAGCCCGGCGGGAGGAAGGGGGTCCAAAAGGCTGAATGTAAATGGGACTGCTCCCTACGTGCGTCTCCCTGCAAGAATGCCAAGCACTCAGAAATCAGGCATCTTTCCATCAGTTTCGCTCCCAAGTGACCCAAGCCAACTAGTGGTTTATGGTTAGAGCTTAAGAAAAGATGACCTGCTTACTGCAAAACAATTTACAAATATTACGGCGCCTTGCCTTCAGAATCCCAGTGTCCTTGCTCTCAAAATCTTCGTACTTAAGAAAATCCCTTATGAGTCTAACGGTAATACTCCACAGACCTCTTGCTGAATCTAGCTCTGAAACAGAAACAACTGCATTCCCAGCAGGGTACCAGCCCTCCTGCCCAACGCCGGCAGGTACAGGGGAAGGGTTTGGGCACTACAGGCTGCGATGACAGATGTACGCTGGGATGATCTGATACAGTACTTCCTTCAGAGAGGAGGGCATAGCAGAGAAGTTCACAGGTTAAGATGAGCTGCAGGGAAAGGGCAAATTTTCTTTTCTGATCAAACAGGGACTCCTAGGCCAGGGCCTAAGGAAGTCACAAAAAGGTGATCCAACACTTATCTTTGTATCAAATACGGACTTTTTTTTTTGTTTTTGAACATGACCCCAAGTGTGATTCACTGCAACATGATAAAAAAAATACTGATTCCAAAACTGTATGCTAAACAAAGCAACCGCTGTGTACCAAGAGACTTAAGCTGTGCTATTGGCTTTAGGACTTTAGAGGCTGCTTTAAGAAAAAGGAAAAAATATTCACCAAACATGATTCCGATGTGAATTAAAGGTCTGTAAGTCCCAGTACTGCCACTGCATGCAAGGGAACATGAAAGGAGAGGATGCCAAGCTCGGTCCAGCATCACTTGTGTGAGGGCTGGTGGCAGGCTGTTCGTTCTTACACCATCACCTGAAGCAGGGATGGGTTTTGAGGCCAGTTCCAATGGGCAGGGGTTTGTGCCACAGTTTCAACCTGTCCCTCCTTGTCTGACTTCCTGGGGTTGCTTCCATGCACAAAGCCAGTGAAAACACCCACGCAGCTGTTCAAATATTTGACGTCTGAACTGCTTGACATTATTCATTCATCTCAGGCTCATTCAAACCAGATTTCTGGACAAGTGCTGTTATAAATGGATTAAGAGGGCCACTAAATGCAAGGAAGGCCTGATAGGATCACACCTGCTTCTCACTAACTCAGCTCAAGTGTAAGGAGTGCTCAGAACTTCAGCTCATGCCGGCAGCTCTACAGCACCATCCAGGAGCGAGGAAAATGCAAAATAGAGCACGGAGAGCGTCAAAGAACAAAACAGCCTTCGTGATGGCATTATTTCAGACCCACGAGAGGAGAATGGGAGCTTCCAGAAGACCCTCTACCACCATAAATGGGTGATTTGCAATTCAGCAGCGTGCTCTGGGTTCCTCGGCAGGGCTCGGCTTCTGAAGGACACGCAGTAATTCACTGCCATCCGCAGCACTGCCTAGAGCAGACCTCTAAAACCAACGCTGCTATCCAGAGGTCAATGCTCAGGACTAGAACTTTATCCCAACGTGTTAATAAAGTAAAATCTGACAACTGAATGTTAAGTGGTAAGCTTGACCTAGGAATTCACAGGAGATGTGATCCTGAGGCTGTTATTCATAGAAGCAGCTGCGAATCTTACCCAGAGTCACCTAAGGCCTAAAGAACACAATTCCACCCGTGAATTTGAAAATACCACTTTGAGATTAAAACAAAAAAATGCAAACTCTCCCATATCTTTCATTTCCTTGTTGAAAGAGCTTTTTTTTTTTTCTTGCTGTGCATTTGGTAGGAGGCAACCGCTTGTCATACGCTGCCAGCCCCGATACAATTAGCCTCCCGATGCGAAAGCAGCACAGTTCTCTGACAGTCTTAATCCCTGCTGCCTCCTTAAGGTCCAGACAAACAGGAGTGAGCAGGCAGGTCAGGCGCTGGGGCCATTAAGCAGAGAAAAAACAAAGTTACAGCTCTGTCTCCAATCCCCATTGCTCTTGCAGCCAGGTGCTCTGACAAGCAATTCCAGCACTGGTATTGAGTGGCACCTCTATAAACCCTGTGACAGTTTGGGAGACAAACTCCCCCATCAATCAGAATGTACCTATCAAGATCACTTACCTACAGCGCCCGCCACCCTCCAGCCCTGTGTACACAGCTTTGCTTGGGCTGGCCTCGGAGCAGTCCGCCTGAGCTCTGACTCAAGTCAGTTTCTCAAAATTTTAGTTACTCTACACAAGCAGCAGGGTTTCTCAAATACTGAGCTCTGAAAGACAGAAAAAAAATCCCATGCCTCTTCAGCACCACCAGGCTGCAGACACCCACAGGCTACAGGAGTCAGCTGAGCTTGAAGGAGACAGAAACACTTCCCGCTTCCTTCCACGCACAGATTAATAATGGCTGCAGATAAATCTCACCTGAAATCCTTTTCTTCCCCTTTGCGTTAAGTTTTCAGAGCACTTTGCTTTCTCCTAAGCCGTCCCCTATGCATAAGCATCCTCTCTGACCTTTGCACTGCCTCTCAAATCTCGCCTTTGTGCAATCCCCCAGCTGACAGGTCATCTCAACACATCTTCAGTGAATGGCAGCTCAAGCTAAGATCGAGAGTCATTAACATGATATATAAGCAGATTTGCAGAACAGAACAGAGAAAACGGCCTCGCATTGAAGTCCCTCCTTTTCTCCATCACGCTCGGCAGCAGATGGTCAAAGCGACAACATATGCTGCTTCAGGTGTTGGCAGCACTGCTGGCTCTCGCGCAGACACGAGCTCACACGGAGAGCAGCAGTCTCAGGAGCAGCAAGGTAACGCCAGACCAAGGCAGACCCAAATCCCTCAGCCAGATTTCATCAGCGCAGCTGGGAAAGCACAGACCTACTGCACCCTATCCTTGCTCCTTAACTCCTACCTGGGCAGGTAAGTCAATTAAACATGAAGAGAACAGCTGGTACCAAAACCCACGCTCCAAACAGGAGTGAGGAACAAAACGGAAGCATTAGCAGCAGTATTAATTGCACCACTGCGATGACAGCAGCTACTAGACGTTGCTCATGCAAGGGATCAAGCTCATCTGAACAGTGCTTCTGCTTTGCCCACAGGAAGAAAAGATTCAAGTCTTTATTGGGAATATACAAAATTCTGGATTTCTAGAAAAAAAAATCCATAAGTGGGTCTAAATTCAGATCCATCTCAGCATGCAGCTCTACTGGGGCCTGTGTTGGCTGGGAAGACACATTCATTCTGCTCACAGGTAATTTGCACATGTTCAGGAAAGGAGAGAAAAAGCCTCCTATAAATCTCCAGAACTGTAGCCTTTGCTAATTACACTCCTTGCAGTAACCCCCTTCTGCACAACCTCCCTTTCCAGCACGTTCACTCTATTTTCTTAACGAAATGTCACTTGCTGGCTTCTTGCAGAGTAAAAACAATGAGGGCAATAAAAGTAGTTTATGCAGACACACGGCCAGGCCTCACACACACTTCCCAAGAATGGCTCTGAACTGGGTTTATTTCATCAGCTGCTGAAAGTATCCCAAACTAGTACTAAGAGGACAAGATGGCACGGATGCTGTTTTATTTTAAAAGGCATTTGGGAAGGAAGAAGCAGCCATTAGGGGTTCTTGAAAGCAAGAGCAAGGCAGAGAATGAGGCCAACATGAACAGCAGCCCTCCAGATTCATAACACTTCCCCAGCCATATTTCTGGGCAGTCAAATTGTTCCCCCATCTTTTCTAACACAAACAGGGAGAGAATTCTTCTTCGAGCAACTTTCACAGCCGGCTGCAGGAAAAATGACATTCAGAAGCCATGAAAAGCTGCTTGCGGGACAAGGGTTTCATTTCTCTGGAGCCAGATCCATTTCGAGGGAAGCTATGATTTACCTGGAAAACTGACAGCGCCTGCGTCATCCCAGCACACACCTGAAATAGCAGATGCATCCATCTGAGGCCGTCTGTCAGCTCCCACGGAGCTGACTGCTTAGCAGCATCTTGGACGCTTCCAGCAGTCTCTGCTAACAGATCAGAGGAACAGCTGCCTTTAAAGAAAGGGCCGTATAATTTTATGACCATTAACATCATTTTGCAGCAGCGCGCTGAACAAAGGGCAGGCAAGTTCTGCCATACGGACAAGAGCCAGCTGCTGCAAGGCTCGGGGAAGAGACTTCTCCACCCTGCACAGCCCCAAAGAGCTGCCCAGGAGCAGTTTTCTTTTATACCTCCCTGTACCCATCAGGGCTACAGACGGGGAAGATGCACTTGGACCAAAGGGCTGATGTGGCACGGCAGCTCACACGGAGCTGCCTCCCAGAGCTCATGCCAGCACGATGCTCTAAGGTGAGGACAGCCTCACGTCGATCTCAAAGGCTGCTCTTCAAAACCCAGAGCTGAAGCACAAAAGCAGCAGCAACAGCCACAGTCCTTGCGGCTACGGCTCGTTTTCCACAGCCAGAGAAAGGTGGATCTGAAAGCTTTTGTTCCCCTGGGGAGAGGGTGGAAACAAACAAAAAAGGAAGAGGGAGAATTAAAGTAATCTTGAATCGCTAAGCAGATTCACATGGCCGGATCAATAAGCACCACTGACAGGGATCACAGGAATGTCGCAACTTTGCCAATAATAAAGCAGCACGGCAGAGCTTGGAGGATGACTTTTCTAAGGCAGCCAAGCATGAAGCAGCAAGGCTGGTGAACAGCTGAAAGCAACACCCTGGCTTACAGCGGGCTGCTGCCAGCAGCGGGCCTTGGTGTACTTTGCTTTAAATAATGATGAGCACAGAGATTGTATTCGTGGGGGGAAAGACAGGAAAAAAGGCCTAAATTTCCCAGGCCAAGCCCATATGCTCTTCCCCCAAACTAATTCTTTTCTAAGCTGGAAAGAAGAAAGAAAAATCAGTGTTAATTTAATCAATTGATCAGCCTATTGATTGGAAAACTGGAGCTGCTAGTTAGCCATGTGCTGCAATGCCCTCAACTCTGAAACCACAAAACATGCCATTGATTTCTTCACTTCCAGCTCCAAAACAAGAAATAAAGCCGTGCTTGCAGTGGGAAAGCAACTTTCCAGGGCAGGGAGAGGATGCAAGCAGCCAAGAACAACCGGCCAGGAAACAGGGACCGCCGCATCCTGCGAGTTTCCAACTGAAATTAGTTACAGATGCAGTCACGGTGTCTTGTGTAAACTCTATCGATTGGGTAGCTGACAGTCTTCGGAGCCTCCATGCTAGGACAATCAATCCGGCTGCAGTGTCACCTGCCACTTTGCTGAACAGTTGACAATGCAATTATCCAGTGTGGAGGCAGGGAGTTGGCGTGTGTCAAACGCAGTTAGCCACTTTCCGGGCACTACTCGATAATGCATTTCACCGCCGAGTGTAAGAGACGACATGCGGAGACAGGAGCTGTTTAAAGCCATTGAGACCCGTGCTCCCTTTTCCTTTAGAAAAATCTCACTGCCCACGACTTAACAACTGTATTCTAAAATGCTATTAAAATCACGTCAATCAAGCGTTCGGTGCTTACGGCTGAAGTTTGACCTGAGGCTCCCAGAAGTAGGTTGCGGTGCTAGCAAAACTGCAGGCGCTTGGGGAAAAAAATAAAAATTATCAAATGACTGTCTTCAAGCCTCCGACTTTCAAAACTAAAGCAGACAGGCCACTAGAAAAATGGATTGGAGAGAGCAGCTAAGCAAGAACAGCAGATGGGACTGGAAGATCTTATACTACATGTCTGAAATCTAGGAAAATTGAAGTTTAAAGGGATGCTGTCAACTTGAAATCCAGTCAATTTCAAAAAATTGAGTAGTTTCAGGTGCTCTACCTGCTCCCTTACTCCCCCTGCCAATTTTCATGGTTTTACAGCAGCATTTGCCGTTTTCTTCTTAATTTTTTTTCTTCTTCCTCTGTTGCTGGGTGACAGACATCCCTTTTCCTCCCCCAGGTATTATACATAATGCTGTCAAATTGAGAGAATTCCCCTTCTTCCCTCAGAAACTCTTTCTGGTGAGAATGACTGTCGGTGTTACGTAAATCAAACAGCAAGATTTAGCTCATTGTGCTCCTTCCAGCTAATGCGTTCTGGCAGTTTGAGCACAAAAATTAGGTTCTTAGATTTTTGCATGTATTAAAGTTAATGAAAATGTAATATCAGCAATCATGACTGTTACTGCCTATAAAGTATTTTTTTTAAGTGATTTTTACTTTGCTGAGTCCCACTGATTACATCGTGTTCCACAATAATGAAAACACAGTTGCTTGAAGCATTATGTGAACTTTAAACACACAAGACACTGGGCATTACTTACATGGTGGCTCACGATGTCAGGCAGGAATTCTGCTATTATTTTTTTAAACATGGATTATTCTCACCTGTTAGTGCTGCTCACTGCAGTCAGCTTCTGATATTGATGTACAGTACCCAAGAGACATTTATTAGCTACAGAATCCCTCAAATTCTGTACATCAACACAAACTGTGGAGGAAGTCAGGTAGAGCCCATCTGATTCTCGTATATACGTATATTCACTATGTAAATAGATCTGGAGCATTTTTAGCACAAGAATTACCTTGCAGACAAGTGCTTCCTCTCAACGGAGAGAGGTGCACACGTTAAGAAATGCTTGGGCTACTCCATCAGACGAGTACAAAGTACTGTCCTTCAGCGACGGAGGGATTACCAGGATTACCACCATTTTACACAAGGGCTGAGGTAAGACATACAAGTGTTCTGGGACTGAGCAGCCTCCTAAAGAGGGGTTAAGGCATAAAATAATCACTTGAAAAACACTGAATTTATACATCTCACGCACTTTGAAGCTTACAACTGGTAGAAGTGACCAGCAGAAGGTAACAAACCAAACATGGGAAAGCAAAAATGCGAACAATGAGGGGCTGGGAAGGATGTTCAGATGCGTAGATGCAGAATTGCATTCACCTTACAGAATGAGCCATGATGAAAGCTGATGCTGGAAGTGTGACAGAGAAAGGCAATGAACTGAGCTCTTGCTAAGTGGGAGGAAGATTAAGAATTTCATTATGGCAAAGACTTCCTGTGCTCTTACCACAGACTCCTCTTGCATCCAAGTTGAAATCTGCTTTAGCCTGCCAGGGCGAAATGAATGAATTCTGACTCATCTCCACAGAAGTGGGGAAGATGATTCTGGTTACTTGATCATTCTTCTAAAAACGACCTAAATATGCCAGTTGACATATTCTATTTCCCATGTGGTCTCTTAGGAGAAGCCACACTTCTACTTCTCAGATAAAATTAATTTGCTGAATTTGAGGAGATCAGTTTATACGCTCTTATTGGTATGGCCCTAAATGCAGCGTGAAGCTCCTCACATTGAAACTTGCAAAATTCCCCCATCTACAGAAGCTTTCCTGCATGCCCCATTGTATTTTATCTGAAGAGAGCACAGCTGGCTACTAGGTGGGGTTCTGGCTGTTACAAGCTCTGTTGCAAGCTTTGCCACTACCTTTATAACATTGGAGCAGTTGCTTCTTCATGCTTCAGTTTCCCCACACACATACAGTTTGTAGAGTTTTGTTCCAAGAGTTTCGTGTTCATTACTTTGCACTGAGAAGAAGGAAAACTCAGCTGTGCCTCTGTTTGGAGCTTTCTGCCCAGGCACAAGCAAACTCATTGTGTTCACAAACACCTGCTGCTGGGGCGGGGAAATGAAAAGCATCTCCTTAGATCCTGAAGACAGCTTACAATGTTAATACTCACGCCTTCTAATGTTACAGGTATTCAGAAGGAGAATAAATTGGAGGAGAGCATAGCTATTGCCATATAGCTCTTCCCTGGACAACTAGTCTATGGAGGAAGGAGGCTAGTCTGTAACACTTGCTGCTCAAACCGACGCACATCTTGATTCTGCAGAGATAAAGCTGACTGTGGGACTACAGCCATCTGCTGTAAACTTTCAGACATTTTAATACAGTCCCACTTTCCACGCAGCTGCCCTAATTGTACATGACATGAGATCCAATGCAAATGGGCACCCTGGGATAACTGTAGTTTGTTACAGCTTATAAGGCTTTACCAAGTCTCTCTTTGCATACGTTAGCAAGAGAAAAGAGCAGCACCAGTTAAAGACATTAATGAATGGATAACAAGCCCTTTGCTATCTTGGGAGGAGGGCAGAATGGAGAAATAAAGAGAAACTTGAGTCAAGTAATCCCCATTTCTTCTTTCACAGTATTTGCAATCCATCAGTTGGATCCTTGTCATCGTGTTGATCTTTCTTAGAAAGCATTCTTCCCTGAAAATGCCCTGCTTACCATTTTAACGCTTTCAAAGTCTTCCCCTCTTCTGTCTTATTTTCAAGGCAATTGATCCGTTGAAGTAGAGAAGCCCAGAAGAGCAATGGTGACAACCCTGGCACTGTACCCAGAGGAAGGCTTTGCACTGGGGGAGATGGAAGGGAGAAAAGGAGGACAGCACGGGTGGGGAGAACTTTGCTACAATTCTTCAATCTTTTCATATCTAAAGAGGACAGCAATCTCTGTTCTATCAGACCGCGTGGCTCGTGCTTTAAATGGTACTTGCTGCTGGTTTGCTTTCCCTGTCTCTGTCTCCCTCCCTTTGAAGCAGACTGGACAGCTTCCTCAAGCTGGCGTTATCACTCCCTCTAACCACTCTTGGCAGGCAATCTAATTCCCCCTGAAAAGGTCACCGCCATTTTAACTGCCTTTCAATCACATTAAGCACGCTGCCGCTCGTGCTCAGAGCACTGTGCCTGCAGCTCTCCTGACTGAGGTGCGATCGATAAACTGACATCCCGTCCCCCCACCGACAGCCCCGGCCGCAGCTCGCCTCCTGCCCCTCTCCTGGGCGAACCCCCTTCCCAGAGATCGAGTGACAAAAATCTCTCCTCAAACGCGCGGGTGGCAGAAGGGAGCTGCTACCCTGGCATTTACTAATCCACTTTGTCCCATCTGCTAAGGAACAGAAGGGTGCGAGCGGCCCCCTCCCTCCTCCCGCAGCCCTACAGAGGCAGCGACTTCACAGGACAGTTTGCTCAGGCACCGCTCCAGACACCTTTGAAGCTGCCTTACAAAGAACAAGCCACCCTCAAGCTTCCCTCAATGCAATCATTACCGTTATCTCTCCCCCCTGCACTTCTTTTTTTTTTTTTTTTTTTGCAGTTAGGAGTTGTGTGTTCCACCCATCGATCCCTGTGTAAGACACTGTTTTAAGTCCTCTTGCCTTTTGACTGTGCTAAGCCGTTTAAGAGATGACAGCGGCTTCTATCAGCGCGAAGCTGATGCGATTCTTTTCAGATAAAGCACTTTTTTTTCCTCTCCCCCCCTCCCTTTTCCTTCTTTCAAGTAAGAGACATACGCACAAAAAGAGACACTGAATCTTTCAAAGAAAAAAAAAAAAAAAAAACCTTTTGAACTTCCCTCAGGAATTCTTTAAAGGGATAACCTTACAGTGTAAACACCGAGGGTAACGTGCATCCATTCTGGAGAGGAACAGAAGAGCTGCTACAAATACGTTGAGTGGTAAAAAAAAAACATCAGAGAGGGAGCCACTTGATGCTTTCACTTGTGAAGCCTCGTTGGCTTCCTAAACAGAGAAACTCATTAGACAAAGATTGCATGAAATAATCTCCCGCAACAAAGCCCATCGGAGAGGGATGATCCTGAGACATGGGGACAGATGGCTACCAAGCGTTCAGGTATTTCAAAAGAAATTTTAGTCTTGTAACAGTTCTGAGATAGGAATAGATTTTATTAATACTTCTGTACAGCTTTTCGCTTCGAAGCAAGAGCCTGATTAAAATAGCAGTATTTCATGCTGGTAGCCTTCCGCACCCATCCCAAACAGAACAAACGTCTCCAGATACAAATTCCTACCTCAAACAGAGCCTCTGCTGAAACAAAGTGGTGCCAAATCCTATGTAATGGCCAACAATCTTAATTTACATTCTGCAATTTGGGGTAAGCACATTTGGCTCTGCTCCATGAGAGCCCATTGTGGGTTTGTAGCTGGAAGACAAAGAATTTCCACCTCCTGGGACAGCCCCTCGATGAGAGGGGCAAGTCTTCCCTGTAACAGCTTTGGGAACAAGAAAGCTCCATCCTAAGAACCACACAGGCAAGACTTTCAGACTGCGATTGCTCTCAAGCATTAGACAATCTTCCAGAATATCTGAGCAGGGTGGTCATTTCCCTGACTTTTGTTTTCGAGAGGAAAAACCCCAAGATCTCCCAACCTCCCCTCACCTGAGATCCTGAGGGGATCTTTCATATAATTAAAGTTTTCTTCACCTTGAGAGTGACCAACTTTGTCCATTAACCAAAAAACGACAAAAAAAAGTAGCCAGGTGCTAAGTTTGAGCCCGTTCTGTGAGGCTGCCCGGTGCGCTGAGATGACTCTGAGATGGCCGCAGCAACCTGCTTCCCCCAGCGCCCGGCTGTGACATCTCCTCACAGCAACACACCATTAAAACTGAAATTGATGAGACACACGGCCATCTCTTCTCCCTTCTGGTTTTATGTATTTCCCCACGTCAACTCTTTAGACGTTGGTGACATCCCTGAAGCCTGGCAAAGGCTGTCTGGCGTTGTGAAAGGCCTTTGATTTCCACATCGCTGCTGCTTCTCAGCAAAGGGAACGGAGCCAAGCACAGAGCCTCGGGTGAGGAGGGTTAACGAGGGCCTTGCCAACTCCACACAAAGCAGGTTTAAGCATCGGAGAGCATCTCTAAAACGCTGTGCTGTGCTTCAGGGTCGTACATTAGGGATTCTGCCCCAAAAACAAGGGGAGAACCAGCATTGGCAGAGAATGAAAAAGACAGACACCTTTAGTTTACTCGACAGTGCACAAAGCAGGCCTGACTGATAAAGACCTCTGAATGCCAGCAGCCAGAGCAAACATGAGAACCCCTAATGGGAGCATGAAAAAGTATAAGTTGCTTAAAAAGAAATACAATTGGCCAACAAGTGAGATCATTCCAGCTTTGCTTTGGCATCAGCATCCAAATTTCATGGAAACTTCTCATGTAGGGTAGGCAGGTACTCTGCAGATATTATATGGTCACCTCAAAACACGTGGTAGGAAGTTGGTGGGAAAATGTTCCCTGCTTAGCAAAGAGCATCCTGCACCAAGAAGGGAAGGGGTATAATCTTGGGTTATACCATGATAATGGTTTATATAAATGTAAAATACCACATCTGAGAGTTCCAGTTAAAATAAGGAAGAAGTACCAAGGAGTAAGTACTCTGCATTTATACAGCCTGGGAATATTATCCAGGTGAAAACACCACAATGTCAGGTCCAAAGAAACTGGAACACTGTTCCCAAAAACTCAATTGTTTGGTGAGGGTGAAGGAGAAAACTGTGCAGAGAGAGCGGCAGAAATGAACTGAGTAGCTTTTCTCAACAGGACCAGTATTGACAGTGACATACAAGCATCCCACGCTTCCCTGCTACTGATTGTAATAACTGTACTAAAGAAAAGCCTAAGGCCCTGCATGGTCTCATCAGAACTCTGCCTCAAATCACAGACTCAGCTCTCCACACTGGGGAAAAAATGTTACAAAAATGAAGGCCACAGACATGGGAAGTAACCAATGTGAGCTTTGCTGGGTAGCCGTTAAAACCCGAAGAAGCTGTTCCTTCACCTCTGTGCTCCTGATCATCTGCTCTGCTACGATTTAATTTCAGAGGAAGGTAAGAGCAGAGCAGGAGTGCCAGGTTGCCACTGAGCACAACTGGCTTTTAAGTCCAAGTCCCTTACTTGGTAGCCTTTCCCCTTGAGATATTTTAAATTAAAATCCAAGCTGATAAAGGAAGAGATCACATCTCATCCTCTTTATTGAACGGAGGGAGCCAGCTTTCCTCCCCTCATTAGGCATGCACTACGTGGATTGCTTGCGAGAGGCTCCCCTTTAGTGCCAGAGGTTCGTGCCAAAGAACAGTTTAGTAAATCCTCCTGTTCGAGGCCAAAGGGCTGAGTGTAAGAAAGGGGCCAGGTTTCTAGCTAAAATTACATTCACCAATAAAGCTCACGAGAGGTCAAATTTTGCCATAACTCACTCTCTCCTCAGTAACTGATTTCCCCGTCACTGGGGAAGGAGCAGAAGAAGAAGGAAAAATAAAATGTGTTTGTCTGGGAGCCCTAAGGGCTTGCAGCGCTGGAGGTGCAGAGCAGGTTCCTAGATTCTCATTTATCAACCTTAAAAGGGATGGAGTGATAAATGCACAACCGGGCCTTTAATATTTTATGCAGGTGCTAAAGCGACTTAGCTGTCACCTTCAATACATCACCAGAGGCTGATACACCAGCTTTCGTCACTCCAGGCTGGGAATTTTTACAATTTCATTTCTATTTCCCTCTCTTCACATATTTCCACGTATATCTCACTATGTGTAACATATAAGAAGCTATTTTCCCCAAATGATCTCCCCCTTCCACCCGTTCCTACTCATTCCCTCTTTAGCCACATTTCTCGAGCAAGAAATAATGCCATGCTTTTGTTCAAGGTTCGCAGAAATTTTGACTCCTATAATTCCAGAGGGGCAGAAAGCTGGAATTGCTTTACTTTCTTGCAAAGGGCTAGGGTCCCACCCTTTGTGAAAGAGATTTCCAGGTCCCACCCTTCAAAGACCAGCAAGGATTAACTTCAACAGCAGAACAATTCACAAGAGACCCCAAAACATTGGCGCACCTCGAAATCCTCCCTCCAGGAGAGTGGTAGCCCGTATCCTCTTCTGCCCACACCATTCGTACTCTTCAAAGCGGTTGCCGTTCTCGTTCTCGATGTCCACAGAGTCATCTTCAGTCATGCAGGAGCCTTCTCTCTGCACAGGGTAAAGCAGGGGCAGAACGTTGAGATGCACAAAGAAGCTCTTTGAGGTTAACAGTTCAGGGTGGGATGGAGAAGGAAAGCTGGACTGTTCCCAGGGCAGCGTCGGCTTCCCTCCCCCATCCCCAGTCATCAAGAAGTGAATCAGCACTAGACAAACGCGACAACCTTAAGAACAGAAGTGGCAAGGGGTCATCATTTTTGCGCACAGAAATTTAAGCTCTGATTCCTACAATGACACACGTGCATTTCACATGCGTTCCCTGACTTTGCATGCATGACTTCCCTCTCTATCATAGAAGCAACAGATTTCTTTGATCCCCAACACAGAGAAGCTCCCAAGCTATAGGAACTGGCAAGGAATGTTCTCCTAGAGCACATTATTTGGGTGTACTGATCAAAAGACACCCCTCCTTACATCACGCACCTCTTGATGCAAACAAGAATCAGTTTGTTCTCTGCTGTGGGCTTTTCTGCAAAAAAAGCGTGAAAAGCCCTACGGCAACTCTTTCCCCTAGGGCTTGTTCCTCGTTATTCCCGTCTTTGGGAAGAACAGCAAGAGAACGGTTCTGCTCAAATATACTTCCTAGTGTAAGGTGGTCATGCAACATTTACAAGTGCCAGCCTTACAAAAGAAGCCAACAAAAAATAATTCTGATGTTGTCAAAGGCAGAGATCAGAAATAACTCTTCTGGCTGTGCTCCACGGGAAGCATGAAGTCCTACAAAAGGCTTCATAAACTTCAATAGCTCTACCTTTACAGTCTACAACTTCAACTTCAATAACGGTGAAGGGGTGCATGAAATAAAAAAGTCACTAATGCTACACAGGAGAAAATCCAGAAGAATCCATCTTCCAAGACAAAGGCAAGTGACTACAGATCTCAGGGAGACATAGTTAGCATTGCTTGCGAGCTCAGCAATGTTAGTTTTTGCCCCACATTAGGTCAGTTGCAGACAAAGCCGGGAGTAGGGAGAAGGGAATGGCAGCTGGCGATCCTGCTGCGCCTCTACCTTTGCAAGGCATTGTTCCACATGCCTACTCATCTCCTCCTCGGATCCTGACAGAGGTCGGCTGCAGAGGGGACATACCTGCCCTTCGTCTTGCTTCCTCCGTTTCATTTTTCCAATCCGAGCTGCATGGAGAAACCAAGGAAAGAAAAAAGGAAGACATGTCAAGTTTGCAGATGCACTTTTCCAAGGGTGCTCAGCTCCAAAGAACAAACCTTGGGCAGAAATGGTAAGATTTCACACCAGAAAATCCCATGGCAACTCCTTTTTCTGACCTCCTAAACAGCACGGAGAATTGTACTTAGTGCTTTCCACATTAAACCTGCAACCTGGGGCTCAGTATAACCTGATTTCAGAAAGGCAGCTACTCACAGCTGAAGAGCTAGGAGAGCAAACACCCACTGCACAACCCTAAGTAAGTTACTCAAATGGTAAAATACTCTCTCTTGGAAGCCCAAGATTGCTTTAAAATCTCAGTGATCAAGCCCCTGAACCCTGTTCTGGATCATGCCTCCTGAGTTCAAGAAACACAGAAACGAGCTCAGACCACAGAGAGTAGGTGCAGTGCCCCAGAAGCCTTGGACAAGTTGGGTTACAAGCACCTTCAGGACCTGCACACCCTGAATAATTCATTCCTAGCCCGTCACAAGTCAAAGTAGCACTTTAGTAGCAGGTAACATTTATGGAAAGATCCTTGCTGGTACAAATGCAGCACCTATCCTAGATAGCTTCTGTCTCTGATATTTCACTATTTTCACGTGCAGAGAAACTGGGGGCTACGCCGCCTTCCTGAGGGCACGCACTGGGAAACAAACACGTTAGGAATCACAATGATTAGAAAAAGCAGCCAAGGTAGCCTGTTGCTTAATCCAATCTCTGGTTAATTTGAGCCATCGTTTAATGTGATCAAAACATCTGGAACCAAATCATTTGCATTAAAAAGAACTTCTGTCCTTTATGATGATGGCTTTAGGCAGGTATTACCAAATAACTCAATCACTGGCTGCAGGAAAGTTCCTGTTTAATTAATAAGGAAGGTCAAAATTCTGAATGAGAGACAAGGAAAAGCCCAAGGAAAGCCCAAGTGATAATGAGAGATGACACCACCAAAGAGCTGTGTTAGCCAGAAATCGTTCCTGACGTGGTGAGCGCTGCGGCGTGCTCTGAGCCTTTGTGCCTGCAGACTGGAAGATCAACAGCTCCCTGCAGCCAGCAACGAGGAGAAAGGTGCTGGAACGCCAGGACCCTACCAGGGTATGGGGAAAGTTTCTGTCGACTGTTTTCTAAAATACGTCAGTTTAGTGCATTCACATCACCGAGTGATTTGTCACGATTTAGCTGAGCGCACCAACACAGACCGGAAAGGCTTCTTTCAAGGCTTTCCTGTTGGCTTCCCATGGACGTAGGACTCTCTGGGTTAGGACATGCTTCCCACAACTCAGAATTAGGAGTATTCACCATCCCCTACACTCCGAGATGCTCTAGAATTAAGAGAGCAGCAAATTCTTCCCTGGACAATGCTTTTCTGCACTGAAAGCGAGCAGATTTGAAAACAAAACCCTCCCTCCATAGCAGCCTTGTGTTCCTGGTTTCATGAAAAGGATTCTGCAAGTGTAACATTCCTACAGTAAGAGATGACTTGAGACTAAACCAGGAGCATTTCTGAGGCCTGGCACTTGGAACAACAGCGATCCTTGAGTAAACGCACACCACCTTCAGCAATTGTCTGGATTTTGTCTGCTGAAGTTCCACATTCCTCTCTCGCGCTAGGCAGACAGCTCACCTGCCTCTCTCATACTTCAGGTAGTTCGGTACTCCTAGGAGGATGTTTTTGCTCGTTTCCCTCCTGTTTTGTCTGCATAAACCAGTTATTTTTTCTCATACTGCCAACCTTTACTCCTAAACTGCTTGACTTCCAGTCAAAACAGAAGCAAACGTTAATTATAAAGTGTTATTTCTGATTTCAGTGTGCCCAAATGAATTATGCTCCACTTTTAAATAAGACAATGACCCCTCCCCAAGCTTCTCTGTTTTCTCTTCCCTTCCTGAAGCCCCAAATCCATCCCTCCTCCTCTTCCTCCGCCGAGGTCACGCAGCCCTCTTGCCAGCAGCAGCCCCAGTTAATCCATGCTCTGTCTGCTTTGTACTTCAGTGCATGAGAGACTTCTGGAGTTCTGGGTTAGTGAGTACCTGTATCCTGCAGCACGGCTCTTCCACGCCAGTTTCAGATAGTCTTTCCTTGCCTCATTAGCTCTGCAGAGCCAGCACCAAACAGGAGAGGAGGCTGGAATCTGACTCTACCATACCCCAGTAAACACCTATGTGACCAGAGCAAAATGCACGAAGATGGAAACAAAGCCTTATCTCTCCTGGTCGCAGACATCCTCCCCTCACCTCATCCTGGTTTTAAACATGGAGGGAAGGAGCCGGTAAAATGTTTGAGTAGGATGATTCCAGGTCAGTCAGTCTGTCGGACAAGTCTATCAGTATTTTGGATTTTGGAACTGCCAGACTCCTCCAGCCCATGCACACACGGAAAAGCACCGTGTTGTAGGTCTTGCACCGATAAATTCCTGGGATCCTTTTGCCACAACAAGCACCTGCTTTGCCGAAGTGCTGCAGCAGAGCTGGGAACAGAACCAAGCTCTTTCAGCTCCGTGCCAGACCCAGCAGACAGCTCCTCCCTTGGCTCGTTTGGCTTCTCGGAGAAGCAGCCCTTTCACTTCCAGTGCCACAAGTGAAAAAGCCACTGGACGGGAGAGGTGTTGAAACCGAATCCCCCTGCCATTTTCATTCCGTGGTCATTAGCAGCAGCAACGCCATACCCACGGAGGCTCGGGGTGCCCCTGGTGACAGCAGAAAAGGAAAGGAAACGCCGCAGCCTCCGAAGCCCATCCCGGGCAGCGCTCTCCATCCCCGGCTATCACTTCCAATCAGCGCAGCAGGGACAGAGCGGCCCCAAAGGCACGGGGTGATTGTGGCGCTGTCCCGACGGGGAACAGCTCAAAAGAACATGCGAGTGAGACCACAGGATTGTTAATTAGTGTTGATAGATGCAATCATTTCTAATTAGCTCACTAATCCCTCTCCCCCACACTCCTGTCGAAGAAGCTTGGGAGAGGGGAAAAAAAAAGAAAAGCCATTCCCTCTTGTAATTCAGGGAGATAAAAACACAGCCAGAGGAGAACTGGCTGCAAAGGACGGAGCTCAGGGAAGCAGGGCTTTGCACGGGGCTGACCCCTTCTTATCTCCACCTGATCAAAGACTGTACTTATTATTCCAGCCTTCTGCCAGGAGGTGAGGAGTTCACTACTTTTTATTAACATTAATAATTATTATAAGGCCATCAGAGGGCTTCTAGCACCTCGAAGGTCCCACTTCTCACAGACACCTTCAGCAGCCTTACCCTACAGCAGTGCCCTTGTTGGGCACATCCTCCCTCGGGCTGCACTAACGCAGAGAGCACTTTGTCCTCCCACGTCCCCCTGTAGCGTTGCTCTGCTGACACCACCACCACCTCTTTTCTGAGCCCTACCAGCGCTGAGCTGGGAGCCTGCAAGCTCCCAGGAAGGTGGCCCCCACCCATGAAGGGCACCTTTCAAGGTGACCCTTTGCAAGGACCCAGCTCTATTCAAGGTGACCCTTTGCAAGGACCCAGCTCTATGTTAGTGTCTCCCATCTTAACTCAGGAGCTGGCTGAGGAAGCTTCCCTTTCCTGACATGGGGTCGTTCTCATCCTGGCCTGCACCAGGCGAGAAGCTGCTTGCACTGGAGGAAGAGGAGCCAAACTGGAACCTGGGTTTCCAAAGCCCCTCGTGCCTCTGGGCCCTGCTTTCCCAGAAGGGAAAGAAGGAGCCAGGCACTGCTACTTTATGGGCAGAAGGGACCCAGCGTCTTTTCTCACAGTGGGCTCTTCCTATCTAGGCTAAGCCTTATTAATGCCTACAGATTAGGTTATTCTCTAGCCCAGAAAAGTTTCCTGGGAAAAAAGCTACCGGGTTTCAGCATTCAGTGCTGCCCTCCCCAGTAACCAGAAATCCACCTTCAGGACAGGGCAGTCTAATTGCCTCTGGAGAGCTCTTACAGAGCATCCTGCAGTGGACACTACACAAAGCTCTCCTGCAGCATCGAAGGAGATGATTAAGTTACTAGCAATATCTCTTATGATTCCTTCCACCAGTTTGAGTGGTCCCCCGAGCCCCATGCAGACATCATTAGCAGCTCCTGCAATGGCAGGCCAATCAAATTAAATGGAAACATTTTTGTCTCCTTTCCGGTAGAAACCATCTAGCTTTATCCCTCCCCCACCCATCACCAGCTGCAGAAGCCCACGATGCGCTGGTGCTGGTTCGAGTCCAACGCCAATCCCTTCGGCGTTCCGTTAGGGGCACCATCGGAGCTGGAACCAGTGTCCCAGGCAGCTGCAAAAGGAGCTTTGTAAGGACTTACTCTGTAGCTCTGCTGAGAAAGCCGACTTTGCAAACACCCCTCAATTGGGATCGAAGATATCCGAGCACCTACTCTACAAATCTACTGCGAGAGTTTTACGAGGTGCTTACGCTTTGTTGGACTTATGACAAAGAGCTTCTGGGGCTGATCAACTTATCGAAGAGCATCTGATCCAAGGAACAAAGGCAGCAATGGCGGAGTACAAAAAGCCACCTCAGGAACATGCTAGAGCAGGAAAACAGATGGTCAAGAATAAATCCGCTTCAGACCTCATGTGTAATTTGCTGCTCACCTGCCTGAGAGAGAACACTAAGGGCCAAATTCGCAGATGGGTCCCAATGGGGCTTTCAGATTTGCACAGCCAAACTTCCACACTGATAATTTTCAGCGATCTTCTGTCTGACACTATTCCCTGAGGGTGGCACAGCCTCGACCTGTAGGATCCACGTTCCGATAGACTACCGTGTAACTTTGTGCTTCTGATTTGGAATGAGCACCCAAGCAGGTTAAATTCCATAAGCATCAATTTACAGGGTGGCTCAAAGTTTTGACTCTGGTGACACTGGAAACAAGGCAAATGAAAGAAATGCCTCCTTACAAACCCATGTGAGAAAGAAATCAGCACCTCCTACTCCTGGGTTCACGAGGACACCACCTCTGCAAAGTGAGTTTAGCACAGGTGAAAGGTGCTGGATTAGCTCACTGAGACCGACGGGGAGCTTCAGATACAAGCACTCAGTCAAGAGCCTGAAAGACAGAACATTAATCTGCTGCTCCAAAGCTTGCAAATGCATTCACCATACTTACAGCTCAATTCAAGTTAAAAGCTTGACTTACAGAATTAAAATTCTGAACCGTCAGGTACCTGTAAACCACGTAACTATCGCGACCTAATCACCTGGCAGCCAACTGCAGCTCACAGAAGACGCCCCTCTCTCTACCTTCTCTTAGCTCTTGTTGTACTGCCTGAACAGACCGCAATGGGATGAAACAAACCCAGGAGATCTGGCGGGAATCAGGCACAAAAAGCCAGGGCAGCTGAGATTTGAGTCAAGGACAACGTGGGAGAACAGCAGACACCACGGGTCTCCTTTTACAGGAGGAATTTCCCCAGGTGATCCTGGAGCTCAGCTGGTAAGAAACTTCAGAGATACCAAGACAAACTGGTAGCAACGATACTGAAAAATACCTTTAGAACATAACAGAAACAAACAAAATGGTACATCTTTCATTGACAGACAGACCGAGTTTCTGTATGCTAAGATTCTTCAGTGTGGCAATAAGAACACTCGACAAAGAGCCAGATGTCTTTGGACAAGTCCTACAAAAATTCTGACAATGTAAACTGACAGGGATAAGGAAACCAATCTCACAGAGCAAGCTATAAAATTGTGCGATTGATTAGATGCTCATTAAAACACAAGATATAGACAAATAAGCATTTTTTTTCCCCACAGCACTCAAGTGTGCTCCATCTGGAGCAACGGTGCTTAAATAACTGTTTCACAGTAACGTGGCAAAGCTTATGGATACCACAAGTTATTTCAGTGCAAACAAGTGCTGAGGAGGAAAGAAGAAAGGCAGAGTTTGGTGGTCATAAGCACTGAAAGGAGCTGTACACCCAGCCAACCATCCGGCTGGATGCTAATCTAACAGCACAGGACTGAACCAGGCATCGCTACGGGGATGTTCTGTGAACAACAACCATGAATTATGAAAAGCTAAAGTCAGGAGGAACCAATTTTGATCTGGCTTGACTTTATTTGTGATCCAAAGCATTTCAGGTAATATTTCTGCATTCAGCTTCCTAACTTCTGGACCTGGTACTGTTAGGGTATAGAGCAGAACCGCCAGGTAACACCAGAATTTGAAGTGTATTATATCAATTAACCAAACGTCCTCACCTGGAACATGTCTGTTAGTTCTGCTCACTGTACCCCAAGACATCTAATACAAAAAGGGTTCAGCAAAAGCAATGCAAATGCTAAGCAGAACTTGAGACCCCCATTAGCTGACAAGCCCAGGTTCACAAAAACATCCCAGAACAGGGCCCAAGAGGAGTTCCTAGATTGCAGCCCACACTGACAGCACTGCAGCCCTGTCAGGCTGAAGTCAAAAGCAGGAGGCACCGCTGAGCCAGTTCAGCAGAGCACGCTGTCATCAGGAGCTTTCATTCATCCCGAAGGACTCCACAATGCCAAGAACCTCTCAACCCTGGCTCAGATTTTCTTTAAAATAAAATTATTGGCCTGAAAAAAAGGCGGAAGGTGTGAGCTTAGACTGAACTATCCGAAAATGATAAAGAAACAGTTTGACATCACTGACTCCAGAGACCTTTGTCACAGAAAACAAGTCGCTGCAGGGTAACAGCCGAGCGCATCTCAGCCATCTGAAGTCTGTGTCAGGAAAGGGGACTGACTACCTGCAAACACTGGCAGCTCACGGCACTCATCGGGTAGTGCACACATGCCAACAATTACCCCAAACTGATGCAAGGTAACTCATGTCTTTGATGTATGACTTGACAGGCCTTCAAGAGTTCACAGGTTCTGGCCCTCCGGGTGTGTATTTCTGAGCCTCCGAGCCATCTCTGAGCTCAGGTATGTACTCCTTGTAAAGACACTGGGTCCGTAACTTCATAAAACTTACATTTAAGGTTATACTAAACGTAGCACTTCAGATTTAAGCAAGCTATTTTGGCATCAGCACAATTTAAAAGCTTTTTGCTGTTTTGTAAAGATCTCTCTACCTTTTTCTAAGTAAACGGCGTTGGCACACTGTCACCCACGTCGTCCTAAACTATCACAGCAGGAAGTTCAAAACTGGCAAGCCTGGTGGCTTGAGCAACTAAGCCAAGCGGTACCTATTAGGCCAGCTAAAGCTGGTCACCTCTAACACCAGATGACAGAATATTGTTATTATTTAAGTGGTAAATTCTGACTTCTCTGAAGTTTGGGAAGAGTTTCAACTTCTTCTGCTCAAGTAAAGAAAGTAACGCTTGATTTGCAAACACAGGGATGGAAAGAAAATGATCTCTGGTTTAGTTTCGGGATACTAAAACACTTTTCACTAAGCGCATTTGTCCTGCTGTTGTTATAAGCACCCGGACATGCGGGATTAAAAGCAACGCACCAGGATCTGCGGGTCTGAGAGGAAAACAAATCACAACAACCGTGACGTCAGATGCAAGCACGCCCAGACACTCAGAGCCTGCTGGTTTGAAAGTTTACTGCGAGACCTCGATGCTGCCAGGCGAGCCGTGGAAATGCAGCAGCGGGCCCGGGGCCCTACAGCACTGGGCCCCGGGACTTACAGCAGCGGGCCCAGGCCCTGCGCACGGCCCCGCTCTGGGGACCCGGGCAGTGGAAAGCACATCCCGGGGGGCAGGCAGCCGGGGAGGGACTGCGGGAGGCGGCCAGGCCAGGGGGGTCCGGGCCCCCCGGGGGGGGGGGGTTGGGGTGCGGGGAGGGCCGTGCTGCGGGCGGGGGCATGCCGTGGCGCCGCACTCACCGTTCAGCCGCGTCTGCCGGTTGGCTCGCACCCGCAGGAAGGTCTGCAGAGGGGACACAAGAGCGGAGAAGCGTCAGGACCCGCTGAATGCACCCCTCGCCCGCACCCCCCCCCCCCCAAAACGGTGAACGAGGCCCAGGCCCGGCCACCCCCCGGGACAACGCAGCGGGCCTTCCCCCGCCGCCACACGCCCCCACCTCTTCCCGGCCGCCGCCGCCGGGCCCCCTCGTGCCGCTCTGCATAGCCGCGGGCGGGCGGCGGGGCGGCGGAGCGGCGGCCCCCCCCCCCC
>NC_048900.1:21314453-21356480 GCF_011077185.1 Oxyura jamaicensis | reverse complement strand
GAGCCGCAGGGACACGGGCCGCGCCCGCACGCCGGCTCCGCCCGCCGCCGCCGCCGCACCGGGAGGGGCCGCCCCGCTCCGCCCCGACGGGGACGGGCCTCGGCCGCCGCCGGGCCGGGAGAGCGGCGGTTGGGGTGCCGGGACCCCCACGGGTCCCCTCCTGCCGTGGGCCACCCGCAGCCTTTCCCTTCGTGCCAGCCCCTGCAGGCCGCTCTGCCCGGCTGCCCGCCCGCCCCCGGGGCTGCCCTCCTCTCTACCCCCTCAGGAACCCTTTTGGCCCTGCTCCTGCCCCGTGGCACCCACCCCACGAGCTCTGGTCGCAGCCGTCGCGCTCCTGTCTCCATCTCTCGGCGTGGTTCCAAAGCAGGGGGCATTTTCCCCTTAGAAGAGCATGTCCCAGCTCCCACTGCTGCTCCTATAAATGAGGCAAGGTGCAAGGCGTCGGGCCCCTTTTGAAGCTTTTTCTCCATGCTTGAGCAGCAGGAATTTAGCACGCAAAGTGCAACGCCATGTACCTGGGACAGCACAGTGCAAGGTATGCTCACCTCACCTCATCGGCTGCAGGAGGGGGCCGTGAGCCACCCAGCCACCGCCACACAAGCCCTGGAGGGTCTTGTAATAAATATGTGGGTGAGCCTGCATCCCGTCACAGCTTTGATGCACACGGGCGTGATTCAGAGGGCGGGAAAGCATCTCGCAGCAGGTTTCTAACAGCTGGTGGATGCCTAGCAAGCCAAGCCAAGGCAGGGCAAGGCCCATCGCTGAAGACCAAGCGGATGAGTCTTTCAACAAGGAAGGTGATTAACTCACAGAACAGCTCCTCTGAGGCCAGCACAAGCTGCCCACCCCCAGCACCTCCTTACTGAAGGCAGCTCTGACAGGGCCCACAAGCTTGGTACACCATCTGCCCACAGCACAGAGATCCCACGTGAGCCTGATGTCCCAGAGCACACAGGACAGCATGGAGCAGAGCCAGGACACCAGCAGACCTCAGGGAGGCAGAGCAGAGGCAGCTGCCCTACTCCAAGGGCAAAAAAAGCAGTAGGTATGAATGCTTCCCAGCTCCAGCAGCCCTGCCCCTGCCCGTTGCACCCAGGTGAGAAGAGATGGGCAGCTCCCCGAGTACATCTGCACTGCCACAGAGCAGCACTGAGTGCTGGGGAGAGATGCTCCCCCTACAAAGGTGCGCTCAGGGCACAGGGGGACGAGGCCCTCGTGCTGGATGCAGCAGACTGCAGAAGCATCGGCTCTGCAGAGCGGAGGCAGGAAGACCTTGTTCTTCCCTTCCCCCAGGCAGCACAAGAACTGCAGGCCCAGCTGTCCACAGCCGGCTTTCCCACGCCGCATCCACCGCAGCCAGGGAGAGGGGAGCAGAGCCAGCACAACGTGTCCCCACCCCGGGACCTCTGCCAGGCCCCCTGGGACTGAGCCCCATGGGCACAGGCAGACTGGAGAGCCTCAGCATGCAGCAAACACAAGGCAACTGGCTGGAAGGTGGCCTTGAGGTGGCAAAAGCTTTGTTCCTCTGCCTTTCTGGTGCCCCCCGGCTGCACGGCAGGGGCAAGGACACCACAGGCAGCAGTGCCACGCTCCCTCTCTGTGCTGAGCTACCTGGATGGGAGCCGAAAGGCCCAGCCCAGCTTGTGCCCGTGCCTCCAGCATGGGGCAGCACTGGCACTGGTAGCAGCCTGGCAGAGCCAGAGCGGAGCTGCCTGCTCCTGCAGCCTCCTACTCGCAGCACGGCAGAGCTCTGTGTTCCCACAGCCCAGCAAGGGAGGCTCCTTGCAGGCTGAGCAGGCAGCACGGTTAAAGTGGGGACATGTGGCCTTTTCCCCGTGTGGGGTGGTGCCACCAGGCTCCTGGAGCAGAGCAGGGACGTTGCCAGCAGCACACGCAGCAGGAAGCCTCCAAGCACGGGCTCAGCTCCCCGTGAGCCTCCCCAGGCACGCGCAAAGCATAGGAGGAGCTGCGTCCTTGGACGAGAACCATATTTATTTCACGGACACAGAATTGCACTGGTGATCGATTCTACGCACACTGGGGACACGCAGCAGCACGGCCCCGCGGGGCCAGGCCGCCGGGGCAGAATTCACACAGATACTTGTTTCTTCCGAGGGACCGATTGGCGGGATGGGGCTCCACAGCCAGGCTCCCGCTCCTGCTGCGGGGTAGCTCCCGCCCCAATCAAGGATAGAAACATTAAATAAGTATATACAGCACCTCTTGGGGCGGGCTGGAACAGGCTGGGTGGGACAGGACTCAGTTGCCCATTTTTACTTTAGAAGTCTGGAAAGAAAGGAGACGTGTTAGAGCGTACCCTACAAACCCCAGCCTAGCACCTTAATCCCACTCAAGCACCCCAGGACTGCAGGCAGATAATTGGCCCCACCAATAAGCCACGAGCATTAAACAGGGTGCACCTAAGGTGACACCCTTGGTGACAGTTGCTCTTTGGGCCATCTGAAGAGCTTCACTGCCACCCAGAGGCACAGCACCCCGTGGGGACAGCTGTCACCCCAAACTCCTCAAGCAGCCTCAGCTTCACAATGCAGAGGACTGTGCTGGAGCCCAGGTGTTTGTCACCTCAAGGTGACAGGCACCTTGTGCTCACGTAAGCCCCAAGGCCCCAGGAGGCAGGTACCTGCAGGATAGCAACGATGACCCCGAACAGCCCTATGGCACTGCCAAAGATCTCCACGATCAGGATCTTGACGAAGAGGCTGGCATTCTGGGCATCAGCCAGGGCAGCCCCGCTGCCCACGATGCCCACGCACACTCCGCAGAAGAGATTGGACAACCCCACAGTCAGGCCAGCCCCGAACATGGAAAAACCTGTGAGAGATGGACACTGCAAGAGCAGGGGGTAACCCCCTTCCTCCTGCAGCCGGGGCACACAGAAGCAGCAGCAGCAGCTCTGGCTGGAGACAGTGGGAGAACCAAAGCTGAGAAGTGGCTAGGGAAGGTAACCAAGCAGCCACTTTGGGGCAGAAGAGACATGCCTGCTGTCCACAGCAGCAGGAAGAACCCTGACATCGTTCACGCGGGGCTGACAGGCTCTGCTTGGATGGAGCCTGTCGGCCTGAAGGTCGTGGGGCAGGTGAGCTGGGCCCTGCAGTCCCACACTGAAGGCAGAGGGAGCAGCAGGAGGCTGTGGTGAGAGGGAGGCGAAGCTCACAGCAGCACCACCAGGGGCTAGCAGTCCTTACCTGCATGGTAGTTCCTGGCTCCAATCGTCTCTGGGGTGACTGCAGAGAAAGGCTGAGAGAAAGGACAGGGCCTGGGTTACCTGCGTGCTGCCCCATCTCACCCTTCAGTCTGCACAGCGACCACCCCACAGACTGCCAGCCCAGGGGCTCCCAGAGCCACGACAGCACCCCAAGTCCCCAGGGGGCCATTGCTCACATCGCAGGCCCACGTCCACCTGCCTGTCCCCACCGTGGCCCTGGGGCCAGCCCAAATCCTCCCGTACCTCGGCCATGTTACTGATGACGATTGCCATGATAATCCCATAGATGGCCACAGCCTCGCAGAAAATGATGCTGTGGGAGAAAGGCAAAGTCTGACCGCAGCGTCCCAGGCTCTGAAACCCCACCCCAAGCAGCACATTTCACTTCATGCCCAGTCAGACCCCTCCACAGCCCTCTCTGAGCCTGCCCCACTGCTGCCAGGGGCAGAAGGGCAGCCCAGACCACCTCTCGCACAAGGCAGAGCTGTGAAGCATGAACGCTGCGTGCTGGTTGTGCTGTGCCACCCCAGAGACCTGTGAGAGCCCTGTGGGAAGCACGTCCTGGGAGCCCTCCGCTCCACCAGCCCCTTCCGGGAAGGGCTGCGCATGGCCTGGGGAGCCCCTGCCCAGGGCAGGATGCGTGATCCCCGGGTGTTTGTTTTGAACACACTGGGCTCATTCACTGCGTGATATCACACCACTTGTGACCCTCCGAAGCAGTACTCGGCCTCCTTTAGGGCTCTTTGTTTTGAAAGCAAACAGCAGCAGCAGCTCAGCAAGGAACGGCCTACCAGCAGCACCCAGTGACAGGGTGCTGGGACGGCCCTGCCCAGGTGAGGCATTAACCCCAGACCCACACCTACCTGACCAGGTTCTTGGTTTTGATCCGAGGGGCTTTGACTCCGCCACCGATGATGCTGGAGCCTGTGATGTAAATCCCCCTGTGGCAGACAAGGGTGGTTGGAGGAGGGCCTGGCACTCGCTGAAGGGCTCAGGAGGAAAACCAGGATCTTCCAGCTGAGCGAAGAACCGGGCATGCAGCTGGGGGATGCTGCGGGCTCAGCCGCAGGGCCGTAGTGGTCCCGGACACTGCCAGCTACACCAGCACAACAGCTGGGGCACAAGAACAACCACTGCACAGCCCCCAGAGATCACGGGACATCCCTGCCTCTTCACACCCTTGCAGCCTGCAAGGTAGCCTGCCCAGCCCCACCGCTGAGGTGACCCACGCAGCCCCACGGCTCTGCACACACACGCTGTGCTTCCCCTGCCCGGCTGCAGGAATCCACAGCGTACACACAGCCACCCAGATGGGACAGCAGGAGCCTGCTGAAGAGCCAGCCCCACTCACCAGGCAGCACCCACCACGGACAGGGAGATGGCCAGGCCAATGCCCAGGTTGGACCACATGTAGGGAGAGGTCTCCGTCAGGAACCTGGGCAGGAAGAAACGCCCCGTGGCAGCGTGCAGGCAGAACCCCCCTAGCCACGGTGCACAGCCCCAGAACAGGCACCAGGCAGCCCATCACGCCCACCGCACAGCCCAGGGTGGGCTGGGCACTGCCAGACCGAGCGACACAAGGGCACCCTGGCTGCAGTCACTGAGCCGCAGCACCCTGGGCAGGAGCAAGGTCAGCTGCAGCAGGGTGAAGTCTACGCCTCTCGTGGAGGGGACACACCACTTGTTGCAGGTCTTGCTCCCCTGGGACGCGGTGACCTCTGCCTGTCACTTGAGAGCGAGCGCTGCAGCCACCAGGTACTGCCAACAGCCGCCCTCCTCGCGCAGCCCCACGCTCGGCAGGGGGGTGCCGGTATGTTTCGGGAACTCACCAGGCCACATCGAAGCGGAAGCCCAGGTCAAATATTGTGTAGCAGATCCCTGGAAAGCAAGAGTGACAGGAGAACCTTCAGACAGGCACCAGCTGTGCTGCTGCTGTCTGCCCACCTGCTGGGGCCCTGCAGCTGCTGGGCAGAGGCGAGGAGAACAGCACGCAGGAGGGCTTCTGGCAGGACTGGGTGCATGGTGCCGAGGGGCAGGGTGCCCCTCCAAAGCAGCCCCACGCCCCAGCACCTCCTCCATCTGCATCACCCAACAGCTCAGCCCCGCTGGAGAGCCCCAGCACCGGGCAGTGAGCTCCTCTCTGTCACAGCAGGGATGAGGAATGAGGCTGTGCCCTGACCCATCATCACATGCCGCTCTGTCACCGTCCAACCAGGGGCTGTTCCGCTCCCGAGGAGCCCATAAAGTGACAGCAGCTGCAGTTGACCCCCTGCCCTCATTTTTCCAAGTCTAGAGATGTTGGAGACGCATCTGCTGAGCTCAGAGTTTCCTCCAGGGCTAGCCATTTGCAGAGACATTTGCACTCCAACACAGGCAGCAGGTATCAAAGCACGGGCTCTAACACAAGCCCCTCTCCCATGCTGGCTTCCCGTGCAGGGAACCCAGCAGCACTGAGGTGTTTGCACCCAAACCTTGCCATGTTCTGAGCCCACAAACAGTGAATGAGAACACAGCTGCAGACAAGGAGATTTGCTCTTTACATGACTCACAGCTAAAAAAGAGACTGTGACCTGGCTCTACTGAAGAGATAAACGCAGGCAGTGTCACGCTGCCTGTGCCCTGCCAGATAGAGGGTTAACAGAACCAGGAGGATGCACGAGTGCCGCCACCACCCCAAAACGGGAAGCAGTAACTTCGGGAAGCAGTAACACTGGTCACTGCTCCTGTCTGAGGAACAGGGCTGGCCCCTTGGAGCCCACACAGAAATGAGGAACAGTGCTGCAGCCATGGAGCACAGAGCGAGGCCGCACCCCTCCCACACGCCTGCAACCTTCAGGGCTGACAGCCTCAGCACTGCCAGGGCTGGGCCCACCAGGCTGGCACCGGTTTGTGTTGTGGTTCGCTGCTGGCGGAGCAAGGAACCGAACCCAGCCAGCCTCAGCTGCCCCCTGTAATGGGGAGAGGCCAAGAGGAGCTGCATCCAGCTTGGGGAGGAATGGGGGGGGCACCTTCCACCTCCTCAGCAGCGGGCACAGCCTCGGGTTCGCAGCACAAGGGAAAAAGGGGTGAAAGACGTGAAAGACCCTTTCTTGTGAGTTCTGCTTACCAGCCCGTGTGACTCAGAGGGCACTGGGACGGGGCCTGGTGTCCCCTCACCCTGAGCCAGGTCCCTGCCAGCCTGCGCTCACCTCACCGGCAGCCCTGGGCACCGGGTGCCCCGTTACCCTCCCCCCCCCCACCCCGGGGCCCCCCCCCCCCGCCCCCAGCCCTCTCACGGCCCCGGGCCTCCCTCACGGCCCCCTCACGAACCGGAGCTCCCCAGGCCGCCCTCACGGCCCCCGCCACGGCCCCGGACCCCCTTACGGCCCCCTCCCGACGCGCCCACATCCCCCTCCTGCTCCCCCAACAGCCCCCTGACGGCCCCCAGCTCCCCAGGCCGCCCTCCCGGCCCCTCCCGGCCCCCCGCCGCCGCTCACCGACGCCGAGCAGCGTGGCCCAGAAGGCCAGGCCGAGCCCCGAGTAGAGCAGCGCGAGCCCCGTCATGGCGGCGGCGGCGGCGGCACCGAGCGGCACCGGCGGGGCGCGAGCAGCGTCACCTGACCCGAGCGCAGCGCCCCGCCGGAAGGCACGTGACGCACCCCCCCCGAAACCTATTGGCTGCGCCGCCAGGCAGCCTCAAGAGAACTACAGAGACCACAATGCACCGCGACGAGCGCTTCGTTCTATTGGCTGTTTTCCTCCCGGGGAGGGCGGGGACGGGCTCCTATTGGCCCCGCCCTGGAAACGGGCGCAGAGGAAGGGGTCCCGCGTGCGACCGGGGGGGCGGGGGGGGGTGGTCGCCATGGCGACGGCCTTCTGCACCGACGGCGAGGCCGCGCTGCGGCGGGCGCTGGGCCCGGCCCCGGCCCCGCGGGGGGACATCGACGGCTGCTACGAGACGGGCCGGGCGGCGGCCTTCGTGCGGGGGGGCGGCTTCAGGAAGGTCCGTGGGGGGTTCTGGGGGGCTGCGGGGGGTCGCACGCCGCCCCCCGGTGCCTCACGCCCGCCCCCCCTCCCGTCCCCTTAGGTCGCCCTGCAGTTCCCCGACGAGCTGCTGCCGGACGCGGCGGCCGTGGCGGCCCGGCTGGAGGCGGAGAGCGGGGCCGAGGTGTCCGTGCTGGGGGACACCACGTACGGCAGGTCGGTGTGGGGCTGTGGGGGGTGGGTCCCGGGGGTCCTGCCCATCTCCGTGGGGCACACCGGGGGCTGTGGGGCTGCTCCTGCCCTGCCTGGGGGGCTTGGGACAGCAGTGGCCGTGCCAGGAGGACCAGGACACGCAGCCCGTGTGCCCCCTGGTAGGTGCTGGGTCCCCCAGGCTGATAATGCTGGGTGTCCCCCCCCCAGTCCGTTAATGCTGGCTCTCCCCACAGCTGCTGCGTGGACGAAGTGGCCGCCGAGCACGTGGGTGCCGAGGCGGTGGTGCACTACGGCCCGGCCTGCCTCAGCCCCTGCAGAAAGCTCCCGGTGCTGCACATCTTCGGGCAGCAGCCTCTGGATGTCGGGCGTTGCGCAGAGGTCTTCCGGGAGCTCTATCCTGACCGGCAGAGCCGCGTGGTGGTGCTGAGCGACGTGGTCTATGCCTACGCGATGGGTGAGTGGTAATGCTGGCAGTGCTCTGGGCTCTGCAGAGCTGCTGGGGGGAAGGCACCAGGCAGAGGCTTTCCAGGTGCCATCAGCCCTGATTTCTGCTCTGCACCCGTATTTCATTCTCCCTCTTCTCCCCCTTCAGGTGAATTGGAGCAGCAGCTGTGCCCCGAGTACCCCAACATTGTCTTCTCCCAGGTGGTGTGTGGGGACCCCCCTGGCCCTGCGCCGCCCGGGGAGGTGCGGCAGTTCGGCCGCCAGTTCCGCATGGAGGCAGCAGGAGGGCTGCAGGACTGGGCCATGTTCTACGTGGGAGCCGAGGGCCTGGCCCTCACCAACTTCATGCTGACCTGGAACCGCTGCCCCTTCAGCTCCTTCAACCCCGCCACCGGCCACGGCCGCCGGGAGACCCTCAACGTCAACCGGGCCCTGATGCGGCGCCTCTACCTGGTGGAGCGGGCGCGGGACGCCCGCGTGGTGGGCATCCTGGTGGGCACCCTGGGCGTGGCGGGCTACCTGGACGTGCTGCAGCACCTCCGCCAGCTTCTGCGCTGGGCTGGCAAGCGCAGCTACACGCTGGCCGTGGGGAAGCCCAACCCTGCCAAGCTGGCCAACTTCCCCGAGGTGGACATCTTTGTCCTGGTGGCCTGTGCTCAGAACTCCTTGCTAGACTCCAGCGACTTCTACCGGCCTGTGGTGACCCCCTATGAGCTGGAACTCGCCTGCAACCCGGCCCGGGAGTGGACGGGGAACTACCTCACTGACTTCCGAGACCTGCTGCCAGGTGACAGCTGAAAATCAGCTACGGCCACCCTCCTGGGGAGCATCACACCCGGCCTGGAGGCTGCCGTTGCCTCTGTGTACACCGGGGAGGGGGGGGGGGAAGACACACACACAGGGCTAATGGTGCTATTTCTCATCAGGTGCCTGCGCACATGTTGAGCTGCCCCCAGCCGTGCCTGCAGCAGAAGCTGTTCCCGACGTCTCGCTGATCACAGGGGAGATGCGTGCTGCCCACCTCTGCGACCTCCCAGCCACCCAGCTGCCCCCCAGCACCTCCCTGGCCTGCAGGGACCAGACTCGGGCCCTCGCGGAAATCAGCCCCGCTGGTTTGTGGTTTGGTTTCATGGTGGGGCCGAGCCCTAGCGCGGGGCAGTGCCTCCTCCCTGCTCCCCAGTAACAGCTCTCCCTTTCTCTCCCCTCCCAGCCTCGTTCCTGGAGTCCCGCAGCTGGCGGGGCCTGGAGCAGCAGCTGGGGAAGACGCCTGTCTCCAAGGCCGTGCAGGGCCGGCGAGGCATTGCCATTGCCTACGAGGACGAGGGCCGTGAGCAATCCTGATGTGGCGGCAGCACCAGCCCCTAGCCGGGGGGGGGGGGGGCTGTGCTGGATGTCGCCTCTCACTGGGTATTAGACCTGTGAGGGGCTCACGAGGGTCCAGAGCTGGCTCCAGGTAGGGCACACATTGTGTGCGTGCTTCTCAGTGCCCACAGAAGCCCTGGGCTGGGGCAGCAGCAGGGCCAGGACAAGGCACTTGGCCCAACCCTGGCCACCGAGGGCTCCCTGCAGCACGTGGTCCGTAGGAGCTTTGGCCCTACGAGGGATGGTTATGGCTTCATGGGAGCTGACAGAGCCAGGAGTCTGGGCTTGTGGGGGTTCCTGCTGTTAACTAAAGCTCAACTGAAAAGGAGTTGCGTGTAAATTGATTTGTCTTCTAGGATCAAACACGGGCTGAAGAGTACATACGGGGGCCCTGGAGCAAAAACACAGATCACAGACACCCCAGCCATGATTCAGTCACCCCACACCCCTCAGCTGGGCTCTCCCCCAGGGGAAATAGGCAAAGTGCAAGCACCGCAGTGACGACAGCCACGACGTAGAAATATCCTTAATATAATTAGGTGCAGGGCCTCCCCCCTCCCAACCACACACATACAAACGAGCAGGGGGCAAACCCCCTGCACAGCCAGTCCCTGCCACGGGCGCAGGGGCAGCCTCCCCTCCGTGGGGCTATGCTGGGGCAGGGTGGGCAGCCCGGCCGTGGGGCAGTCTGTGCTGGGGCTGTCCTGCCCTGGCCCCCCCCCGCCTCCTGCAGCCGGCACTCCCGTCCCCTGCAAGGGGGGAGCATGCTGGGGGAACAAAAGATGCTGACACCGAGATGCGGCCACCAAGTCTAGCTGAGGAGCGTCCCGAGTGGGTTAATTCTAGGTGGAGGGTTATTCTACGAGCCGTACTGCAGCAGGGCAGGGAGGATGGGGGCTTCCTGGCGGGGAAGAGCTGGTCTGGGTTAAATTGTCCGCGGTCCTGGGCGGGTGCTCAGTAGTCTGCTGTGTACTCCGTGCCATGCAGCCCTCGGCACAGCAGGGTGAACTCCTTCACCATCTCCTTCACTCGCCGCTTGTTCACACGCTCTCTGCTAACACAGAGGGAGGGACAGGTGAGGCAGGCAGCAGGGACGGGCTGCGATCATCCCCGCCACTCGTGGGACACGGCCCCCGCAGTGGGGAACACACAAACCTGAGGATCTGCTGGCTGAAGGTCTCTTTCTGCTCGGGGCTGACGCGGGCTGAGGGGAAGCCGTCCTGCTGCATGGCGTCCTTGATCCAGATGCTCAGGTAGCTGAAGCAGTGCTTGTTCAAGGCAAAGAGGATTTCTGCAAAGTGATCCATGAGGCTGCGGGAGGCCTGGCCACCAACGCCCTGCGACAGAGCAGACAGACCCAGCTGAGCCACGTGCTGAGCTCAGCTCAGCGCTTGTTGCCTCTCCCAGCCCCGGTGTCACCCCGCCTGTCCCCTCACACGTGCCACTCACCTCCAGCACTGCCTGCAGCAGCACTTTGCCGTTCTCATGCACCACCTGTCCCACCGGGGCGATCTCTCCGCAGCGGGGCAGCAGCTCTGTCTGCAACGCAGCAACCAGCCCGCTCAGCACCTAGGCAGGTCCTTGAGCTCCCCTGCCTGTCCCACAGCCCCACTCCTGCCCTCCTGGCTCTCGGAGGGCTGCAGCACAGCCCCTCGGGGCTGTAGAGATGCAGCTGAGGAAGCCCTGATACTCACAAAGAAGCCACAGGATGCTTTCACCGTTGGGGCCTCAGGGAACTTGAGGGAAAGGACACCTGCAGGTGGAAATCACTGAGGTGAGAGGCCAGAACCTTCAGGTACCATCCCAAACCAGCCCCTGACTGGTTTGCTCCCAGAGCTGCAGGAGCAGCCCGGGCTCCCAGCAGAGGGATGGGAGCAGGTCTGCGTGCACAAGGCTCGTGCCCCTGCCCACGGTACTCACCACACTGAAACACCGCCTTGACGTCCAGGTTGCTGCACAGGAAGAGGTCTGGCTTCCTTTTCAGAGCCTGCAAGGCACACAGACAGGCCCAATAAGCACAACCCTGCAGAGGCAGCCAGGAAGACTCCTAGGAACCCGGCGCCCCAGGCAGCCTCTGCCTGGACACACACTTACCTGGGCACACGCACGGCAAACAGCAGATTCACAAAGTACAGAAGGAAACCATCGCTTTTCCCCCCAAGAAAATGTCAACCAAACATCCAGGCCCTTCGCAACACCCGGGGAGCTCTGACCCCAACACCTGAGGATAGATGCCAAGGAGGTGTACACACAAATGCTTCAGACACAGAGGACAGGTTTCCTGTCCCAGCAGGACGGGACAGGCAGAGGCAGCACTCCTGGGACACTGGCAGCCACACCAGGCCCAGCAGAGGATACCTCTGGCTTGGTCCTCTCCTCTTGAAGATGCTGGTGTTCCTGGGGTCACAGCCACTGGTTCACGCAGTGACCCGTGTTTTGGTTGCCCCCAGCCTGGACCAACAACTCACTGCTCTGGCTGCAAGGCAGAGGAGGCAACGAGGTGCCAAAATTGCTTAGCAATTTCTGGCAGCCAGTATGAGATCAAAGAAAGCCGTGGTTTTATTCTCCACTCGGTGACCCCACCAGCCACGGTGGGGCTCAGGCTTTGCTGCTCCACCCACCACCACTGGGGACACCCTGAGCCGTGGCACGATGGGGCCAGTGCCGTGGCTTTGTCCCCCCTGTGCTGGCACAGGGCAGTCACAGGACAGAAACGTTTCAGCCTCCGCTTGCTGCTCCACAGGAGGGTTTCTGCCCTGCTATGCAAAGCAGCCACGTCTGTGCCCCCCACGCCACCGTGCCCACTGCTGTGGGCTGGCACTGGGGACAGCAACCACACGCCCAGTCCCACTGTCACCAAGACACCAGGGACAGCAGCCACAGCCTGTCCCCAGAGGTCTGAGAGCAGGACACCACGGCAGGAGCCTGGCTCCTTTCCACGCTGGGCTGAGCTGTGTGCTGCCCTCTGAGCCCTCTCCCGGGGGTGACAGCAGGGACAGTCTTCAGCCAGCAGCACTCAGGCCCCCTGCCTGCAGCCACCATCCTCACCCAGAGCAAAACTGATTTCTCTCCCTCCCCTTCTTGCTTCCCTTCCAGGGAAAGCCCCCGGCCATCAGCCTGGTGCAGGGAACATGCTGGAGAGCAGGGAGCCTGGCAGGTTTCGGGGTTACCCCAACCCCTTTCTGACGCTTTGTATCATGCTGCAAGAGGACGCGGATTTGGCACTGAAGGCACTGCTACGCCTGGCAGAGGCGGCACAGCCAGAGACCAGCCTCCCTGCTTGAGGCGAGCGGTGGCCTTCACTGGCGAGAGCCGGGGCTGTGTGATGCCTGTGTGTGTATATACAGACTGTGCTCCTTCCTCCTGACACACTCACAGCGAGGACAGCCAGCAGATGGGCAATGGTTCGGAAACATCCGCACATTGCAGCTCCACGGTCTGCTCAGCCCCATACTGGACAAACACATGCAAGACACATCGTCATCTTGGGCATGAAACCCCCCTGCTTCCCCCGGCTGCACCCTGCCAAGGGCACCTGGCCCTGGTGACACCGCCCAGCCATCGGTTCCTCTGCCCTGCAAAACCATTCAGCTGGCACAAGTCTTCCAAGACACTCAGGTTACAAAATCAGGTTACAAAAGCCACCTACCTGCACGATGCTTCCCCCAGCCAAACCAGCCTGAGGTCTGCAGAGGCACCCGGGCTCTCCTGGAGACCCCCTGCAGCGCCCACTTCTCGCTTGGTCAATGCTACGGGTGAAAGCACGCTGCAATTTGGGAGGGCTCCTTCCTCCACCAATGCAGAGCAGCGTGCAAGCCCAATCCAGGCACGTGCATACACATCTAATGTGCAGAGCAGCTTTTTACCCCCGTGAGATGGGGCCCTGGGGAGCTGCTCCATCAGGAAGCAGCACCAGGTGGGTCTGGCTGCTTCTTCCCAGCACCAGAGAGCCCTGCACCAGCCCTGGGGCCTCTCCTTGCCTGTCTGTCTCCGTGTCTCCTGCCAGAGCTGCTCTGCTCCCGTGCTCTGGGATGGGGACAGGTCCTCAATTTTCACCTGGCAGTGTCCCCCCATCCTCTGCTTGCAGCAGGCACTGTGGAGGCAGGCACTGGCTCTCCTGAGCATTATCCTGCAGGCTGGCACAGAAAGGGCAGGGGGCTCTCCTCTGTGGCAGCTATGAGACCCTCTGGGCAGGTCTTTAGAGCAGGTTCTTCTGCACTGAGCTCCTCTGAGGTCAGCAGGCACAGAGGGGACATGAGAGGCCACCACACCCCACTCCTCCAGCCAAGGGACAGCAGGGGTGGTGCAGCTAGCAGTCAGCCCCTGCCCGTGTCCGATGCAGGGCTGCAGACGTGGTGGAGAGCTCGAGGGCTCTGCTGTCCCGAGGGAAGGGCTGTGCTCCCTCCCCAGAGGGGGATAGCTCACACTGTCACCCAGCCTCAGCACTGCCAGAGGTGACAACTGTGCAGTCTGACCCAGCGCAAGGGAGGGAGGAGGATGACAGTGGTGGCTCTGCATGGTCAGGCACAGAAGGTCCCACATCTTCTACCCATCAAGGCCCACATGCACCATCTGCCCCTGGGGACACAGCCAGGGTGCTCTGGAGGTCCACACTGGTGTGGAGAAGCCTGTGAGGTTTGGTGGAACTGCTGGAAAGTTCATTGGGGAAGCAAACTGGGAAGTGCTGGCCCCACGGCATAGCCAGCAGCTCCTGCTGGATGCAGAAACTGAGCCAAGAGCCAGCACAAGACATCTTGGTTTGGAAACTGCACAACAGAGCTCAGGGTGAGCCAGGCATTGGTCTGCACTCCCCTAAACCCTAACTCAGAACAACCACACTGCAACCAGGAGTACAAGTGGTACCTGCTGGCCAGAGAGCAGGCAAGGGCTCACAAGCACAGGACCAGATTCTCCTCACCTCGTCCAGCTCCTGGCCTGGTCAGTGCCACCAGAGGCTGGGGCAGATCTAACTGCAAGAGGTGCCAGCACTGCTCAGTGCAGGCTTACAGCACACTGATTAATTCATATTTAGTTTTGATTTGCAACAACAGCATTAATAAGACATTTGTTTGAAGCCAGCATGGTCTTGTGATCAGCTAGCCATCATCAGGAGTGGATTGAGAATTAACACACTGGCAAAGCACTCAGCTGCACTAACTGGGCAGCCTCACAGCCAGCTGAAATCCTAAGTGACACAGAGAGAGCTCCCTGAATGCTTGTGACCAAGGGCTGACGTGCAGGTACCAGGAGGCAGGAGCAAGCAGGAGCCAGATGCATCTGTCACCTCTCTTCACAAGGCTGGTGAGAAGGAAGGAACTGGCTGGAGCTCCAGCATCCATGTTGTAAACTCACAGGAAAAACACAAACATGGCATGATTCAAGAGCTAGGGAGGACAGACTCCAGCAAGAGCCTTATGAAAGCAGAGCGTGTTCCTCTGGAAGAGGACAGGCCATGCTGGTGGGGCTGGACACACCTCTGCTGTCAGGCAGTGCCTGAAGTCCTGAGAGCCAGGACGGATGCAGGGCCGTTTCCTGATGAGTTTCACAGCACCCCGCCAGACTGTCAGCCCTGGGAGAGGAGGAAACCTTGAAACAATCCCACGTGTGAGCAGAGAGGAAGGGGATGGGGCCCTTTGGGCTCCGTGGGGTTGCTGGCACAAAAATCCCAAGGAAACATGGGGTCGGATGGCTGTCAGAGATGGTGGGCTGGCAGCGCGCTGTTAATTATCTCCAGACATCGAGGAGGACGCCAAGCTAGAGAGGAACTCAGTACTTTCCAAAGAAACTGCAAACAGCCTCGGGAGAGTCTCTCAGGGCTGCCTTCCCCCCATGGCAGGACCACCTCTACCTGCCCTGCAGTAGTGAAAGGCTTGCTGAGAATTACTTCAAGTGAGAGCACCTCCCCAGGTGACCTTTCAGTGCTTCCCCATGCTGTTAGGAACGTCTCCTACTGCCTAACCTGACTCCTTTTCCATGATTTCCTCCCATTACCTCAATTCAAAGTGAATAAAAATTACCTGTATCTTTGGCATTACCTTTTACACACCTGAAGACCCATTCAACTCCTCAGGCTGTCCTCCTCACGTTTACAAGGTGAGGATCTGGCTGGATCCCTGTGCTCTCTGGTCTGCATCTACAGAAACGCCGTGCCCCAGCCCGGGCGCAGTGCTCTAGCTGAGGTCTCGCCTGTCTGCGCGGCAGGGAAGGACACCTTCGTGAACTTCACATCCCACTTACTGATCCTCAAACCATGTGTGAAAACCTCGTCAGAAGGTCACAGCTTTCAAGACAGGCATCAACAAAATCCGCAAATGCTTTCCAGAAACCTCAATTACTTTACACCTCTCAACAGAAAGAGTGGTAAAGAAAATGCTGTCATGGTTTGTAAGATGGGACTCCTCTCGGCAGGATCTGGACTTCAAAGCACAATGTATGGATGGACACAGCCTGGGACATGATGAGCAGCTTCCCCACCTGCTCCGTGCCGGCTCCATCCCACAAGACCTGCACACGGGCCGAGCAGCCATCAGAGGGGGCTGCCCAACAGCTGAATGCTCAGGACAAGCCGGGCCCAGCACAGTGCCCAAAAGCAGACACCCAGGGAGGCACCAGCAGACCAACTCTCTGCCAGCCGCCAGCCATTCACTTGCGCCCAGGACATCAGGACTTCTCCCCCGGCAGCCACGGCAGGCTGTGGAGCACGCCGAGCTGCTGTTGCTCCCGACAGCTGTATATACACACACAGCACAGCGCGGGCCCTGCCTACCCGCTGCCAGCGGTGACTGCAGTCCCTGGCCAAGCAAGCAGGACGTCACACCGTGTGGTGGCAAGACGAAGAGCCCCGGCACAGAGCTGCACACACACAGGCCCATGGACACGCTCACAGCAGACCCTTGCTGTCACCCTCGTTCCAAGAGGGGACAGGCAGGCGGCTCCTCCCGACACAAACCGCAGCCACGTGCCATCGAACCAGTGCCACGGGAGCTGCGGCCGCCACCTCCCAGCCACCGTCCCCACACACTGCTGGGGCTCGGTGGCAGTGCAGCACGGCAGGCTGGCCAGGCAGAGAGCGCGGTGGCACCCGGGGTCCTGGTACCACCACAAGCAGGTTGCTGGCCCCAGCAGAGGAGATGGTTCAGAGCTGGTGGCCACGCAGCCCAGCACCAGGCTAAGGCAAGGCTGCCTGCCACCACGGTGCCAGCCAGCCAGCTCAGCCTGTCCCGGCTCTGCAGGACCCCTCACGGGGCAGGCAGATGAGTAGGACCACGACCCCTTAATGCTCTAATTTTCTGTCAGCCAAGCGTGGCTGTGGCAGCAGCCCAAAGCCCCCGGAGCTGTGCCCCCAGGCCAGGCGAGGGGGTGGCAGCTTGGGGCTGCCCTGGGGATGGTGCGAACCCAGAACTAAAGGAGAATGTTTTGTTTTCAACTTCCACGGAAACAGATGGAGAAACTCGATATTCAACTAAAAGGAAAAAAACGTTGTCAACAGAAAGCTAAAAATAGGTTTAAATTGAATTAAAAAGAGAAAGAGAGAGAACAGAAAGTGAATGAATAAGAAACTAAAACACACCTGTGCCAGGAGTTGCATAAATGAATCAACAATATCAGGATGATCCCTGGGCCCTAAAATATAATAAAGATGTAACTTAAGAGAAAAATCATACAAACAGCAACTCAACATCATATAGTTATGTGATACAGAAAGAATTTACAAGTGAAAACAGGAGTGTAAGGGAGGAGGGGTGTGTGGGGAAGGGGATGGGCAACATGAGCAGCTTGAAGCAAGTTAAAGAAACAAAACATACAAAAAATCATGAAACTTGGAGAACCCAAGAACAGAAAGAAACTGCAAAGGAAAGGGTCTGAAGCCCCAGGGTCTCCAGCTAGTGCCTGGGTGCTGCAGAGCCAAGGAGGAGATCTTCATGTCCTTGGGGAGGGAGAGGAGGAGCAGGGGCTAGCTGGGCACCATCTCCACAAGGAGAATTAGAGCTTTTGCATTGTGGGGACTGAGTGGGTGTCTTCAGAGCACCGTTTGGTCCTGAAAGATAACTGCAAGTGAACGACAACACCTCAGCAAATGCTCCACAGGCCCAGCTGGGCTCAGGCTTGCACATGCTCGTCACCAGCATCAGCTGCTCGGGAGCCCCTGGCACAGTTGCCCTCCCGCCCCATTCCCAGATGCTCCCCGAGTCCCTGAGTCCAGCAGCCCCCAAAGAGACCAGCTGGTGCCCAGAGGCATCCGTGCCAGCACCACTCACCCTACCTTGCCATCTGAATCCCTGCACGGACACATCTCAGCCCCCGCAGAGTCGCACGTCCCCCCCTCTCCTGCTGCCCGGAGAGGACCCCAGGGTGGGAGCGCAGCCCTGGGCACGCAGCGAGCTGGGCGGCCGCTTGCTGGAGTGAGGCTTGCCTCCGAGTGCTGGCACACGGGGGCTGTGTCCCCTGCTGCCCTCCCCTCCCTTTCCTCGTGCCGATGTGCTTGCCTGGCTCCGAGCCAGGAAGACCCGAGTGCACGCACACCCACGCGCCACTGGCAGAAGCGGGGACCTGACCTCTGGGTGAGCCCAGCTCGCTCGTCACTGACCCAAGTGACACCGGAGCACGGCAGGACGTGCTCGGACCGTGGTGTCCCAAGGGAGCACGAGCTCCTCACATCCCCCGCCTCCCTAGCTCTGAGCCTTGGACTGGGGAAGGCATCATGATACCCTCTGATAATGTGAAAAGCTCACGTAAGAACTGGGCCAGCAGCTCCAAGGGGTGCTTGTCCCTGTTGTGGGGCAAGTCACCACGAGGCTGAAGGGAGCTGTGGTGTGCAGGGGCCTGTCCTAACCCCATCTGCCTTTTGTAGCGAGGAAGTAATGCAGGCAGCAAGCCAAACACGGGGCCCTGCCCTAAGCAAGGATGCTGGACACAGCAAGGACTGAAGAGGTGCTTTCACCGATGTTCACACGTCTTCCTGCTTGTGCAAGGGCTTGGCTCCCAGCCACCACAAATGCCACTGTTCTGCAGACAAACCCCAGGATCTCCCGGTGAATATGCAGCCAAGTGGGCCTGGGGCTCCTGCTCTATCCTGGCATGAGGTGCCCAGCCCTGACACGGGACTGGGGCCACCACCTGAGCTCCGAGCCCTGCGCTGGGGTTCCCTGCTTCTGCTGTCCTGCAAGGAAGGTACCCACCGTCCGGGGGTTGGGATGAATCCGAGACACAGAGATGGCCCCGTTAGCTCAGCTAGGAGTGAAAACAGCCATTCCTGGAAAGACGCCTCCAGACTCCATGCATGCAACAGCCTGACAACAGCCCCAGCACGACGAGGAGCTCATCGCACATACCTTGCTGGAAGAGGGTCAGCGTGACGGAGGTAACGAGCAAGAAGAGGGCCTTGATGGGAGGGAAGTGGGCAGGCTCATGAGCAAAGATGTGAACCAGCTGCAAGAGACAATGGAGAAGGACTGAAGCTGTCCTGCACCCTCCCAGTCTCCCCCGGAGCAGCAGCCCCAGCTGTGCCCACGCGGGTCCCTACCTGCCGTGTCAGGTCAATGGCAGAGGCCTGGGGGATGGTGCTGTACATCTGCCCCAGCATCTCGCACAGCTGGGGCACCATGGGGGCGAAGTCATCCAGGAGGGTCTTCACCGACTTCTCAAAGATGGCACAGACAGACTGTGGGGGGGAGAGAGACAACATGAGCAGAGGTGGTGGGCGACCTCTGCAGCACAGGATCGTGGAAGGGCTGGGATTGGAAGGGACCTCTGGAGGTCATCTGGCCCAATGCCCCTGCTCAGGCAGGGACACCTAGAGCAGGTTGCCCGGGATGCCTCACTGCTCTTCCCAGACACCAGGAAACAGCCTTCCCCTGTGGCAGGGAAGCTCCCTGAGTGCCAGGGAGGAGTTGCTGGTGGGAGGCTGCACCCAGGCTTTACTGGACTGAGTGAAGAGAAATGCCATGAGAGGTGACATGGGTCTAGGCCAGAGCAGAGCTCTCCCCTTAGGGGACACAAGCATTTGGTAGCCCCAGCTCTCATCCCCCTGCTGATGGCATGGCTCCTGTAACGAAAGGAGCAGAGCTGACTGGGGCAAAAGATGGACAAGAATGGCCAGACACTGCTGGTGGCAGCAGCGCTGGGCAACCCAGAAAGACACCCCTGTTATGAGGGGATGCAACTGTCTACAACAGGTTGGCAGCATCACCCAGAGTCCATCCGTTGCTGTCCCCTGTGCAGGCCAGTGAGGACAGAGGCAAAGCAGCAGGCAGTAACACAAGGCTCCTGGTTACCTCCACCACCTGGGCATCATTCAGCCACTTGCTGAGGACCTTCTGTATGAGCTGGAAGACTTGCTGCAGAACAACTACCACCTGCAAGGAATGAGAAGAATAAAGAGAATTGGCCCCAAAGCACTGGAGATAGGAGGTTTGGTGCTAAGCATGGCCTGGATTCAACCCTTTGGGCCTTGTCCCCTCCCTGGAGCTGGGGAGCTTTCTTCTGTGCTGAAGCAGCCTGGCACTGCTGGCAGGTAGCACTCAGACTGTCCTCCAGACAGCCAGGTTGATCCTGAGATCAACCTCTGCCCACTGAGGGGAGGTTGGAAGAGCTGAAGGAGCTGCTTTAGCCGAAGCACACCAACTACTACCTTCATGGCACACACTGCATTCTCCACTCACTCCCCTTACAGTCTCTCCTTCTTGCACCAGCCACGTATAACGGGGTGCTTGGCCAGGCTGTGGCCAACAGCATTGAGCTGCCACTGTACTCACTGGGTTGGGTCCTTGCTGCACTGGCAGCTTCTTGACTTCAGTGCTTTCATGGTCGTCATCGTGGTGGCTGATGTCCAGGGTGGTGAACAGGTTGGAGAGCAGCCCCAGGATGTGGATGATGGCCAGCTTATTGGAGGGGTTAGGCTGCCAGGGAAAAATAAAGGTAGAGCATGACACAGACTGCACTGCTCAGTCTTGGTGAGGCCTCTGGGATCCGGAGGAGCTGGGACTGGAGAGGTAAAGAGCCAGAGAGGGGTTCCTCCCACTGTGCCCTAGTCTTCCCTCTCTACCTCTTGGCTGAGCCACGAGGCCTTCCACCCACCCTTACTGGCAAAGGAATCCTGGAGGAAGCACAGGAGCACCATGGCTTGCTCCAACTGAGAGCAAACTGAGACAGCTCCCACCAGGGCGGCATGTGGAACATCACATGAGGGAGGATGACACACGACCAAAGCGTGGGCTCCATCCTGGGGTAGCAGATGCTGATCCAGACAACACACAGCTTGCAAGAGCCAAGGAGCTCCGGTCTTAATGACGAGTAGCTGCAAAGGGCAAAAAGCCTACAACCCAGCTGGTTGGTGGGTCTGTGCTCATCACTGCCTGCCGTGGGGTGAGGGGAAAAAACGACTCATGTTCAGGAGAGCTGCTACCTGAGGCAGGTAGCAGCACGAAGGCACTCACCGTTTCGTCAGCCAGCTTTTCCAGCTGCTGGATGTAGGGGGTGATGAGGGAGTGCAGGTTCTTCAGGATCTCCTCCACTTGCAGCGCGGACAGCAGGAAGCCAAGAGCCTGCATCAGCCACATGCACTGGCTTGTCTGGGTCAGAGAGGAGACACAAGCAGGCGGGTCACTGCCAGGCACAGGCACTGCCCAGAGGTGTCCCTGCCAGCACCATCCACCCTGCCTTGGCACGTGGCTCTTTGAACAGAACTGTCCCAGCCCCTGTGGGGTAAGCATCCTCCCTCCTGTTTGCAGGAGCAGCTTGGGCTCTGTCCCCATGCTTTCTCTTTCCTCCTTTTCCTCCCCAAAATGTGTCTGCAGCTGCACTGAGGTGTCCCCACATCCTTGCTGGGAACTGCTAGAGTTACATCTCCCTGGGAGCTTCCCTCTCTTTGAGGAAATGCCCCCAGAACATCCCCTGCTGCAGCAGGAGCGCTAGGATTAGCCATGCAGAGGATGGCAGATGGTAGGTATTCCTGGCCACACCAAGCTGCTGCAGTGCTGAGCTCTCCCCCAGGACAGCCTAATGCATAGTGGGAGCCCTCACGTGCTCATGGTGAGCACAACTAAAGGGCATGGGGGCGAGCAGAACAGCCAAAGGTGTGAGCAAGTGCCTCTTACCTTGTGAATTTGCTTCATCAACACCTCCTACAAAACAGAAAGGGGGAGATAAAGAAGAGTGAGTGCTGCAGAAAGCCTCCTTGCTTCCAGGGGGCAGGACTGAAGCAGGAAGTCAAGACAAGCAAAAACAAATCGAGTTTTCCCTAGGGAAAAAAGGATGGATGCCCAAGTGCAACCTCAGTAAACCCCTGATGGGAAGGCCAAGATGCCACTGCCTGTCGTTTCTGCAAGTACAAGTGGACACTGGATTGTTAGTGTCCTAGGAGCAGGACAGGCAACAACTTCCCCAGAGGAAGCAAGACGCCCTGAGCTGCTGCTTCATATCCTCTGCACACCCCAGCCTTGCTGATCCGCTCCCAGCTCTCACCTGTGACACAGCCACGATGTTGGCAGCATAGGGTGGCAGGTCGTACTTGCACTCCCGGCAGATCTTCTTCAGGGTGGAGACGCTGGAGATGGAGAGCTCAGGGTTGCCCAAGGCCTGCAGCACCAGCGGCAGCACGTTGTTAATCATGACGGGGTGGTCGGCAAGCCACTCAGAGAGGGCTCCTGCACACACAGACAGGGTCAGACCACACCACGACAGCCAGACCCTCGGTCCCCACACCCCGGGCTGCTCAGCTTTGCTTCCCACTGTTGTTATTACTCATCATCCCCAAGAAGGATGGCTCTGTGGCCAAGAGCCTGGGCTAACTCCAAAGCAAGCAGCAGCAGCAGGATAATGGCAGGCAGAGGAGAGACCCCAGCAAGTGCATCTCGAGAGGGCAGCTCTGGGTGGGCACAGGGGATTCAGAGTGACTCAGGTGGGTCTCCCACCCCAGCCTGCACACAAGCAAGGGCCTCACCGATTGTGAACATGACCGTGTCAGCCAGCTGCACATTGCTGATGCTGATCCGGGGGATGAGGCCAATCAGCCCTGGCACCACATCGGAGTAATTCACGTCAATGGTCTCGGCGATGGACTGGAACCCGTACAGTAAGGCCTCTGTGTGCTGCGGGTAAGGGAGAGGGGACAGTCAGAGCCACGTGCCCAGTGCCATCCCCAGCCCCTGCCCCAACAATCACTCAGACCCAGCAGCAGAGACCATGGATGCTGAGGGAGGGGAGACAGCTGCACAGTCACAGTCACCAGGCACACCAGGCTTCAGGGGGCAGGATATGTTCACCACAGATGCCCCCCCCCCGGGATAACAAAGCAGTATTTTAGTGACCAGAGTCTGAGAGTGATGGCCGCCCAGTGGGGATGCCAAGATGAGCAGATAGGTGCCAACTAGCTGCAGGACAGAGAACCCTGTGCTTCCCCTGCACTCACGCTGCTCCAGGCTTTGCACTGCCCCGCTGCTCTGCCTGCAGCGCTCTGCTGGGTCAAACCTGGGCCCCCCAAGCCAGCCTCGCAGAGCTTCTCCCCCCAGAGTCAGCCAAGGGCACTCAGTGTCTGGCAGAGCAGCAGGGTGGCGATACAGAAAGGACAGGGAAGGCCTCCAGCATTTGTGCTGTGCCACAGCAGTACAGCGCCGGAACAAGACAGAGCAGCAAGGGACCAAGGTCAAACAACAGCTGGACTCTGGTCAGTGCAAAGGACAGGGAGGTGGGAGAAAAGTTATTCCAACAGATCTCTGAGTGCCCACGTCAAGGTGATATTGCTCTTTGCATCCATCACACCCTTTTGCTCTCAATGTCCCATGGCAATAACAGCCCCCTCTGATGCTCCCCCATGGGGCTGGCACCCCGCAGCCCAGTGCCCAGCTCCCCTTGCTCACCTGCCACGTGGACGGCTGCTCTGTGTTGGTCAGGAGACGTCCCAGTTTGTCATAGAGGCTGCTCAGGAGCTCAGCACCCAGCATCTCGTACACGTACATCAGCGTGTCAGAGATGTCCACCCTGCAGAGACACAGGGGGGTCTCCAAATGCTGCCCCATCCCCTGCAGAGCACCGCACAGACGTGCTGCTTCCCCTCCTGCTCCCTGGCAGGGTGACAACCAGGCCGCCACCAGTGTCCAGGCTGGTCCAAACACCAGCTTGTCTCCAAACCACCACCACAGCCAGAACAGCTCTTGGCAGGAGGAATCTCCTGTGTGTCCTTCCCCGGGTCTCCCCACAGCTCTAAGAGGCAGGATGCTGCCAGAATCCTCTCCTGCCTACCAAACAGGTCCCATTTGCACCCAAAGCCACATCTGTGCCTTGCTCCTGCTACCTGGGCAAAGGCCTTGGCAGCAGCCGCACCTGTATATCCGAAACTGCTCCTTCTCATCCGAAGACCAGAAGCCGTACTCCTCATCGGAGGGGAACTGGGCTTTGTGCAGCAGCACGTCCACCAGCTGGAAGTAGACGGGCCTGTAGACCTGCTGGTACACCGCCTGCTTGTCGGGCTCAAAGGAGAGGATGTCATCCTGGTGGCAGGAGGGGGAGAAGTCAGGAGTGGCAGGGAAAGAAGATGGAGCCAGTGTGCATGCTGGATGGGGCTGAGGTGTGTCCTGCAGGGCTGGCTCAGCATGGAGATGCCTTTCCAGCTCATATAGGGTCTGCCTGATGCCCAGCCCTTCTGCAGGTGCGAGGTGTGGAGAAGACAGCCATCTGGGGTCTAAAAGCATGTAAGGCTCCAAGCCCACGTGATGGGCAGCAGAGAGAGCCTGCAGCTCTCACCTCACCCTGAGGGACTGCAACCACGAGCCCCGTGCCAGGGCCTGGCCCGCGGTGAGACACTGTGTGTTCCTCTGTGCACAGCAAGGAGCTAAACTGTTGGGTTTGCTGGTGGGAAAAACATTCAGCCTGACATTTTAATTATGTTAACGAGGCACTTCAAGCTGGCTCAGACTTTCCAAGGGATACTGGGGGTGGAAAAATTGAGCCCCAAGGCCAGTATTTTTGAGCTTCCTCCTGCTCCAACCTGCACGTTCACATGAGACCCACTGGGCTGCTGCGACACCCAACATGGCCCTATTGTCTCATTTTGCCCAGAAACTGAATGCTGCCACAAGCTGCTCCTCAAAAAGGGTTAAGTTAAGCCAAAAGCTTGCCCCTACCCAGTGCCATCACTGTCTTAGGCCCTGCCACGAGCACAGGAGCCCCAGGCTGGCTGCCCCATGACAGCCACTGACCTGCAGCGTGTACCAGAAGGTGAGCGTCAAGGAACTGGTGGTTTCGTTGACAGGATAGTGCCCAGGGATGCCCGTGCAGAACATGATCATGTTGACTAGGGCCAGGAAGCTCTGCCAGTGCTCCACCTGGTCCAGCAGGGCCCTGGGGAGCAGAGCACGCCATGGTCAGGCTCGCACCAGCGCCGCGTGTCTGGATCCTCTGAGGTGAGGCCCCCAGCAAGGTGACAGCACTCACCGGGAGTGGTTCTCCCCCAGGGCCACAGCGATGCGGCAGATCCCATGCGACGTCTCCATGTCCCCGCTCTGGACCGCCTGGCGCAGCTGCTCCTGCAGCCCCAGCACCGGGGGAATGAGCTTCAGGAGGGTGTTCACATACCTGCAGGCACAGCCTGGATCAGCACCACCCATTGCCTGCACCAGCACAGGCTTCCAGCAGCATCCTACCGCTTCCCAGGGCTCCCACCCAGCTTGCCCTGCCAAAAAGCTGCGTTGTGGAGCAGGATGCATCCATGGGCCTTTATTGTTACGGGACCTCTCTTTCCAGCCAGTGGCAAGGCCAGAGGAAGGCTAAATGGAAGGTGGGCTGAAGCTCCTGCAATGGAACATCTTCAAGCAGAGAGAGGGGTTGGACCAGCTCATCACTGCGTTAGCCCCGTGCACATCCCCCATCACACCAGAGCAGAATACCTCTGCCCGCGACCACCCCAACCTGCCTGGCACCAGCAGCAGTTTGTCACTGCCACAACCAGCTCCGAGGGCAGCCCTTTGGGTTTGTCCTCCCCGGGCTTACAGCCAGTACTGTCCGTGGGAACCTGCCCCATGCCAGCAGGCTCCCCTCCTGTTGCACAGCCACGAGGACACCAGCCCCATCTCATGTCCCCCAGCCTCCCGGGCTGGCTGCAGCCCCGCGGGGCTCCCCTGCGCTCCCTCTTCCCCAGCAGCCTCGCACATATACACGTCAGCCTCCCCTCTCCGGTAAGTGATTGTAACCAAGGCAACGAGCAAGGAGGCAGGGAAGGTGAAACGCAGCCCTGGGCCCCTGGAGAGCGGCTGTGCTGGAGGCTCAGCGGCCGCCTGTCACTTACCTGCCCAGCCAGGCGTGTTATCGGGAGCTGCAGCTCTCCCGCAGCCTCCCCGCCTGCCCTGCCGGGAGCAGGAGGCGCTCCCCGTGCCAGCTCTCCCCTGGGGAACAGGCAGATGCTGGCACTGAGAGAGCCACCCCGTCCCCCTGCCGCAGCACGCTGCCCTGCTGGCCCTGCTCTGGCCGCTCGTTAGCGGCAAACGGAGCCATCAGCGGCCAGCCACCAGCACAGGGATGCAAGGCACGCTGGCGGCAGCCCCTCCCAGCTCCAGCCCAGCAGCAGATGCAGCTGGTGCCATCTCCTTGGGTATTTCCCTCCAGCCACTTTGGTAGCATTCCTGAGCAAGATTTGCTGTTTTTGTATTCAGCAGCTGAACACATTTTCCTTGCAGGAGGCCAGTCACTTCTCAAACCCCAGTGAACTCCAGCACCCACAGGTTCCTCCGCAGGACCAGTGCCTCCTTCTGCTCTTCCCACAACCCTCCCTATGCTCTTAGCAAAGACCACAGCACGGTGTGGAGGACAACCCCTGAGACCAGACACAGGCAGCTCACATTGGACAAGCTGATCTGTCCTGATCCAAAATCTGCACCACGTCCTGACAAAAACAACAAAAAACACAACAAACCCCAATCTATTAAAAATCTGCTTCTAATGAAGCTCTCTGAAAACTCTTCTAGCGAAATTCCTCTTCAGAGGTTCAGCACCAGGTGCCAAGCAGCACCCTGCTTCTTTTGGAGGCTCCTCAGTGCCTGGAGCCCACCACAAATCCCCCCACCAGAGCCCCCTCCCTGCTCTCCAACGCCGCTGCACAACGGAGGAGCACGCAGCTCTGCTCCGGCACATGCAGCCCAGCTCTTTGACCTGCTTAGCCAGGGGATAATCTTCAAACGAGACAGAAAATCCAGCCCAAGCCTCCTCTACCAAAGAGATGCAACAAAATCTTCTGTGACTCAGGAGCTCCACTGTTCCCGACAGCGAGTCTGTGGCGAGGCGCTGCAGCTGCCAGCTCCTGGTGCATCCCCAAAAAGAGCAGTGCCCAGTCTTGGAACAGCATCCAGAAGCAGGAAAGTAAACCACATCCTCCTTTTGCACGGGAAAACAGGCACACAAGCCACCAGCACAAGGGACTGACTTACCCAGGGGCATGGCAGCCAGCGTCATGGTCATGACCCAATACCTTTGTCTGGGGTGTCCCACCAGGACACTGGTGGCACCTTGCTGGAGTATTTTTATGCAGCTTGCCACCGAGCCTTTTGCTGAAATTAAAAATACCCCTGCAGGATTCCCTCTGCAGGAATTTCAACGAGGCCAGCTGGGAGGGGGCGAGGAGGAAACAGCCATGGGAAACAGAGCACATCGGGGGAGCCCAGGGCCAAACCCCATCACAGAGCGATGCTCCGCACAGCTCGGGCTGCTCCGCACAGGACCAGGCCAGCAGGGCAGCACCGAGGATGCCCTGGGCAGCAGGGAGCACACAGGCTGGCCCTGGTGAAGACCAGGGAGGAAGAGAGCAGCTGAAAAGCAGCAGGAACCTCCGAGACAGGCAAGAAAAGAGACAGAAAGGTCGGGAGCCTCCCCGGGGGCTTCAGGAGGAGCTGGATCTGCTGTGGCTGAGCAACAAAGGTGGAGGGCGGGACTGCTGGCACCAGGAAGGCTGTTGGGGACATGGCTCGGGGAAACGGAGGGTCCCCATCCCCTTTGTGGAGTGTCACCGCAGCAGTGGCTGCCGCTTGAGAAGACATCCAGGACCTCAGTGTGGAGCAAAACCCTGCTCCAGCCGGCCCCCGCCAGCAGCTGGTGCCCCCGCTGCCGTGGCCGGCCGCGACACACACCGCCTGGCAGGGCAGCTCGGTGACAATGGCCCTGCTGTCCCCATGCTCCAGGAGGCATACAGAGAGGGGGGAGCTCCACCACGGGTGACAGAGCTGCGAGGAGGATGGCGAGAGGCTGCAAAGAAGCGTCTGGCATGGTGGGACCCAGTGATGCAGAAGCTGCAGTGAGGTCCCTGCACAGGAGCTGAGAGCAAGCCCCCGTGGTCCCCTTGCTCGTCACACCACAACTTGCTTTGCAAGCCTCCCAGAAAGCTCAAGCGACTGGGGAAGAGTGCTGCAGGACCAGGCTCCTGCACACAGACAGGGAATCACATCTGAAGGACTTGTGAGTGTCGAGGGAAATGGAAGGAAAGACAGCCAAACGTCAGAAATTCAAGACCTGCAAGTCACCTTCTCCAACACCTCATTTCCCGCACTAATTCTGCTACAAGGTGGCTGCGCTGGCCCAGAACTCATGGTCTGCAGCCACAGCACCTCTGCCATTGCAGAGGGCAGCCCCAGGGATGTCGGCAGCTGAGGCAGGGACCGCTGCTGACAGCGCAGCAGCAGCACCGCCGCAGAGGGTCGGAGCCTGCGTGCTGCACGGCTCAGCACAGCTTCTGCTAAACCCTCCTCCTGGCGGGGATGCGGGAGGTTGCTAAGCAGCCAGGAGATGTGGCCCAGGGATCCGGAGGAGATGCACTTTCCCTTCTGCAGGCATCGGTCCCAGGAGCTGACAGCAGCTCAGACGATGCTGCCAAGACAAGGAGCTTGGAGCCCCGCGGCGAGGCCCTGCAGGACCTTCCCCAGCCTTGGCTCCCGGCGGCCACAGCCACAAACAAAGGACGAGTCCTCAGCTGGGCCACGCTGCTGGAGTCAGGATGGAGAAGGCAGCCAGGTCTGGGTTTATTATCTCTGTATCAAATACACTCTTTGGCCAGACCTGAAGCAGAAGGCAGAGGAACATCTCTGGGCAGATCCAGGGCAGCTGCTCCCCAGTCAGGCTGCAGGGTTTGGCACAAGGAGCCAGGGGAAAGAGCTGCTGGAGAGGAGGAGGATGGAGACGGGCTGTGGCTGCGTCCTCACTGCTGTGAGGGCAGCTGGGTGTCCTGAGTGCTGCCCCTCAAACGTGGCACCCGGCATGAGGAGTGGGCCAAAAGGCAGGGAACAGAAGCAGGGGCCAGCACAGTGCAGGAGCACCGACAGCAGCGCTCCATTTACACGCCCTGGTCCTCAGGGTGTACCAGGCAGACAGCAAGCAGCACCTCCCCGCAGCCCACCCCACACCCTGGGAAAGCCCTCTAGCAAGGTGTGTAGCAGTGGTAACGTACACAACACAAAGCTGCCCACCAGACAACTGCGGTGCAAAGCCTTCCAAGCACCAACCCGGTGAGACCAGGAGAGCCCAGCTGATCGCGACTTCTCTCTCACTACCAGACCCTGCCACTGCCATCTCCAGGCCCAACAGTAGCTAGAAAAAAGCCCGAGGTTTCTCCTGCCCACCCCATTCCTCTGAAGATGCCCGGGAGCAGCAGCCTGCAGAGCACGGGAGAGGCTGCCCTTACCTCTGGGCATCTGGCTGGGAAATGGCATTGACAACCGCCTCCACCGCCGTGTCGAAGAGCTCCGGGTCCTGCAGGGAGGTGAACGCTGCTTGGATCAGGTTCTCGCAGTCCATCAGGGGGATCTCCAGCTGGACCCAGCTGGAGAAACACTTCAACACCTTCTGCTTGATGAAGCCCGGGGAGTCCTGCTGCTGCAGCAGCTGCTCCAACAAGGGGAAGACGGAGCCGCACTCCTGCGCCAGGACGCTGCGCACCTGGCCCTTACGGTACTGGGGCAGGCGGCTGGTCTGGAACTCCTCGGGCAGCACCGTCAGCAGCTCCAGCAGCGCCAGGCACCGCGCCCGCCCGTCCACGTTGGAGTCCTCCGCCTGGAACATGCGCACCATGTCCGCCACGGCGCAGGGCCAGGCCTCCGGCATCATGCTGAGCGCCAGCGAGGCCAGCGCCACGCACAGCCTGGTGAGCACGATCTTGGAGCCGCCGGCGAAGCGGGTGATCTGGGTGAAGAGCTGAGACTTGAGGCTCTCGTACTGGTCGGCCGGGATGTCGTTCCAGTAGCGGGAGATTTTGATGTGGAGGGCGCTGGCGCCAAAGTACTGGATCTCGGGCACCTTGTCCATGTTGAGAAGCAGCCAGCTGAAGTGCCACGCCTGCGGGGACACCTGAGCCTGCATCAACCATTTCTGAGCCAAGTTTTTGTTCTCGATGTTGGGGTCGTAGTACAGCTGGTGGAGAGCCTGGAAGAGACAGGGGAATGCCTCAGGACAGCCGAACGTGGCCCTGTCCTGTCCCTGGGCACAGACCCAGACACCACCACAGGGCCGGGTGCTGCCACCCTCCCTTACCAGGCTTCCAGTGAGGCAAGAGACCCGGCAGCAGCAGCAGGGCCCCACAAACCTGTCCTCCCCTCCTTTCCCCTCTGGAAATTTCTCTTCCTGAGTCACCTCCTGTCCTCTCCTTCGCCCTGACCAGACCTGCCGGCGGCTGCTACAAGGGCGCCTGCGCCCGGCCCGGTGGCACAGCCTCACCTGCAGTGAGGCGGGTCCTCCCGGCCTCTGCCAGCACGTTAGTGCCACTGCCGATGTTTCCGTCTGTCAGGTTTTAGGCAGCTCTGGAAAACCACAGTCGCTAAGCTCTTAATCTCTGCACCGAGTCCCTTTGAAGCGCTCCCAAGCCCGCCCAGCCACAGCTGAGCCGTGGAGCTGGCGTCAAACTCTGCCCCCACCGCCGCCTCCCGGGACGGTCGGGCTGCTCGCTCAGGTTCCCCTTACAGAAGAGGAGAACATCACTTACCTGCTCCCGCAGGCTGCGAGAGATCTAGCTACTGCTTTGCAGAGCTCACGGATCAGCATGCACAGCCCTACACTGGCTGCAGGGCTTTGTGTGCACAGGAACATCCTACAGCGCTTAAGCTTAACGTTAATAGAGTGGGCAAGGTGGGCACAAAGGGGCAAAGGCGCAGCGTGTGGTTTGTGGCAGAAGTGCGTTCCTCTACACGGGCCTGCAAAAAACAGGAAGAAGTGTCTCTGCCTGCCAGCACCAGCACAGCCCCTGGGACCGAAGGGACAAGCCTACTGCAGGTCGGGCAGAGCCACCACAGGGACATTGCTGGTGATGCCCCAGTGCACGAGGTGGGAAGAAACCGAACTCCATCTTCCAGCAGTGAGCCCTTTGGCTTTGTGCAGCACAACTCATTTCAGGTCACTAACTGTGTGTCCCAGGAGCAAGGAGTGGTGATGGCATTTGTCAGGCTACCACACACCCGCTGCACCCTGCTATCAAGCTGGAGGATGGTTCCAGCAGGTGCAGAGGACTTTTTGTGGCCCCATCCTGGCTCCAGGTCTCAAATATCCTCCTCCTCCTCCCCCTTGAAAGCTGAGATTCTTGTATGGTTCTTGTACCCAGGAGGGGATTTAAGCCCTATTTTTAAGCACGCAAGACTGGCAGCCTAGGGCACAAGAACACGCTTCCTGAGCAAGCACTCATACCTCATGCTGTTTCCCAGCACAAGAGCAAAGAGCACAACAAAATGGCAGAAACATTAAAGGGAAGGCATTGCCTGGGACATCATGTGAAATGTCTCTTTTTTTAAGACTTAGATGCAGGGAGAAATGAGGATAACCTCTTTATGAGAAATATGGAGGTTATAAAATACATGGCAGGAGACACGGTAAGCCGATGGACTGCAGAGGAGCAAGCTCTGTCCCACTGAAAGATGCACCCTGACACAAAAAGGTTAACCATGGGGAGGGAAAATTCTGTCCTGAGAGAGAAGTGGCCAAGATGAACATACAAGTTATCAACAGACATCTGAAACCTTGCTCTGCTCTCAGTTATTTTGGACTCTTGCCTGAAGCAGCGCTCAATTGTTGGGGCAGAGGCACTACCCGCCCCACCAAAGACATAATTTACCTTGTTACTGAACAGATGCGGACGTGCTGCTCTGAGCTACTCTCAGGGCTGGGAACCTGGCCCTCACCTGCACGTAAGCCAGCGTCCTGCTCTCCTGCTGCAGACTGAGTCATCCTGCAGCAGGGCTGGGGCTCTGAACCATCTCCTCCTCTTACTGTCTTCATCTTGTTTGCTCTCGTCAGAGCTTGCTTCCTGTGTTCTTACCAAAACAAAACTCACTTAAGGTTCAGAGAGACCCTGTGGAAGGAGATGCAACCTGCAGGAGCTCGGGGACATCTCCAGCGGAGGCCCCAGGGACGAGCGGTGGAGCTGCTCAGCACCTCCACAGTGACCTGAGAGGGTGGGTGATGAGGTGACAAGGTCTGTGCACCTAGGAGTCTTGCTGTAAGCTGTTGGGGGGCAACATTCTGGAAAAAACATCCCTGCTGGCTTTCTCACTTCCTCTTCTTGTCCCTGAGCATCCTGCTGGGGACAAGACCAGGTGTGGTGGCTCTGGCCTGAGCACAGCTGGATACCAGCTAGAGATGTCCCACCTGTACCCACTGTAGTGCTCTGCACAACACAAGAAAGCTCCTAGGGGACCTTCAAGGATGGGTGTCAATGCTGAAACGCTGACCATCCCAGTTCATCTCAAAGCACCAGATGAAACCCTAAGGAGAATGCTAGGTTGTCTCCCTTGCCTACCACTTAGACGAGCCACGTACCATCCTCTGCCAGGAGTGCAGGACATGAAGCTGCAAGGCAGCGTGCTCTGCAGGAGGGTACCTGAACACACAGCACACTCGTCCCTAGCAAGAAAAGGCAGAGTCCTCATTCTGCAGACAGGTTTTGGCACCAGCTGCTGCTTGACTTTCACTCCAGACATCGCCGTGCCAGCCAGTGCTCTCAGGCCCAGAAGGAAGTGCTGGAGATGATGTGGGAAACTCACCAGTGCCAAGAGGGAGAAGCAGAAGGCATGAAATTGGGCAGCAACATCTAATAGGAAGGCTTTGTGCATTCTGATTTAAAAGCGTGGCTGACACCAGACCTGCCTCCTCTGCAATTAGACCTGTAACATGAGACCTGGTAAACAGCCGGGCTGCCAGCTATGCCCTTTGGCCAGGGAACGAGCTTTCTCCAACATCATCTCTGCTTGGTTGAAAATAATTCAAGCTTGTTATTGTGGGCCTTCCCTGCTCTAAAAAGCTGTGGTCAGAGCCCTTTGGGCTTCAGTTACCGGGGTGGTGTCAGCCACTTGAGAGTGAAGAAGCTTACCCACAAGGTCAGAGCTCCCACTCTGGTCCCTCTGGAAGGCAGGAGGGGGAACACCCGGGGATCATGGATATCAGCTCACGCTGTGGCACCAGCAGGGAGAAGGAGCTCAGCACCTCTGCAGCCCTCATCCCTTGCAGCTCCCACAGAGAACAGCCATGGCAATTTGTCCCCCTGACTGCAGGGAGCCTGATGAACACGGGGCCTGCCAGCTCACCAGGGGCATGGCACTGCCAGCACCATTTGAGGGCTGACAGGAGCCCCACACATCGTGCGAGCTGCCTGCTGCTTCCCAGCAGGGCCGCTGCATCTACGGGGCTGCTCTGCAGCCGACAGAGGGAACTGGGCAGGGAAACCAGCCCGTGCTAACACACTCCGGTTCTGCTCCGTGCCTGGCACCCAGTGCCGAGGGCAGCAGCGACACGTCTCCTTCGGGACAGCCTCCAGCCTCCTGCTGCAGCCTCTCGCCCTCCCTTCCAACTGAGCGCACGCTCGCCGCGCCAGCGCTCCAGGCCTGCAGCGGCACAGCCATTACCCGGCCTCTGCCGAGCGCAGGGAACGTCATCCCGCCTCCCCCCCGCACACCAGCCAGCCTCCCTCCGAAATGGCAGGGGAGCCGGGCAGAAACCAGCCTCCTGCCAAAGCAAGGAGGATAAGGAATGTGAAATAAAGCCTCGTGGGGAACCCCTCTCTAAATAAACGCGCCACCGCTTCAGCCGCTCTTCTCCCCCAGCCTGCCCACACAGCCTGCTGGCAGTGGGGACGGTGCTGCAGCCCCCGAGCAGCTCGGCTGTGGACAAACCCTCGCAGAGGACAGCATAGTCCCCGGCACAGGCAGGCTGCAAGGGACAGGCATGCTCTCGGTGTGGCACCAGGCTTGGAAAGGACCCCAGGGCACCTACCACCCCCTGGGCCTGGGCCCTGCACAAGCGATGGGTGAGTGGGACTCAAAAGGAGAGCTGGGAGCAAAGAGCCCAGGACGAGCTGTGAGGATGCCCCAGAACCCCCGTTCACCATGTCTTTGCTCCTCCTTCTCACCTCAGAATCATTCTGAGGCCCCCAGGCTCCTTTTCCACCGATTCCCCCTGTACAAGAGGTCACTTCTGACCAGGGCCTCTCGTGACGGCGTTGCAGAGCACAGCGGAGGCCTGGCAACCACAGCAACGTGCCGGCCTCTCATCTGACCGCCATCATGACACAGGAAGGAGCTAGGTGTTCAGCCAAGGGTAGTTCTGCTTAAATGGCAAACAAGATGACTCCTCACCCAGCCACCTCACCCAGCCTCAGCATCTCCCACGAGCAGCCCCCAAAGCGACCCCATGGTCACCACAGACCCAGACACCAGCTCCACTCCTTGTCCTGCTGGAGATGCTGGCCATTCATCAGGCACCTCCAGAGAGGTGCACGGCAATCTGGAAGGCTCAGAGATGCCATGCTGCTAATGTGCTAGGGAGAAGATGTCAGTGGGTATTACCGGCACCCAGAGGATGAGAGGTAGGCCAAAGGAGGAAAAACCTGGAAGGCTTAAAAAAAAAAAAAGAAAAAAAAAAAAGAGGGAGGGCTTGGAGCTTGCAATTGGGAAATTCCCCCAGAAAGGCCCTGGGTTCCCTCCTGTTTCAAAAAGGGGGTTTTGCTGTGGCAGATTCAGCTGCACTGAAAGCAGGTGAAGAGCGTCTCATCCCTCTCCTCCTGCCTCTGCCACCACTCTGCAGTGGAAGGTGCTACCAATGTTGACCTATGGCAAACCAAACCTCAGGGCACAAGTCCTGCAACTCAGCTCCTGTGAGGCAGATAGAGCCAGCACAGACCGAGCGTCTGCAACCCATCCTGAACGGAGCAGAGCTCGCGCCGTAGCAGGAGTTTCACCTCCCCGTGGTAGCGTCGCCCATCACCAGGCTGTCAGCCAAGCCGGGGATGGCCCTGGGCACGGAAAAGCACACACAGTTCAAGAGCCAGATTGCACCGTTTAGGCCCGGGGAGGCAAACCACCCTCGAAGCCCGAAGCCCTTGGATCGCTCAGCCTTGCCTTGTCTCAGGCCCCTCCAGCTCAGCGGCAGGTGCACGGGGAAGCGGTGCCAGCCCGGAGCCCCCGGGTGCGCAGCGGGTCGGCACGGCACGGCCACAGCCTGCTCTCCTTGTGCTTAAGCCAGAGAAGCATCTAGGTCAGGCTTGGCAGCAAACAAAAAGCGGCCGCAGGCCAGAGCCCTGTGCGCCCTGACACAGCAACCGGAGCAGAACAGCTCCGCCGCCGTGCAGCCTCGCTCCTCCATATCGAGGGGAACTCCAGGTGGAAAACACAGCAAAACCCACCAACATCCGCATAAAAATTAACAAGGGGGTATGGAGGGGCCTTCCAAAAATGGGAATTGTCTACTCTAAAACCATCAGGAGAGTGCAACGGGCACTGCCTGGCCTTCTCTAAAAGCACCAGACGGGCACTGCCTGACCAGAGTCTGGGTATGATGGCCACAGGATGCCTTCCAGCATGGGGACCTGGAGATGCTGTGACCCTCTGCCCTAAGGGCTAACCAGCCCTCGTTCTGCCTCCAGCCCCAGTGCTCACACCGACTGACTCAGCGCGGAGCCAAACCCTGACTTTAATCAGCATTCAACGTTATTAATAGAGCCGTGCACAAAATCTGACAGGCAGAAAAGCCCAGGCCAGCGGAACATCATTTATTTGTCAGTACCAACTCTGACAAGGTGGCTCTGCCCACCGCCCTCCCACCTGCCCAGCCCCCAAGCCAGAGCCGAATTCTGCGGGATTTGTGTCAGAAACACCCCGCTGCCCCCCTCTGAAAAGCGACACGGGGGGGCCCCGAGATGCTCAGCCTCTGGGCTCCTTCTGGTCCCACCCCACATCTCTCCCTCCCTGTCCCCAGCCCGCGCTGCCCCCCCCGCGGCCTGCAGCTGCATCTCCTGGGGATGTCAACCAACGATGGCAAAGCCTGCGACTGCGAGAGCTCGGGCGGGCAGGGGGATGGGAGCCAAAGCATCCTAGAGGGCAGATCTGCCTCCTCCCCGGCGTCGGGAGACCGAATGCGGCACAGCGTGGGGAGGGAGCGCCGCGCTTCTGCACAGCCCGCGCCAGGCTGCCCCCCGGGCACTGCCCACCCTCCCCGTGCCGGCTTCGTGGCTGGTGCAGACAAAGAGGTGGTTTGTGCCTGATGGAGGGGGAAATCAAGAAAAATTGTCCAGAGGCCCTGACCGTATGAGGGTTAAGCTGCAGAACGTAGCGTTAATGGAGCATTTTTGCAGATATGGGTTAATCCTCAGGGCTGTGCTCCATCCTGGTGTCACCAGTGGGCTGTGTCACCTGCGGCCACAAAGGGACCAGTGCCTGGTTATAGACCTGGAGCTCGTGGTCTGACGCCTCCCCAGGCCACGTAGGGGTGTAGGATGCCGGTGATGAGCCCGCCAGCGTGCCCGTGGGCACCACTTTGGCAGGGAGCTGGGGCTATTCTTATCCAGGAAAAACGAGGACGCCGGGATTCCCGCTAGCTGTCTGGGGACCCGGCTGCAGATCGAGATGTCGGATGCTTGATAAGAAGGGCGGCTGCAGGAAGCAGCGCTCCCTCGCTGCTCGCCCCTCACCTGCCCCAGCACCTCCACCATCACCCAGGGGAAGCATTTGTCCCTCGGGTACCCCGCTCGGTCTCCACGATGACTTTCGGGTCATTCTCCACGACAGATTTCAGGTTCTTTGGAGGCTAGCAGGAACTCATCCACAGCAGCGTGCCACCACCAGAGCCCAGTTCTGCCCAGCAGCTGCCAGCGCCCCGGCCCTCAGCACCCTGGAGGCTGCCCCTCTCGCTCCACAGCCGTCTCGGGGACCCTGGGGGTGCATCGGGGGGGCCGGACGCGGGGTGAGGAGGTCACTGGGGACTAAAAGAAGGCAGGGATGGGTGATGAAGGCAGTGGGGGGTGAGGAAGGCACTGCGGGGCGAGGAAGCTCTCCCGAGCAGGGCCCTCCCCGCCTGCTGGGGCCGCTGCCGGTGCGGCGCCGCTCGCCCCCCGCGCCCCGCGGGCTGCGCGCCCCCTTCCTCCCGCTCCCATTTCTGCCTCATCATCTTCCTCCCCCCGGGGGCTGCTCCCCGGCGCACGGAGCGGCTCCGTTCGGCACGGAGGCCGCCGAGCAGAGCCGTGCCGAGCCGAGCTGTGCCGAGCCGGGCAGCAAAACCCCGCGCCGCGCAGCACCGGAGCGGGCCGTGCCGAGCCGAGCCGAGCCGAGCCGAGCCGTGCTACCCCGAGCCGTGCCGAGCCCCCCTCCCGGTGCCCGCTCACCTTCTCCACGTTCTCCACGGTGAAGTCGAGGCCCTGCGGCGGCGCCTCCGCCCTCCGCTCCATGGCTGCGGCGGCGCTGGGCGGCGGCGGCGGCGGGCGCAGGACGGCTGCGGGACCCGCCTCCGCCTCCCTCCCGCCCCGCTCGGCTCGGCACGGCTCGGCTCGGCTCGGCACGCCCCTACCGGGCGGACCGGGGGCCGGGCTCGGCCGCGCCGCCCGCCGGGAGCCGTAGTCCCGGCCCCGCGCCCCGCCCCGGCCCTTGGGGCCGGCCCCCCCCCCAGCACGAGGGCCCCCCTCCCCCCCAAAACCCAGCACCCAGCACCGGGGTCGGACGCGCGGCCCATCGCTTTATTGCTACGGGAAAAGGCGGCTGTACAAAAATAGAGTTTATCCTCAAATCTTACAAATAATAGAAAAACAACCAAAAAAATAAACCAAAAAAAAAAATAAAAATAAAAATAGGGGTTGGGGGCACGAGGAGCCCGAGGATGGGGATGGGGCGCTGCTGGCCGCAGCCCCAGGGCTTCACATCAGCGCTGGGGTTAAATTACACCCAGCCCCCGCGGGCCCAAAGTCATAAATAGGAGCTGCCGCTCGAGAACAATAAATAAATAATTTAGAGTAATAAATAGTTTAGTGCCGCAGCACCGCGGGGAGGGACCCTGCAGCCCCCTCTCGGAGCTGGGCGGGGGTCCCGGGGGTGCCCGTGCCCTGCGGAGCACTGGGCGCTGCCCCATGCCGGTGCAGTTTGGCCCCGCTGCGCCCCTGCCCTTGGGGACACCCCCTTCCCGCAGGGTGGCTCCGGCCACCCCCAGCCCCGGGGTGCCCCTTCCTGACCCCCTCCAAAGCCCGGGCGATGCTTGGCAGGAGTGTGGGAGCACCAGTCCAGGCAGGGCACAGGGTGGTGGGGATGCTCCGTCCCCCTGCGGCTCCTCTCCCAGGGCCAAGCCAGGTAGGGGTGCACCCAGGCAGGACCCCACGGAGCCGGTGGCACCGGCTGCTTGGCACTGAGCAGGAGGGGGTTCAGCTGCCAACCCCCCCGTCACGACTCCAGCTTGCCTCTGTCCCTCATGGCCACGTAAAACCGGGGGCACCGGACCCTCCTGCCTTCCTCCGAGTGCCAGCGCCACAAGCTGGGGGCTGCCAGTGTGCATCGAGCCGGGGCTGAGCTGGCAGCCCCCCCTCAGCCGATGCAGCTACACTCAGCCGCCGAGAGCTTCTCCACCGTCTGCCACGTGTTCTGCACATCCATGAAGGACACGGCCTCGTAGCGGGTGGGCCGGCAGCAGGGGTGGCTGAGGATGCGCTCCTGTGGCCCCGGGACGATGAGCTGCTGCCGCAGGAGGCTGCCCAGTGTCAGGTCGTAGTTGCTGCGCGCCCGGTGGCAGGAGCCGCTGCAGTACTTGAAGAGCACGATCTCGTCCGAGTTGAAGCCCAGGCCCAGGTCGCGCACCTTCACCATCAGGTTGCGGATGTGGCAGTTGCGCCCACGGGCACCCCGCAAGGGTTTCCGCACCCCCTTCTTGGCTTTGCCCGTGCCCGGTGGCGAGCGCTCGGCACGCAGCAGCAGGTCATCTGCCAGCTCTGTTGCACCCAGGGCCCCCGTCGTCATGTTGTCCCCTGCAAGCAAACAAGATGGCACCATCATCCTTGTCCTCCCAGGACCACCAAGCCCACACGTCCCCTGTGGTGACCCATCTGACACCTGCTGCAGCACAGTGCCACCGCCACCCAGCTCCCCCACGCTCGCAGCCACCGTGCCCAGGCTGTGCATCCCCTGTGTGACAGTGTCCCCCCAGCCCCGGGGTGTCCCCCTGCCCCAACACGCACCGTGCAGCTGGCTCCAGGCGAGCGGCATCTCCATGCCGTCCTCGGCGCTGGGGCTGGCGGTGGCCATGTCCCGCGGCGTGGGGGCCGCATCCAGCGTCTCATTGCAGTGAGGAGTTCGCAGGGCGCCTGCGGCCAGCCCAGCCAGCAGCGAGAGGATGGCGAGGACACCCCACAGTGTCCCCTCCTGCAACACAGCATGGCACAGCGGGGTGAGCACCGGGCTCAGGGATGGGGACAGGGATGGGGGATACGGGGGGGGGGGGGGGGGCTGGCCATCATGGGCAGCCAGGCCTGGGCTCACCTTGGGCTGCGGATGCGTGCTGGGTCCTGCAGGTCTTGGCTCTGGTGGCCCCGCTCGCTGCTCCATGCTGGCTGCAAGCACAGAGGTGTGGGTCAGTGCCTGTGCAGCACACACGGGGTGGGCACCCACAGCTGGCGCTGGCAGCACCCGTCCCTGCCCACACAGACCCCGGTGGCAAATGGGAGAGGCCATCAAACCAGCTGGAAGCTGGCACACCTCTCCCCTGCCAAGCATGCTGTCCTCACCCCCAGCACCCCACAACACCTCACATTCCCTCCCCGCACAGCCAGGTCCCCACGTCCCCCATGACTCCCTCCCTGGAGATCCTGGCAGAAGGGACTTTGCCCAGCACCTCTCCTCGGGGGGACGCAGCCACCTCCTCGCGCGAGCGGCCCGGGATGCCAGGCTGTGCCGTAAGGCAGCTGCTGGGACTGGGAGCGCCGCGGGGGGGGCGCCTTTCCCATGGCCCTTCCCTGGGAATGTTTTTCTTGCTCGCGGTGGGAGCCTGACCTTGGAAACTCCAAATCCATTAGCGCAGGGTCCCCCAGTGCGGCCACCCCCTGGCCCCGTGCTGGCTCCCCGGCACGCTGCCTGTGCAGCGCTGGCAGCTGGGGCGTGCGGCCCCAGAGCAGCCCGTGGCCGGGCGAATGGGGCTGTGAGGGGTGGGACAGGCAGGTCCCATGGGGACACGGCAGTGCACCATGCTGGGCTCGCCAAAGCCATTCACCCCAAGGACACTACCCAGTGCCCAGTGTCCCCACCACACAGGGGAATTTATGCTGTGGGCCCCCAGGAGGTGCAGGGACAGTGACAGTTTGCACCCACACGTGTGGGGTGCGGGGAAGCCCCCACTCCTCAATGCCCCAAGCATGGAGTGGGGAAGCCTGGATTCCCTGGAGGTGGCTCTCAGCTCTTGGCCTGCTGCTGCATCCCCATCTCTCAGGGTGGGACTGTCCCCTTCGAGCTCAGTGGCATCCCACAGCCGGGGGGTTCCCCCTGCCCTCTCCATGGCTTTACCCCAGCAAATCCCAGGTGCTCCTGTGGAGGAGCAAAGTTGGGATGGGATATGCTGAGGAGAGCACTGCCAGCCAAAGAACGAGGGGAAGCAGTGGGGCACTGCTGGCCTGGGGAGACAAAACCAGTCCCTGCAGACCCTCAGCATCTCAGGGGATGCTCACCAGGCCCCAAGCCCCATCCACTGCCACCTTGCGTGGGTGGCACCCAGCCGTGCCACGCCACGGGGCTGTGACAGGCCCCACCAGGCGCACGAACCCCCTCTGCGTGCCGTGCGCTGGGCAGGATGCGGCCTCAGGGCAGGCAGGGCTGGCACCAGGCCCCCCAGCCCCGCCAGCCGCCGCAGCTTGGCCAAGCACGGCCCACGCAGCACATCGCTCCCGTGGCGGCCCGTGGCCCCGCGCCAGCCACTGCCGCCAGGTCATCGTTTTCCCAGGCCAGCACCCCCGGAGGGGCCCGGCGAGGGTCCCGTGGCCCCGCCAGCAGGAGCCGGGTCCCCCGTCCCTGCTCCCACTGCCCCGCCGCGGCCCCTCGGACCCAGCAGCACAGCGGGACGGGACGGGGGCCCTCGCAGGCTGCGGGCCAGCGGCCAGGCGGTGACACAGCGGCTGGGGCCCACGCTGCGGGGCTGCCGCTCCTCCAGCCCCGTCCCGCCGGGGGCACCGGCGGCGGGGCCTCCCTGCCCGCCCCGTCGGGCGGCGGAGGGGCACCGGGCGCTGCCGCCCCGGCCCCAGCGGGGCGCATCTGCCCCGAGAGCCGGTGAACGGGCGGCGGGGCCGAGCTGCATTGCGGGCTTCGCCCAGCCGGCGGCAGCACGGGCCCGGGATCCGCCGAGAGTAGCGGGAGGGCGAAGGAAGCTCCCCCCCGGCAGCACGGCCCCGCGCTGGCTGCGCACCCCCGTGGGGTGGGGGAACGGCGAACAGCCGGGCCCGGTCCTGAGCGCCCCGCGGGGATGCCGGAGCCGCAGCCCCGGCTGCTGGAGGGGGTCCGGGTGGGATCTGCTCCTGCCCCGGCTGGGAGAGCCCCGGCCGGCCACTACCAGGCTCCGGAGGTCTTCCCAGGTCGGGATCGGGCCGGTCCACGCGAGGAGCTGCCCTCGCTCGGGTCAGCCCCCCCACAACCCACGCGTCCCCCTCCCGGGGCTGAGCAGCGCCGTGCCCCTGGGCCCGTCCCGGGGCACGGGAGGACGCTGCGGGGGCAGCCCCAGTGCGCACCCTACATACACTGCGTGGCGGCCGCTGGGGAGCCCCAGCCCCAGGACGAGGGTCCCAGCATCCCGGGGGGGCCGCTTTGGGCCAGGGATAAGGCCGGGCTTCGCGGGCGGCGTGCGGCGATGCCCGGAGACCTCGGGCACCTGAGGGCACCGGGAACCGGCGGGAGGCCGGCGTCCCACCGCGCTGGAGGACTTGCGAGGGGGTCGCAAAGGAAGCCCACGGGTGACACGGGGCTGGCACCTGCCCCGCAGGGCCGGGGGAGGCCAGTACCGGACACGTGGAGCCCACGAACGAGGAGCTGCCGCCGCGTGGAAACAGCCGCGGCCGCCCGGGGGCACAGGAGGCAGCGCCGGACCCCGCGCCCCGGTCCCGGGGCTCTCCCCAGGGGCCGCCCGGCCCGGCGGGACCTGCCTTCCCCGCTCACCGGCCGGACCTGGGCAGCCGGGGCAGGGACCCCCCCCGACGTACCTGAAGGGGTGAGCCCGAGAAGGGGCGGGCGAACCCGGCCCCGTGTCCCCGGGCACCCCCGGCGGGGTCCCTGCCTCTCCCCGGCCCGAGCGGGGGCAGCCCCGTTCCCCGCCGCGGCTCCCGAGCGCTTCCCACCGCGGGGCCAGACTCGGGCAGCCCCGGGAGCCGCCGGCCCGGGACCTGCCCGGGGTGACGGGGGTGGTCCGGGCTCCCCTCGCCGCCTCGCGGGTTTTGCCGGTGGGGCGGGCGGTGGAGCGGACCCCCCGTATTTCTCCCCCCTCTACCCCCCGGCCCCGGTTCCCCGTAGGCTGCCGGCGAGCTGGGACGGACGCTGCCGCCGCCCGCCGCCCCGGCCCGCACTCACCGTGCCCGCGGCGGGGAGCATCCCCCG
>NC_048900.1:21140530-21314053 GCF_011077185.1 Oxyura jamaicensis | reverse complement strand
GCCGGTCCCGGTGCCGCTCCCGCTGCGCCTCGGGGGTCGGGAGTGCGGGTCCCGGTGCGCCTCGGGGTGCGGTGCCGGTGCCGGTGCCGGCAGGCGGGCGCGTAGTGCGGGGCCGCGGCCGCTCCATTCCGCTCCCGCCGCCGCCGCCGGTGTCAAATTCCAGCCGCCGTCACCTGACCGGCGGGGCGGGCACCGGCACCGGCACCGCGCCCCGAGCGCCACCGGGACCCCCCGGCCCGCCCCGCAGCCGGGACCGCCCCGGGAGCGGGAGGGCGCCGGCCCCGGGACCCCGCCAGCACCGGGAGCCGCCCCCCGACTCGCGGCGGGACCGGGAGCCGCGGCGGGACCTGCACCGGCACCGGGACCCGCACCGGCACCGTGCGGCCGGACAGCCGCCGGACAGCCCTCCCGGACGGACCGACGGACGGACGCCCCGCGGCGAGGCTCCCCGGGCGGCGCAGGGCCCGCTGCCCCGACAGCGCGGTCGCAGCACAGGCAGGACGGACACGGCCTCCCCCCGCGGGGCCACGCTCAGCCCTTCCCCGAGCGGGACGGATCCCCACGCGGACCCCGAGCGGGGCGAGGGAGGGTTTGGGGTGGGGGCGACATGGCCCCACGGAGCACCCTCACGCGTGGCGTCGGGGGGAGCCCCGCGGAGCCCCCCTTGCAGCCCCGTGGGTGCCCCCGCGGCTCGGCGTGGCCGCGGCGGGGACCGTCCCCACGCACCCGAGCCCCCCTCGGGCCACCCGTGCGCCTCGGCGGAGGAGGAGTCCGGCCTCCCCGCCCGGCCTCCCCGCCCGCCCCTGCGCCCCCGAGGCCACCCCGGGCCCGGCCACCCGCCGGCGGCTTCCTTACCTCCGCCGCCTCCCTGCCTCCCTCCGCCGGGGCCGTCGCGGGCCCCGGGGACATGGGGGCCGGCTGGCGAGCCGAGCCGAGCCGAGCCGAGCCCGTGCGAGTCCCTGCGTCACCGCCCAGGGCCCTCCACGTCCATCGTGGGGCTCTCGAGTGCTCCTTGCGAACGTGCCAAAATCCCAGGGCCGCCTCTGCTCGGCCTCGCTTCACACGTGCTCCCCTGGCCAGAGCTGGCCGTGGGGGCACAGCCCAGCCCGGCCGAGCCCCCCGGGGCCAGCCCTCATGGCTCGCTGCCCCCCCAGGCCCTGCCCGTGGCAGTGGCCGGAGGCGTGTGGCCGGGCTGCGTGCCCCGGGATGCTGCCGGCCGTGTCATCTGCCCGGGCAGCACCTCGCAGCCTCGCCGGGCTTATATAAGTCTCCCTCGCTGGAGCAGGGCCAGCAGCCACGCTGTTGCTGCACGCCGGCCCCAGGGAGCCCCTGGGGTCTTGCCCTGGGCTCCCTGCTTGCCCCCCAATCCCAAAGCGGCGTTGACGGCTTCCCCGCCGCCCAGACTCTGTGGCTGGGAGGGCTGGAGGAACGTGTGTGAGCTGCCCGGCTGGCCTGGCCTGGCCTCATCTTGCTGGATTATCCCTCGCAGGATGACAGCTCCCGCATCCCTCCCATGGCAGCACCTGCAGGGGAGTGTGCTGGCCCGGGGGGTGGTGGCCAAGCTGTCCCCGGTGCTGCTAGCGGGGTGGCAGAGGGCCCGGAGGTGCTGCTCCTGTCCCAAGAGGGCTGAGCATGTGGCGGGGGTCTCGCTGCCCCACTGCTGCGGCCTGGGACTGCTCCTGGCATGGCAGCTGGCAGGGGTAAAGCCTTGGCTGTCTCAGCACAGCTAAGGGTTGGGGGCACAGCAACCCTGGGGTGGGGAATTGGCGGGGACAGGGTTGGGGAACAGGACCCTCTGCTTCACAGGGGGTCAAGGTAAGGGGGCTGCCTGCTTGGACAGCCTCCCTGTGGTGGCACATCCTGCCCCGGGCCCCCTGGCCGTGCCTGCACGGCCAGGACTGGCCTCAGCTGTGTCCACATGGGGGGAGATGCCCAAGAGGGGCTGCCCCCCACAGTGAGCAGCCTGCGGGGCTTGGTGACAGCCAGAGGTGCCCCAGGTTGGGTGCCCCGTCCCTTCCCACCTTCCCTGTGCACCGCTGGGCTGGTCCTCATGTCCCCTCATGTCCCGGCTCGGCCAGGAGCTGGCCCTGGGCACAATGCTGGGGGTGGGCATGGCACAGTGGGGTGACCAAGGGACCCCTTGTGGTGCCCACAGTGTCCCTGGACCTGTAACGGGGTGGCTGTGCAAAGCCTGCCCTCTGTCCCCTCCTGGGGGTGCCCCCTTTGTGGCTGATGCCCCATCAGCCTGGGGGCGCTGGCTCCCTCCTCCACCCCTGGAGATGTCACCCTGCTGCTGCCCTCAGCCCGAGACATCATCGGGGGCACCACAGCGGCAGGAGGCGGCACTGCCCAGCGCTGTGCCTGAACCCCAGCTGCTGCTGGCACCGCCTGCACCGGCCCCGCAGGGCTGTCCCCATGTCCCTCGTCCATCCCGGCCTGACGTCTGTCCCTGCAGGTGCCACCAGGCGGGACAGGGCCGACGTGCTCCAGCCCGACGGCAGGACGGAGCTCGCCACCAAGCACGTGGGGAGCAGAGCTGTGACGCAGACGGGCCGGCTGGTTGCGCTGTCCCTGTCTCGGTGGCGACGTGATTCCTTTGGGGACATCTGCTACCAGAACCAAGCGTCTGTTGCTGCTAACGGGGCTGTTCCTGGGTGCCCTGGTCCCTGGCTCAGGTACGTGCCACATGCGGGGGTGGCAGCGGTGGCTCTGCTCTTTCATGGTCTGGAAAAGGAGCGTGGAAAAGAGGGGTTTGAGCAGCTCCAGCCGCTCCCCTCTGTAACTAGAGCTCCGTAGCTTGCAGCCACGCTCCCAGGAGGCAGTCGCCTCTGCAGTGTCCCACCAGTGCTGGCAGGAGGCCACCCCTCGTGTCCGTCAGACCTGTCACCCACTTGGAAGCAATCCCCCCAATTCCCCTGAGTGACGAAACCGTCCCTGACTCGTCCCACGGCCCTGGAAGCTCCCCAGCATCGCTGGGGCCGTGGCAGGGGTCACATCCTCCCTCCGGGCTCCAGCAGGTGTTGGAGTCGGTCACGGCCTCGGCCCCCGGCTTCCTAAACTGCTTCCTTCCCGAACACAGCGGCGAGAAGGTCACTTGGCCGGACACCTGCCTTCGCCGGGGCCGCACCCAGCGGGGTGGTGAGCGGCTGGAAGTGACCCCGCTGCCGGGGAGTCCCCGGGAGAGGCCCAAAGGGAGGCAGAGTCGCAGGGAGGACGCTGCCACCCGTCTGCATGCCCCACCGTCAGGCACGGTGTGCTTTGATGCATGCACCAGGATCAGAGCGAGGGTCCCAGGGCTCTCTCTGTCCCCTCCAGCCCTGGCTTGGTGCCTCGAGTGCTTGCCGCAAGGGGAGGACGGCTGGGATGGCTGCAACCACAGCTCAGAGGGGCACAGAGGTGCCCGCGTGGTGAGCAGAGGCCGTCCTCGCGGTGCCCCCATCGCTCCCTCCAGCAGGACACTGGAATGCAGTGGTTTGAGGCTGGGTGACTTTCACAGCTCAGCAGGTGGGACAGCAAACACCTGGAAACGGCCAGCCCCAAATGTACCAGGGGGCTGCCGCCTCCTGACACATCGTGCACCCACCCCGAGCCCCTCTCCCATCCTCTCGGTCACTGGGCAGGAGGAGCACAGCCCTCTGCTGGCCCCAGCCCCTGGGATGAGGAGGTGCCTTTGGGGTGCTGTGCTGGGGGAGCCAACAGCTGCAGCAGGCTAGGGATAGCCCGAGCGGGGGAATCGCGCTGCCTCCCCTAAAAATGGCCAAAGGCAGCAAAAGAAAGAGGCCAGCCAAGCTCGTTTGATAGCTTTATTGCTTCTGTGATATGAGTGAATCAATGTGACATAAGCCGGCTTGGAGGAGCCTGCAAGACTCTTGCCCTCCCTACCTAGAGGGAAAATTAAAAAAAAAAACAATGCAGAAACTAAAACTAATTTTAAAAACTCATTGAGTTCTTACATCTCAGCTTGGTACAGCACCGGCGAGCTCCCTGGCCCTTGGAGCAGGTCCCTGTGTGAGACCACAGGCTGAGTGGTGGCCCTGTCACCCGCACCCAAGGGTGGCAGGGGGTCACCGTGCCCGATGCGTGCTCGGACCGACCGCAAGGACCCTGCTGCTGCTGGTGGAGCTCAGCGTGGTGGCCACCTCCTTGCCAGGCCACCTGGAAGCCCTCATCTGGTGCTGCCCATCCCCAGCCTGCCCACCCTGGTGTGACCCAGCCAGCCCTGCCCTGACACCTTCCCTGTCTCCCTCCCGGCAGAAAGGAGGGCCGGGAAGCCCAGAGGTGCTGGTCGGAGGATGCCAGGCTCAGATCCCCCGTAGCCTCACGTTCCCTGGTGGTGCTGCCTCCATTCGGCATGCGAGCTCAAGGCCACGTTACGGCCAACCCTGACCCAGGTGATGCTGATGGCAGGGAGCAGTGCTGTGGCACCCCAGACCCGCTGCCCACACCAGCAGGAGCAAAGCCCCCCCCGCACCTGGATTTCCCCACCCCGACGTCCTGGCGCTCCCCCAGCCCCTCTCTGGGCAGGTTCCCTGCCACCCCCTGGCCTCTCTGCACGGCGGCGCGGCAGAGGCATCAGGCAACCCCGCTCTATATTTAGGCTGTGGAGAATTCCCCTGGGCTCTCCCTTCCGAGCTGAAAAGGTGAGTCACAGCGAGGGAGAGGCCAAGACTCGCATCCGTCCCACTGACCCTGCTCTGACCCGCGTGCACCGCTCCGAGCCGGCAGGGCTGCGGCGTCTCGGAGGGCGGGAGGTGGCTGCAGGTGCACGCGAGGAGACAGCCAAGGAGAGGCCTCCAGGAGCCAGTCCCAGTGCCACGTGCTGCCCCGGGGCCAGGGCGCACACCGGCATCACCCGCAGGGCCTGGCCGGAGGATGCTCCGTGGATGATCTTGCCCCGCTGATGTCCTTGCTGAGAGTCCTGGCTCAAGAGGGACAGTGAGATACGGGGGAGCCGTGGTCCCCCAGCACCTCCATCCTCGCTCTCTTTCCACTTGCAGGTGTCCCGACCCACCGCAGTCACGCTGAGCCACGTGCTCACCTGGGCACTCCTGCCTGACCTTGCTGGGGTCCGAAGGCTCTTCCCCTCCTCCTGGCTGCAGCGACCTGCTCTCTGGCACCTCAGCTCCCTGTAGTGTAGGGATGGGGCCCTCACCCCCCTCAGTGCCCTGGGGCTCCCCCAGCAGCAGTTGAAGACCCAGTTCAAGCACCAAGTTGGTGCCACACCCTGGCCAGGTCCAGCCCAGGCACCCCCTCCAGAACCTCCAATCCCTTGAGCAAAAATAATAAAAAAAAATGGGGGAGAACATTCAAATGAGTATCTGCCACAGCAGATGGTCAAAAACCTGCTGAAAACCCCAGCTTTCTGGGCTGGAAACCTTATGGAGCATCCTGGGGGCAGGCATGTACCTGGGGGGAGCAGGGATCACCCAGCTGGGAGGCCAGAGGGACAGCAGAAAGGAAATGGGAAGGGGGAAGGAAGGGAGCACCCCCCCAGATCCCCTCCACTGACCCCCGCGGTGGCCTCGACACTCAGGAACATGGCTTGGGATGGTGCCCTGCGTGGGCACAGCGTGGCCTGCTCCTGCCCTGACGCCCATTTCCACCTGATTTCCCCCCGCAATCCCTCTTCTGCCCACGCTCTCCAGGTGGATGAGAGCACCCCGCTGTCCTCACGCTCGGCCACGTTGCTCAGTTTATTCCAGCTCCTCTGAAATACGTATACAAATCAAATGTGCAAATACTGCATCTTGGGACCAAGAGAGCAAAGGAAGGGACGTGCTCCTGAGAGCAGGAGGAGCAGCAGTGCTCGAGCAGCACAGGAGGAGCTCAGAAATGAAGTGAGCAGGGGCCAAGCAGAAGCGAGGGTTCCCAGCAGGCCCCCAGCCTTGCCAGCAGGCTCCACCACCAAGGTCAGGGAACACGATTGAGTCTGGAACGTAAAACATCTTCGGCAGCCCGCTCTTAAACTGCAAAGCTCCAGATATCCAAGCAACATCTGACCTCCTTCCAAACACCAAATCACTCCTCTCCCCCACAGAAGCAAAGCGAGACGCTGTCCAGGAGCGGTGACACCGACCTGCACCGGCTCGGTGAGGGCCCTGCACAGCAGGCACAACCCGAGAGGCCCGAAAGCCTTGAGCACAGCCAGGTGGGCTCGGCAGCGCCGTGACACGCAGGATGGCCGTGAGGGGCTGCTGCAGGCAGAGGAAGCCACCGGCTCCCTGCTCCACGCCAGGGTCGGGGCAGAACAGACGGCTACGGAAAACACAGCCAAGTAAGTGGCTGCTGCTGCCTCTGCGCAGGAAGCGAGGAAAAGTGCAGAAAAACAAATCCATGCTCATCTCCAACACGAAGCTCCAAGTGGAGAACGAGGGAAAGCCATCCTCCCTTTAAATTATAGCAGCACCAACAACACTGAAGTCTTGGACGGATTTGTTTTCCCGGGGAAAGGTCTGAGGCCAGAGACAATGCAGACGGAGCGTGGCGAGGCCGAGCTTTTCACAGGGCTGTGCACAAGCAGATTTCGCTTTGCACCTTGGTATTTCTAGTATGATTCCAGCAGAGTTTCTTTAAAAAATAATACGTTGTACATTCAGGCATTGCTGCCTTGGGGCAGCGTCACCTCCCATTTGGCACAAATCGTTTTATTCACAAACCTTCCTTCTCTCTCCTGAGTCTTTCCCGTTTCATTCTGGATACAGAAGATCCGTCTGCAATGCAGAGTTCAAGAACTGCCCGCTCAGCCCCTTGCCCGCCTCCTGCCAGCTCCAGGGCTGGGGGCAGCAGATGCTGCCCTCCTGCAGACTGGCAATGCGCGAGGGCCTTCCCGGAGCACCCGGGCATCTCTGTGTGTCTCCAGTGAGGCGGGCTTCTTGCGGGGGGGCTGCCAGTGCCTGCTCCCAGAGCTGCAGCGTGCGTCTTCCTCTCCTCCCTTTGAGGCAGCGGCTGCAGCCGCTCAGATCCCACTGGTCAGGTCGGTGATGACTCGGGCTTTCACCAGCTTCCGCAGGAACTCCTTCTCCCGTTGGATGTTGTGCGTCCAGGACTGGAAGGAAAGGAGAAAGACGGTCAGCAGCTATTCAGCCAAGCATGCTCCTGCACCCCACGCTGTGGGAGCCTCCAGCTGGCACGGGGTTGTGACAAGCAGACAGAGCCTGCTGCCGACCAGAAGGGCCCTTGCAGCCCAAGGACCTTCTCTTATCTAGGTAGAGCCAGCAGAGTTGGAAAACTAGCTCATCCCAAGACCAGCCTCACCGAGGCCAGCTCCTGCCTCCACAGGCCCTGCCAAGAGGAATCAGAGGCCAAAGGTCACACTAATACAGCGCAGAGGGTGGGACGGGCACATCTCCGAGCCAGGCGTTTCAGGGCAATGACTGCCATCGCTGCTGTCAGCCCCCGATGTGTGCCCTGCTGCCGGCTTCAGCAGCAATTGCAGCACCTGCCATCGCCGCGCTGCGCTGGTACTGGTAAAGCACTAAATGGAAGCAGGGAGTAATTTCTCCCCTGGGGAGTCAGAGACAGAGCAGAGCAAAGAGACTTTCCCCAAAATCTCCCCGTGAGACAAGAACCCCAGGAAGGGAATCCACACCTTCAGGACAGTGCTCTGGGCAGCAGGTAACCTTGCCTCTACATAAGATGTGGGCCATAAAATACCTCGATGGGAACATCCCAGAAATGGCTTCAAGCAGCAAAGTACAGAGCCCTCTGCCAGACCATGGCACCTCCCTGCAGAGCCCTGGCTGTGTCCCTCACTCACAACGTGCACGTGGCTGTCCTGTCACCTGCGGGTGTCCTGTCTGGTGCCAAGAGGTGCCAGGGACCGACGGTACCTCACGAGATTTCCAGCACATTTTGGAAATGCCTCTCCTCCTGCTGCTCTGCACTCATACTGCTGTCCCCTCAGCGCCCAGGATTTATGACAGTTAAAGCTGCTGAGAGATCAGGCAGGTCTTATCTTGCAACCTGTGTTCAAAAGCAGCTTTTGACTTCTGGTTACTCGAATGCTGCAAGGGTGCAGCAGCACAGGTAACCGCACGGCCACGCGTGAGGCTGGAATCACAGATGACCCTGTCTGTAAACTGCAGGGACAACGTCGAGAAACAGCGCAGTGTTTGGCTGCTGCTAGCATGGAAGCAGAAACTGAAAACCGGCACTGGGAAGAAAGCTGGGTAATAGAAAAAAACAGCCATGAGTTTTAAGAAGCAGCACTGAGCCATGGAGCTGTGGGAGCAGGGCCACACACGCCTGTCCCTTGGAGCAGGAGAGCCAGGATCCCCGTGCGCTGGAGGCGCTCCCGTGTGTGGCACGTCACCTGGGGGTCCTGCGCGTGGCCCTGCCGTGCAGCAGTGCCTCTCCCGACAGCACAGCCCCTTGCTACGAGCACACAGCGCCGGCAGAGGCAGCCAAGGGTGCGTGTGCTGCTGGCAGCAGGCAGCGAGCGGTGTCTGCTGGCACCGGGGCTGCGCGGGAGCTCCGCGCCTTGCAGCACTGCTTGTATCTGGCTGCGCTTGCTGCTCAAAGCCTACCTGGAGCACGAGGGAGCCTGACTGTGACCGAGGCGTCACAGCACAGGCTCATCCCTCCTCCGTGTCCTTCTGCCTCAGCACACAGCAAAGGTCAACTGGTTTCACCCATACGAGCTGCCTGTGCCCCTCGGTACGTACAGAAAGTGGGAAGCAGCCACTTCTAGGCAAACTCAAACCGCCTAAAACATCAGCTCAGGCCGCATGCAAGCACCTTGTCTGACAGCAGGAGGAAATCTGCTTGCATGAAAGGTACAAGGGAGCAGCAATTTAAGTACAGGAGGTGGATGGTAAAACTGCGCTCTCCTACACTACACACAAGGCTGCTGGCAAGATGTATAAACCTCGGTTGTTCAGCATGAAGGCTGCTCTGTGCTCTGGTCACTGCCACAAATTCCTCTTTCCAAGCAGAAAGCCACATGTAAGGGACATTTAGCCTCCCACTTGAGCCCAGTATCTTGCTGCTGGCTGTGGCTGTACCCTCAAAGGCTTTGCGGTCGGGGGCAAAACCACAGAGGGAGGGGAACAGGCTTTCGTCCCCCCGCAAGAAGCACCAGCAGGGTGCTCGGTGTGGTGCTGCTCCACCCGACAGGAGGCATGAGGCATGTCTTCAACACTAGCTCGGGTTACTGATTGCAGGAGAGGGACTCACCCCACTGACAGACAGAGCTAATCAGGCGAAGGAGACTGCATTCCTGCGCCGGCGGCCGCAGGGGGGAGAAGATCTGGAGCAGATTTTTCAAAACTGCCAAGGAGAGGCAGGCACCTCGCTCACATCACCGCCGACGGGGGAAAGGCACCAGGACACACCACAAAACCTGCCTGGGATCCCGAGTCTTGTAGGCTCCACACTGCTTGGCGCAAATAACCCGGTGCTGCTGGCTGCAGGCACAGGGTTTGGGGAGGTCTCATAAAAAGCCAGCCTTTAGCAGGCCCCTGACTTTGGGGCCAGGACCATGCTGTACCTGCTGTAAGGGAAGCTCTCTGCATCACACCAAGCATTTGTCGCTGTTTGTTGGGTAAGCTGAGGAGCTCTGTGTCACTGTGCTCCTGGACAAGGTGTCCCAGCCATCTCTTTCTGCTGGTGCAGTGTCCTGAGCTGCAACAAGTGGTAAGGGACCGGCGATGCTTTGGCACCCACATCCCCACAGAGAGGGTCACACTGGCAGAATGCTATTTCTGCAATTTATGCAGCGTGTTGCAAGCAGAATCCACACCTGGAGGAGGTTTGCATGAAGCAGCCACAACACCAGTGATTTATTCCTGATAGTACTGTGGCAAAGAAGCCTTTTTTCTGCCCTTGGATACTGGATGTGCTTCGGCTGTCCTGGCAAGCTGCTCACTGTCCCTTCTGGCTGCTTTGACTCTCTTCCCATGCACACTGAGCCGTTACTGCCTCATTTCCTAATCCTCCAGGGAGGATTGCTTACGTTCACAAAGCTCCTGCCCTAATCCCTGAAGCTACACCTCAGCATCACAAGCAGCAAAGTCCAGCTATTTCCCTGTGAACCTGCACCTCCAGCCAGGGGCAGAGCAGCCTGGATCATGCTCTGCCACCTCCAGCTTTATGTCACCGCGCGTCACACCACTGCTGCTCCTGTGACCTGGCAGAGGGGCTCTGCCCTCGCTGCTCTGCTGCGGGCATCGAGCAGGCGCTCGGTCCAGCTCCTGCTTGTGTGAACAAACGGGCAGCTTGTCTGAGCTTGTCTGATGAATTAATGAAGGCTCCAGAGCCCGTCTTGTTGTTTGGGGTGCAGGCTGGGATTTCCTTTGCTTTGGGTCTTTCCCTGCTTGTTCTTTTCAGTGGCAGCAGCAGCAGCGCCGCTCTGCAGGCACACGCACGGTTAGAGCTGTCCATCCCAGGGGGTGGCAGTGAGCCTGATGTATGAGCGTTTGGTCACAGTTATCAGACCAAAATTTATCATGGGTTAAAGCCACCTTTCAGGACTATGCAAATGCAGCAGCCTCAGAACCACCTCTCCTTTCTTCTTGATTCCACAAGGAAGCACAAAACACCCTCTGTCCCTTCACGAGAAACCAAGTGGAGTATTTTAAGACTGAGAAAACGTTTCAGAGGCCAACCCACAAGGAAGGTAAGCTCACCATCTGCAGTCAATTACAAGTGGGGCAATGGCTCAGCTTCAGAGCATGCTAGTCTTATCAAGTCTGTTGCAATGCCATAAAATACAGGGAAATTAAATAAGAGAGAGTGAAGTCAACAAAGAATGCATTCAAGGAAAAGAGCAGGTTGCAAAGTCAGAGGTTTCTCAGTTTTGTTACATCCTCCACATTTCTGCAAGTCAGCAGCATTTCTCCCCAAAAACCTGCACAGAAACCACGGCGGCAGCAAGAAGCGGTGCTTCACTGGCAACGTCCCTTGCCCAGAGCTCATTTTCCAGCCCCCACTGCTGCTAATTCTCTTAATTCTCTTGTTTCATGGTTAGGAAAGAACCACTCCCAGCTCCTCTATGCCCAGTCATTCTCATGGCAACTTGAAATCTTAAACAGCTCTTTTAGCTCTTGCTTGTTCTTAATATGTATATAGGGAGCTATTGCATCTCTTCTCAACCTTCACTCCACCAAGCTAAGAAGCCATGCTTGCTTTCTCTCTAACCAAAACAGGCTCTCCATCTCCCCTAGGAAAACTGGGAGATTTCTCAGGAGCGTAGTTGCTCCCTCTGTCCTTATTTACTCTGAGTTCACTTGTGGTGAAGCAGGAAAAGGGTTCACCATTGCCTTGTGCAGTTCTCTCTCTACCAGGAGTCCTTTCCCTGAGTCTTCCCAGAGTTACATTTGCCTTTTTTTTTCCCACAGTAATAGCCTTGCATCCTGAATTATCCCGTGATTTATTAGTACACATCTAAGCACTTCCCTCCTCTGTCATTGTCAAATAATGCTTTCCCAGCTTATAATAAAGATTTCTGTTACTGTCCCAACTGAATGACTTTCCATTCATCCACTAGGTTCCATCCCATCCAGTTCACTCCTGTTCTGAGGGTGATCATGGTCTTCCTGGATGGTCTTTTGATCTCCCTGTGTATTGGCCACACCTGGCTTTGTATCATCACAAACCCGACTTGCACACCACCGCCTCCTGTGCCAAAAATCATTAATGCAAATACTGAACATGACCTCCTCTGGGGGAACTCCCAGCCCTCCATTCAGTGCTGCTCTTTGTTTTCCTCTTCAGAGCCTGTTCACATACAGGTGTTGCACCAAACCGTAGCGTCAGAAGCTTAACTAATAATACCTCACATGGCACAGTTTCACACGCTTAACTGAACTTCAGACGACTGATCTACTACACTTCCTCTGTCCCTGGAACGATTTTTAAAAAAATCAAATAAAGATATTAAATTAGTTTTTGTAACCTGCCTTTGGTAAATCCATGTTGTGTTTGCTTTCAGGATTTAATTATTCTTTCATTTAAACTTTGCTCTGAGGCTCGGAATAGTACCTCTGAGGTCAGATTAGGAGCTCTGAATTTGACAGGATAATTTTCCTTGCCTCGCTCCCATCCCCCCGTTTCAGGGAAGAAAAAGAAAGGAAATAAAGGTATTATACCCACTATAATTTAATCCCACGGAACCACATGTAACCTGATAGATTTATTGAAGACCTTTTCCTCTGGACTTGCAGCTTAGCTGGCTCAACACCGCGCTGTTAGTAACAGGGATCTTTCAGGCGTTCATACCCCGTGCATCAACTCAGACAGCTCCTGCCTTTCACTACTGACCCAGTCATTTTCTGTTTCTATGAACTTACCACCACAAGTCGCCCTTTCCCTCACGTTCATCCATCGCCCCTGTAGAGGTAACATGTTCATTCACACAGTTCCCACTTGGACTCTCTAATCCCTATGCCTTCCACCTCCTTCACCTCCTTGGATGCCAAAGCCCTCATAATTCTTTCCTTGTTTCAATATTATTTGCTTGCAGCAGGACCATGCAGTATTTGCTTTATTTTCCTTTGCTAGATCAAATTCAGCCTGACTTTTGCTGTTTTTCACTTTATCGCTGTCCTTTCCAACCGACAGGCTGAAGTCTCCTCTGCCTGATGCTTTCTCCTGCTCCTCCAACACCACTCTGAAGAAGTTATTTTGCTGTCCCAGCCCGCAGCTTACCAAACTCCCTTTTGGAAACAAAACCTCAGTTACAGAGCACCTCTGTTGCCTTTCCATTTAATTTAACAACAAAGGCACTTGACCAAAAGCCATTTCCAACGGCCCTCTGCAGGGACTTAATGCCTGCTAAAACGAGGGCCACCAGCTCTCCTCGTCCCCTGGAGGTTGGTGAGCAGAGCTGTGCTAGCTGTGACACCTGGGCTCCCCCCCGACAGTGATGCTGGCTTCTGATGGACGTCTGTGGCTGACTTCTGACAGCACCCAGCACCATTACAGAGGGCTGTGTACAACGTTGGGTCAGCAGCTGGGCTCTATGTGCCTCTGCAGATCTTTGAACGTTTTCTCATACAGAGATCCTCACCAAACCTTAATTGTTTTTATCCATGCTGTTATTAGGGCTCAGTGGTACCCTGAAAACGTTACCGTATTTCTGTCCTACCAAACAATGCAATACCTGTGCTGCAGTCGTGACTGCTGTTCCATCAATCTTTCCGAGATTTGTATTACACAGACACACAGTCCTTACGCACAGGAACAGCATGTGAGGCCTTCGTTCCACCAAAACGCTGTCAAACAGGTGGCTTTTAAACAAAGGCAAAAATGTATAAACCTCATCAGTCATCACTGCGGGCCCCAAGAAAAAGCACTGCCCTTTCAGAGGTCCCCCTGCCCCAGCCCCTAACCTCCCCCTCCAAAGCTGACCTCCATTTCAGTCCGCACCATTCCTTGTACTCCGATGGCAATTCATCAGCCAGGCTCGAATAGCTGTGTTTTCAGCCTATAAATCACCAGGCCAGACATCTGCCCTGCTTTCAAAGGAGTTTTGTTCTTCTTGCTGGCTACCGCAAACTTTTAGGTACTTGAAGGCCTGAAGCAGCCCCGTCACCCCCCTCCCAAGCAACTTTCCTTGATTTAAAATGCAAAGGGCGGCTTCACAGAGAGAGTCCAGATGATGATAAAGCACTATTGTTTGTGCCTTTATGGGCCGAGACTCCAAACTGGATGTTTGTGGATTATTGTGAGAGGTGGCTGCTGGCGGGGAGAGACGGAGACAAAGCTGTGTGTCACGGCATGCTGCAGCCCACCTCCCCGGCCCTTGTGACAGCCCTTACACACCCTGAATGAGAGGCATTAGGAGACAGTGTCCTCCAGCATCCCACAAAGACCTGCAGGGGAAGCGGAGCCAGGGATCAGAAAGAAGCCATCAAAGGCAGGCTCCCCCTCGGGTCAGGCGGCGAGTCCCTGAGGTGCCGGGCACAGCTGTATCAAAGGAGCTGACACCTCCGACAGCAGCGGCGCTGCTGCTTGATCTGCGGCTGCAGAGAAAGGGAGAGCAGTCAGCAGCACCGCCGGCAGAGCCACAGACGGGATCCGGACCGATAAGGGTGGCTTTTAAGCACGCGTTCCCCATTTGTACCAGCCCTGAGTGCAGGGAATGCTGTGTGTGGTGCCACACAGGGCAGAGCACGCAGAAGAGGGATGCTGGGAGCTGGTGCTGTGCTTCGTTCTCGTGATTTAACACAGCCTCCTGCTCTCGGTTTCAGCAGCGCCTCTAGGGTATGTTTTTACTACTCTAAACACTGTCACTTTCCCATCCTGAAGTAATTTCTGCCTGAAACACTAACCTGCTTTGCCATTAGCAATGAAGTTGTATTGTAACACAGACAGCTTCATTCATTTTCTTTTAATCCTGAAAACCTTTCACTCCCTTTTAAAACGATTCCTTTTTTCCTCACCTCCATTTCCATGTTTCCTTCTTTACGTTCCCAGTGGATCTGACACTTCTCCTGCATTAACAGGAGACAGTGACTTGTGACAAAAATACACTTCTATGGAGTACTTGGGCAGGAAGCACTACAGGACATGGGCAAGAAATAAAAATATAATAAACTATTAAAAAAATCAGCTTGATGGCTCATCACCATGAAAACAGAAACAAGCGAGCATACACCTTGGCAAGGATTCATTCATTTTCTGTACAGCACTCAGGGAAGCAGCCAAGGGTCGAAAGCTGTTACAAGTTACTGGAAATAGGGAAAATAGTAACTGAAGGGAGATGACAGGCTTAGACCTTCTGCGTTTTGTAAGTTGTAACAAGAATGATCAGAGCTAAAAAATGACTTGTGAGAATTCACACGATGGCATGAGGTCTATCGGGCAGCAGTCCCCCAGCAGCAGACCAGAGAGCAGCAGGGTCACAGCACCCAGAAAACCCTCATGGAAATGCATGCCAGGACTTTGCATCCCCAGCAACAACGGGGAGAAGATGAGACCAGGGGAGAAGGTGCTGGGCAGCAGAGCTGTGATGCAGTTTTGCACTGCAAGTGCTGATTTTCCAGCTCACAGCCTGAAAGAACCATGCCAGCACGCTCCCAATTCTCCAGAGCGTGTTTATGAGCAGAAAAGGGTCTCCTCTACAAGGCCTGCCAGGACAGAAACGGGCTGAAGCACACTGAGTTTTGCTGCCCCTGGGACAGAGGGTAAGGAAACCACACAGGTATAAACCAGAGAAATTTATTCCCATGGGCACTCACAAGAGCAGGAGAATCCAGGTGCCTTTTGCAGCCAGGCTAGGGCCCTATGGGATTAATCACTGCATCCATCCCCCTGAACGGTAAAACAGATAAAGCTCCAGAGCACCTGCCTCCTTGTGGAGCCTCTTCCCTTGGAGCAGGAAATGTCTGTCCAGCCCCTGGGAGTCTGAGATGCTGGAAGAAGCAGTGGAGGCAGCTGCCTCCTGCGGTAGCAGTAACAGCACAGTTTTGGACCTTGAGGGCTTCTACCCCATAGGGGAAAGCAAAGACTAAGCAAAACTGTACAGCCAGGCTGCCTGATTGCCTCTTGGAAATTCAGCCATCGGTCCCACAGAGCAACAGGAAAAATCACATGCATTTCCACAGAGATTTTATCACCTCAGTCTTGGCATGGGAGAGGCATCTCCGCCCAGCTGTGAGCAAGCAAGTGTATTTTGCTGGCTTTTTTTTTTTTTTTTTATGTAATCAGAGCAAATTCCTCAGAGATGAGTCACAGGGTTTCAAGGGTGTCCAGGGAGATGTCAAGCAGGCCTCAAGTGTAAATCAGTGACACACCTTGCTGAGAGGGCGCACGCTCTTCGCAGGCCCCTTCCCCCTGCGGACACAAGACAAGGGAACGGGATGGATGGATGTCTGGGAGGATCCCATATGCCACACACACACACACACACACACGGCACCTCCAGACCCAGGACTTCAATGTTTACATTTCCTCTGTAAAGACGGAGATGCTTTCAGGGTGGAGCTGGAGTGCTTCCCTGCAGCTGCTCTCGAGGCTTTAACACTGAAGATTTGTCAGTCATTCAGGCTGGAGGAGCCTGGCAGTCAGATTATGGGATGGGGTCGTGTTTAGCGAGACAGCCAGGAACATACCTGGCATGCTTCTTATGGCCACAGGAATGAAGCTGTAGGTGTTGGGACCACCACAGAGCCCCCAGATGCCTGCTGGTGCAGTTTCAGTTGAGCTCAGTTTCCATCCCTACTAACAGTTCACTGTTATTTAACACTCAGCTTCCTGGAGGACCAGGAAGAACTAGATGCAGACACAAACCTGGAGGTCCAAAGGTAACACTGAGGAAGATGCCCAAGTGGGCCTTTAGGTATCAGAGCGGATGGAAGAGATTAAAATCTTTGTGGAGCTTGGCTATGGGTCAGTCTCCTTTCACCAATACCAATGGCAAGGTTTGCCACAAGGTGCCAACAAAGGTCAACCTTTAGGTTTGCAAACCACGTGCAGGTCTCTGAGTGAGTGTGCAGAGTGCTTCCAGTCCAGAGCGGGGCAAATCTTCATTCGTGAGTTACCTGAGGACAACTGCAGAAGACAGAACCCTCCTATAATGCCCTTTGTCTTTCAACTTCACCCTCAGGTGACTAACAATTACCAGCTACCATTAATATTAAATGGGAGAGAAAGAAATGCAATCCTCTTTCTGCTCTTCACATTCCACAATATCACAAACAATTTGTCATATAGGGAGGGGCAGAGGCAGGAGGGGCATTAATTTTTTATACTCGGGAACAGATGGCTTTTCTTGTACCAGGGCAGAGAAACGTAAGAGGAGCCTGCGGGTGAGCACGTGAGGATTAGATGGGCAGACACCGATCATATAACCAGCCTTCAGATGGAACAGGAACCTTCCTCCCAGCACCAGCTCAGCAGAGTTCTCATCAGCAGCCCCGGCTGTGGAAACAAACCCACTGACATCTAAATTAGTGAGGCTCCATCAGACCTTTCAACGCTTCCTCACCTCTGTACAGAACAGCCTGGACATGCCGACTGACAGCTCCCAGACAACAGAGGCCTGTCAAACCAGGCACAGACTGGTCTCTCTCAGAGACCCAGCTGGTTGCATTTCACATGCATCTACTGCCCTGTGCCTTGCCAGCTTTATCCCTCAGACCTCATACATACCGTGCCCAAGAGCGACTCCCTCCTGTCTCCCGCTGGCTTCTGCAGGTTGCGCAGGGTGCTGACCTCGAGAATCAAAAGTCCAAGCAATCTGCACTGGTAACTCTGGATATGTGTCTGCTGACTAGCTCTCAGGAGCCAAAAGATATGGTGGCAGGCCCTGGACAAACAGGACTAAATGCATGCAGGTGTGATAGGGCCTGGGGTGCCATGCACAGCCCGCTGGCAGCAATGAGGAACATGGCAGAAGGTGGCCAAGAAGGGGACAGAGGAATGGGAAGCTCACTCATGGCAGAGCTCATACTTCACTGCACACCCCTCTCCATGGTGCTTCCCGACGTTTTGCTCTGAACTCTTTCGAAAAAGTGTTGTTTTTAAGAGCTTTTCTGCTCCCTGCTGATATTCAGCAGCTTTTGGCACAAGAGGGTGGGCGGGTGCAAGAGTAACACCAAGTGCCAGGGCCCACCCATTCCCTCTAGCATACTGCAGGCTGTGTTACATCAGTGCCTCCCAGGTGAGGCCTTGAAGCATTTCAACGCCTCTCCTGCAGCAGAAGGCCGCAGACTGTCATCCAGTGCCTTTTGCCAGCTCTTTCCATTGACCTGTGCAAGGAGCAAGAGCAAGACGGCTTCATTCTTGTCAGCTCCTGTGCGGGTGTCCTTGATGTCAGAGACATCTTTTAGGTTGCAAACCAGGCTCAGCACAGGATGCCCACTGTGAGTATTCCCAAGTCCAAGAGCAGACCGTCTCGGAAGAGACACTTTCCTGCTGCCTCCACAGGCCCAGAAGGTACCTCAGGATCACAAGGATGTATCGTGAGGTACTTTCCTTGACATATTTAGGGACCTCCTCACAGTCTTTTCCCAATCTCAGTTTCTTCTCTTGGTCTCTACTGAGAGGTTGTTCCAAAGCCTCATTGCTATGACAGTTAGAAATGCTCTTCCCATTTCTCAAGCTGACCGGTACCAATTGCTAATTCCTCTCAGTCAGCCTGAGGTTGTGCAGCCTGCAGCCTGAGTTCTAAGACATGTATGATCTTATAATTTGAAAAACAACACCTCCAGGCTTCCCTTCTGACCTGGATCAATGGCACAGTGGTTCAGGTGACGAATACAAGTGCCAGCAGACAGCAACTGTCCATGAACAACACAACAAGCGTTCTCTCCCTCCGAACAGCACTCTGTTTTCACAGTGCGGAAGAGGACAGAGGAAGTTCCTCTGTCCAGTGAAGCCAGTGAAGAGAGGGAGCCATTTTAGAAAGATCTCAGCCACTTCTGTGCCAGAAAAGACTGGGCTCTACCAAAACGTCAGCAGCTCTTCCCACTACAGAAGGTGCTGAGGCCCGTGGCAAAGTTTGCTCTAGTTCAGCACAGGAAACGGTCAGACCTAAGATACGGCTGCATTATACCACCATGAGAGCTTTTGTTCCTTTAAAAGGGCTGTTCATCTCACTGGGATAGCACCAGCAAATGTTTCGAAGGTAGATGTGGCTTTGAAGAGCAGCCTACATGTGTTCACACTAGCTGAGCAGGGGATCATCTAGCAGAAGAAGCATGTGGATTAGAGAACAATATAGCAGATCACAAAGCTGTAGCAGGCCACATCTTTCCAACATTTACGCAGAACTTTTCTCTGCTGCTCTGAGAATAAGGAATCACGTTATATGCACATTCCAGAGAAATTTTCCCAGATGAAATAACTGTTTTTAACACACATTATGCTTGGGGGAATGTCTGGAGTTTTACGGGCAAATGCCTGGGTGGAGCTGTCGTTTGACCCACGCAGGAAAGCTGGAAGTCGATCACCATCCTGGGCAGGCTCTGTGGTCGGGGTGGTTGGTGAGTTTGGGAAGAAGACGTGCTCAGCAGAAGTTCCCTACCTCTTTGATGGCAGACATCTTGATGTTCTCATAGTAGTGCAGTGGTGCATTGGGGGAACTCATGTCATAGCCAAACCCAGCTACCGCCACCTCATCACAGTTGTGGAGCGCCATGGTTATTGCTACGCTTCCCAAGGTGGGGATGTTCTGAGAGGAAAGAAAGCAGGAATGGAAGTCATTAGCAAGTCATGATTTCTGTTGTCAAAGATTTCCTCTTATTGTCTCTGCTCAAAGGAAAACTACTAAGCACAAAATCCAGAATAAGGTATTTGGCTACCTCTGCACATGAAATGCCTGGTGCCAGCTTGCAGGGTCAACAGCTTCCCAACTTGTGAAGAAAATCCTATGCTAGCCAGCTTCCTGCAAAGCACCTGGCACAAAAGCAATGGCTCTTGTTTGAGACCGACAACTTTGCTATCCTGAGAATAGGGCAGCAGGCGAGTCACAGTGGACACGTTAATTTTCTGAAATTAAAAAACACGTAAAGGCTGGAGTCCAGGTGTACACATAGTACTGACCTCCGGCTAGGAGCTGGGCTAATGAGGCATACTTGTCCCAAATGGGCCACCACACTAGAGCAGAAATGAGGAACAGTACAAATGCTGTATTTTAGTGATGGACAAAGCACTTAAGGAGGCCCTTAAACAGCTCTAGAATATGGAGAGGGGACCAGGCAGATCCAGTGTGCACTGAGACCCCTTTCTATGCCTGGAGACGCCCCCACAGGCAAAGGGCACTGTCCTGTGCTACATTCCTAGCCCCAGCATACTGGGAAGCCATTCAAAGACTGCTGCTAGTAATCTGAGCTGGGACACCCCTGACTGTCCTCTCCCTAATGCTGACTTGCCATTTGCACCAAAGTCCAGCCTCAGCCCTTCCCATTTCATCTGGCTTCTACAGTGTTGCTATACGGTGCTCTTGTGTGTCCAGATGGATGTGACTGCTGCGATGGATGAGTGTTTCCAGTGTAAAAACCCAGCTCACAGACATTTCTAACTCCCCTTTAACCAGATCAATCTGCTAAGGTAGCTTTACCCCAGCGGCTAGGGAGAGGCTGAGAAATCCACCCACGTATCTTATCATTATTTGTAAGACATCCAACACCGCCATATCAAAGGTATCATGAATTCAGAGGGCATGCTCAGACAGTCACTGGGGGTGACAGCCTCTCAGCTGAGATGTAGAAACCAAATGCGCGCTTACATCTTGCGTGTAAAAGGGGTTACCCTGTACCAGTGAGCAATGCTATTGCATTTCACCCCGTGCTCACAACAGACTGGGAATGCACACATTATGAGTTTCTGCCTCTCATTCAAAGGAACCTGCTTTTGGCAACACACTCCTGCGCTCACTTCTGATTGCCTGACCATGTCCCAAGACCGATGTTTTCCAAGGAAAGAACTCCACCCATACCTAGCTGAGATGAGCAGAGCTGGGAGCACAACCCATGTGCTATGGAGGACTCAACACGCTCTGCATAACAGTGCACTGATGCTACACTGATATGCAGACAAACGTGCAAAAATGAAAAAACTGTTCACGTCTAAAAAAATGATCATTAAATTCAAACATCTGCAATGCAACTGTAACAGTGTGCATTTGAAATAAAAAGACCTTACTACGTCCTCCTCCTGCGCCAGCTCTAGATGTTAGGAAAAGAAAGACAGAGTCATTTCGGTTTTGCTGTTTAACTTCATTTTACACTGACCACGTCTGCCACAAACAATATTGGTTTTATTCTGGTTCCTTTAGTTAATTGTTAATTCGCTAGTCATAAAATCTCAAGGATGAGTTTAAAAAAAAAAAAGAAAAAAAACAGAAAAGGTTTACTCAGCAAGGATAAGAAAATTCCACTGAATTTCAAAGTACACAAGAATATCCTGTCTTCCCATGCGTGGCAATTCAAATTCAGATATTCTCAGCTTTATGTTTTACATAGGAAATGACACTCAGATGTCGCTCGAATTGCATCAGCAGATACGTGGACGTGCCACAAAACGTTTCCCTTAGCTGAGCTATAGTTACAGTGTCCAAAACACAGCGAGTAAATGGTTACGTTTTTGAGAACATGTCATTGTTGGAGAATACGATGGCGTTGACACCACCCACACTTATACGGGGCCCATTCCCACGGTACAGCTCAAGGGAGACACGGGGTCTTTGCCTGGAGGGAATTTAACTGGCAAAGTGAACTTTCAAGAGCTAACTTTCTAATGTGAGCCTTGCAAAACCACAGAGAATTAATCATACTACCCAACCGTAATGGGAGAACTGCCAAACCACCATAACTTTCTTTCAAGTATATCCTTATTTCTGTTTGGAGAATAACTGATAGCAGAAATCAAAAGTGAACTTTCCTTTGGTCACCAAATACCTGCTTCACTTTACACTATGTATAAATCCTGCAGTAGCCTTTATGGAAAAATAGGGGATAATTTTCTAATCTGCTTCTGCCCGTTAGTAATTCCTGGCATCCTGGCATCGCCGTACTGCCTGCTCCTCTGTTAAATTATTAAAATACCAAAGATTTCCTAACCTCCAAATTTATGGCAAGTAATCTGTTTAAGACCCAATACTATCAGAAGTTCAAATTGTGCCCTTAGCAAAATAATTTTGTGTTGTCCTAAAATCACGTTCAGAAATAGATGATCTGATGACAGTTTTTAATTAAGCGATGCCTTATTTATATTCATGCCTATGGTGGCTACACCCTATTACATTTGTCCCCCTTGAAGACCAAAATTTGTATCCACTTACAGTTTTACTGCTGAAACGAAGCTTCACATCCTGCTGCTGCAGTCAGATCCACGAGGAATAGAAAGGACAGCTTAGAAAATTCTTGCAAAAATTATCATCCCTGCTATTCACTGAGTGCAGTGGACGCACCAAGGCAGAGCCCACCCTTAGTAATGGCATGGTTAACGGAACCATGAAGAAGAGAACACAAGTACAAACTTTGTGCACACAAATAGATGCATGTGGATCAAATGCACAGAGAAGGGTATTTGCCCCAGACCGCTTATGTTGGAGAGGAATCAACCATCAGACAGATTAAACAGGAACTGCGGAATCTGAGAGACTTCTGGGAGGGGAAAAAAAATGGAGCCAGTATGAACAGAAGTATAAAAGCAGCGTGACTGATGGTTAAGTACATGTCATTTGTAAGTCAATAGAATGCTTTGGTCCTGATTTGGTGTACACCACTGAAACTGAGCAGTTTGCTCCTGTGACAGCCTGTTGAGTTTCTGCTCCTCCTTATCTCTGCTGAAAATGAAGCCCTTCCTCTTGTCCACCTGGCATAAGAAAGAGAAGGACTTGTAGAATCTAGGGACAGATAGTGGGCTGTACTACAGAGAAGCCAACCCAGCAGCGTTCTCCAGATCCAGAGGAAAAGGTTCTCATCTTTTCTCAGCAGAGTATTGGGCAAATGAGAGGGAACGTGTATCAGAGAGAGGGAATTGTTATAATTATTCTCTGGCTGCATCTACACAGCTTCCAAGCTCTCCTGATTGTTTGCTGGCATTTAAATTGGCTTGCTGCTAAGCTCTAATCTGGACCTAATGAGCCAGTACAGCCTACGGGGCAAGCTGGGGGACAGGTCACTCCAAAAGAAGCTAGGCATCCTGGACATGGTGTGCCAAACCTGGCTTGCTATGCCCTGCACAGTGCGTCAGTGCTATCTCAGCACACACACCCTTGTGCCGTGCCCCAAAGACATACCAAAGCAACCACCACACCTCTTGTGTTGAGTTATGAAAATAAAACTTTCTCAAACAACTGAGCAGGCCTCTTGTTATTTTAGGCCATTACTAGGGAAAAAAAAAATCCCAACATTTCCCCTCAGGGTTCATAATCCTGTCTTCCTTCTCATGGCACTGTACGTGCCTGGGTACTCCTGCACCACCGAGAAGAGCTGCTTTCAACCAGACGGCTTGGCAGTAACCGAGAAGTGTACCTGAAAACCTCTTAATGCTTAAAAATGTTTGGCCTACATGTCCCCGGTGTGTGGAGCTGTGCCAGCCTGTGTGTGAGCAACACTCCAAGCACCTGGTGGCTCATGACCCACTAGGCCTAGGCTAGACTTCCACTTCTGCTGGGACAATGGATATTCCAACTAGGCCAACGAGGTCCTTGTTTTGGAGAGAAGGGTTAATACACCTATGGTAAGGCCTCCTGCACAATCCTTCTCTTTCTCAGCCCTGGCCACAACATGGCCGGACAGGCACCTGGACAGGACCAATACACCAGAGGAGGCTGGTCAAGGACATGGCTCTGAGCAGAGGCATGCCTCTGAGAGGCACCTGGGCCCTGTCACACACTGGGATACTGCTTTCCATGAACGCAGAAGGCAAACTAACAGCAAACACAGCAGTGGTGAGCACCACGTCACCACGGTGGAGCTGCACAAAGGCAGCCTGCACATACAGAGCATGGCTCCTTCCAGGAGCTGCTGGCATGATGCCTTCCGTAAATGGGGTGAGCACATGCATGGTGGGTCCTGAGTAAGAACAGCATAAAGAGAAGAGATGCAAAGATCTCTACAAAGGTCTTGTGTAGAGTCAGGGATCACTGCAAGCTCCAGATGGTGCAAACAAAGCCAGTCTGTACCACCAAGTCAGGGAACCAGAAATGTCTTTAGCAATACAGACAGACATACAACAGGTTCTCCTAAATCCTCCTTTGTTGTTCTCTGCTGCAAGAGGAAAACATGAAAGGACTGTCTTCAAGACACTGCTGTTTCATCTTCTATTGGAACCTCTGAAGAAACCTTCTACTCACAGAAAAAACTAAGACATTCAACAAGATGAACACCAACCCTCCTTTGGACTTAATCTCCAGACCTGTGCTGGAGATCCAGTGCTGGCAACTCAACCAGGGGACTATAACTGTTTTTTGCTTGGTGCATGTGAAAATCTCTTAGTGCTTTTCATTCCATGCCCGGGTCACTCCTGTGTCACTGCCTTCTGGACTGGAAGGAAATGACTGCTGTAAATCTGTTTTTAGAAATATCTGACTCCCTTAATATGTTAAATGAATTCCAGTTATTTATGGGATTTCACTTAGCTCAGGGTAAAGCATATTGGATTTTTCAGACTATTTCAATTGTTACCTTTTTAAATAAAAGGGTGAATACTGCTAAATAATAAATTTCCCCCAAACCATACTGCAACTAGATACTCAAATTGGTTTGACTACATTACTACATTTGAGGGAAACTTGAAAACGCTTACCCCAGAAAAATTGCTACCATAGTTTTATCAGTTGCAGACCTGATCACCTAATAGCAATAAAGCTTTAAAAACAAAAGAAATACAAAATAAAACTACAAAGAGCCACCACATGCTATATACAACATCCACTGTATTTTCTTTTTGTTCATTTATGTTTGCACAGGAACAACGTGAAAAATATTTTTTGCTTCCCTGAGCTGGCAAGTTTGGAAATACATCATAAAAGGGAATTTAGCATCGCTTGTTGTCAACAGATAATTGCCTGGCATTCTGCGGAGTGGTCCCTGTCACAGGAGATTCCATAGTTACCTCCATCCTCTTACAGAATTGGCTACTATAGTTATCCCTTGCTGTAAGCACAAGGGAGCCTCCAGAACTGGCAGAGCTTGCAGTAAAGCAAAATGGAAAGGCTAGGGACCTGAGCTGGGAGACACAACATGCTGCCCAGCAGCTTCAGTTTAGCCATTTCACTGCTGAGCTCCTGCACAACCTAGCCTAAGTCTAACACCTTTGATGGCATCTAACCTGATGCACGAGCTCTGATTCACCATTTGTAATAGAGCACATTCCCTTTCAATGCAAAGAGTGTTTCTTAAGGACTGAAATATTTAACAGAAGGCAACCAAGGGCATGACTTTACTACATTAGCTGCTCCATGGTAACCATGTATGTGCTTTCCCAGGGTCATCACTGGCATCTTCAGAAAGACTGCCTGCCCACACTATGTAACAGCAAAGAGAAGCCCTGGGGCACAAAGTGCTAACTCTCCAGCATCAGAGGTTAATCCCCAAGTGTATGTGGGCTGTCAGCACCCTGCAGAGGTGCTAATCCATGGTGGGGTGTCTGATAACACTCCTGCACATGGCCTGATAATAGTCTTGCACATGGCTGCTCCTTTGGTAAGTTGGTGCTGAGGCTGGGTGAAGTCCAGAGATGGATGTTTTAGCTTCCCCTAACGGGGTCTATAGATCCATACAGTTCCAAGACAGGAACAAACCAAAGGGTGACAATTCTGGGCAGCAGAATTTAGCCTCAGAAGAAGTTAAATCATAAGCAGTTCCATGGATGCACTGTACCAGCAGAGAGAAACACAAGCACCACTCTGCACTGGAGTCCCTGATCAGAGTCCTGACAACTCGTGTCATCTGAAACGCCCTCCCAACCTCCTCATGGCTCACCAGCCAGAAAGTCACTGCTCAAATGGCTCTGAGCACTACAGAGTGGAAAGGATTATTCACTATAAAGTAAAAAGCACCACAACAATAACCATTGTGTTGTTTTACATGCAACAGGCAATGCCACCTCTGAACTGATGTTTGTGCTTGTCCCCTGGTAACTTGTCTGCAGTGTGAGGTAGGTTTTTGCATGCCTGAATTACCAGCTGCAATACCACTGCTGTTTGGGTTCAAGCCCAAAAAAGACCCGTATACACAGAACTTCCACCAAAACACAAACCACAGGCATACACCATTCTCTAGTTAGTCAGCCAGGCTTGTGCCCACTCATTAACAGGATTCTTTAATCAAAGAGATTAGCTCATTTCTCCTGTATTAAACCAGCTTCAGGCATTGACATGTCTTTAATTTTCCCCAGACATTGCTAGGAGTTCCTACACTGAAGTTCTTCTTTTTATCCCAAGAAAAGAGAAGTTTCTATGTAGTTGTAAAGAGCTCTCCCTTTTCTGAAGACTTAAGTAAATGGGCTGAGAAAACTGAAAAGCTTTACTCATCCCAGAGAGAAGTCACTGCTCACTGTGGGTGACCAGTTTTGCTCCTCACCCAGACTGCCAGCCACCAATACCACAAGCTCAATCTAAATATGTCTGAGTTGCACCCCCCCGCTATCCTCCAGAACCATCTGGCCCAAATTATATTATCAAAGCAGAGGCTGTTACTACATTCAGCCTTTATTGAATCCTGGGAAAAAAACGCTTTGAGATCAGCCCTGAACTATTTTACTAGCTCTCTTCAACCTTGCTGAAAAAGCCACCAAATTACAAAGTTAATTGGCAGCACATTGTTACCATATGTGGTGTGCAGGAGGCACACTGAAGTTTATTTAGGCATCAGGACCAAAGAGGAGTGGAATATTACTGCCCTTTGTGAGGATTTCATGTTGGCCTTGATTACTGAGGCATCCCCAGCCCTGATCCTCCTGTGTGTAGCTTGCCCACCACGCCACCCTGCATTTCAGCACACAGGTACCAACCTGCCCCCATGCAGGTTGCTTTTTTCTTGAATAAAGTTTCCCAAGCTGTCTTGCAGCCCTACAGCATAACTGAACCCAAGCAGCTATGCTCTGCAGCTGCTATGTGAGCATAGCTCACATAGCTTTCTCGTGGAGCAATGCTCCTTGCTCTAGCTTGCCTCACAGGGCCAACTCATCCTGCTGGATCTCTCTCAAATCATTAATCAGAGTTGGATTCTTGGTCTACATGGCTGTGATTTCCATTCTTCCCATTTAAATTCTCAGAGAGACAAAGTCAAAACTGTATCACCAGGATTCTCCTCAGCCTCTTTGCACGGGCAGCAGTGGCTTTTTTTGAAGCATTTGCACTGATGCAGCAGCGTTCATTAGTGTGAAGCCCAATCAGCTCCGTAACAGCAGTCTGTACTTCATGTCTGCAGTAAAGTTTGTACCAACAGGCTACAGGTACTCACCCCTGTTTTTAAACTCTGCCAGAATCACTATATTAAACCGTCCTTGCCCAGACACACAGGGTATACTAACATCCCGACCCCACACACAAACCTGCACCTGCAGAGCTCTTTCTGCCCCATCTCAAGGAACAAACTACAATTTACACAACCTAGCAGGGGTCATGGGCAAAGATTGCTTGCCTTAAAGCTCCATAAACTATTTTTTAATGCACTTTCATGAAGTGAAACATGAGGTTTCAATTTAGTTGCCTTCATTTCCCAATCTGATCTGTGTTAAATAACCTATCAAAACCTCATAAACTTCAGTTCACAGCATTTTCATTTCCGGATTCTCTCCTCTCCTCTCAGCTTAAGCAATATCTTGTGTATTAAAATAACGTGTTTAAAAATAAAAACAAATCTGAAAAAAATAAAGGCAAAGTCCTGATGATTTCTGTCCCTCATTAGGGCATCAGTCCTTACTTTCTGGAAGACAAATCAAGACCACATCCTTCTAAGGATAAGTCATGGAGAATGCGGAGAGGCGAAGTACATTAGATCCTAGCTGAAGGGAGTACTTGGGTAAGATAACCTCAGTACTTGGAGTTAAAATCCAGTGTTTCCAGAACTACATGACAACTTCTGTACGTACATGGGCAGCAATGCCAGAAGCTCTCATTTTGAAAAGAATGATTCTCTGTGGCTGAATCTGTCTGCACATCTTGCACATCGCATTTTAAGTAGTGAATTTCTTACCTCCAGGCACCCATCACCTATTTGATCTTCAGGAAACAAATTTCTCTAATATTGTAAAGAATTCACTACATAATTAGAGCATGGAAAATAAGGCACTATTCTGTCTAGTCCAAATCCATGCTGTGACATTGCAAATATCCTATAATGATAGAGACACTAGAATGATCATGAAGGTGTTTCGTTAATAACTATATTTACATTGTTTTCTTCTGTAAGCTTTTACATCTAAGACCTGCCACTGTAAGATCAGAATTTCTTAGGGTTCATAATCAAACCTTTACACTTTTTTTACAATAAACCTGGAATACAGGACCAGCAGAGCGATATCAGTGATTTTAGGTTGCAGTCTCCTTGAGGGAGACTATAACATTGTGACATGACATGCACCACTACCAGATGCAGAGAGGATGCAGAGAGCAGGGTTCCTTGTTCCTTTTGGGAAAGAGCCCCACAGAGAAGTGCCCTTCTAGCAGGCTGTGGATGGCAGGAAATCACCCAGCTGGTGCTGAAAACCTCGGAGCTGCCTCCAGAAAAGGGGCTTTGGAACAGCCATCTCCTGGTACCAAAAAGGAAGAGTCTTGCCTTCCCTTAAGTAGGCTGAGCACTGCCCCCACAACAGAGCCAAAGTCCCTTTCCTTCAGTGTTCAACTGCTGAGGCCAAGAGGAAAAAGTAAGAACAGCAAAATCCTACTGCTCTGCTGCTTGCTCTTGCCCTTCCCCTTGGTTCTGCCTGCTGTTTTATACCTACCCCTCGGCCCATGAGGCCATTGTTGAAAGGCAGTCCAATGAAGCTGAAAGCTGCCTCCTGGATGAAGTAGGGATTCAGGATACGTATCTCATGAGGCTCTCTCGGGACACGGGTCGCGACTGACTTCCAAAAGCCATCAGAGGCACTCTGGTAACAAAAGGAAAAGGCAAATAATTATACACAAAAAATAGCAGATTGCTATTATTCTACTAAAATACACTACTGGCAGCAGTTCCCACTGTCACTGCTCACTGCCACAAGGCACTGGTATAAGCTGATGGTGGGAGGGTATCTCCTGGTGGGAGGGTACCTCCTGGAAGGGTGATGGCATCATCTTCAGATGCATGTGAGCTACGCTGGATGGCGAGTGTAAGGAAAACAGAGGGGTCTGGGCTTCAGCATGAATAACCCCCTCCCTGGTGCCACATTTTCACTCTTATTGGCACTTCAGCTGGCCTGATTAATGCCTTAAGCATTCCAGCACATGCTGTGATCTCTCCCACCTGCCTGCAAGGGGATGCACTCTTGGATAGCAAATGATTTAAAGAACATTCAGAGAACTAAAAATGACCGCGCAGCTCTACTCTCAGTGTGTAAGCTGCATACTTCCTACGTTATCCTAGATTTATTACTTTCTGTCAGGTTTTAGGTGAGTTCAGTCATAAGCTTATAAAGGTGCCATGTAGTCTTGTGAAGGGCCATGCATGCTCATAGCACAAGAAAAAAAAAAACACAATTATGTCCATTATTTTTCCCAGTGTGTATTTATTTAAAGTCTTCACCCTGCAAAGTGAGGTGGGAGAACATTGGCCTGGAATTGTTGCCCTGCTTGGCAGCCCTGCCTAGAGGGGGGTTTGAATCTCTCTGCCACATTACTGCAAATCTGTGCTCCCTCCGGTCCAGCCACAGTGGGATGGGCACAGCACCACTCTCAGAGCCGCTGGGGACTCCTTGTTTGCAGGACTTCCAGCCCCATTACATCCTAATGTTTCACTGCTGTTTGGGTTAAAAACGCAGAGCGAGGCAGAGGGAGGATAGCAGGAATGTTAATCTGCTGACAGCTCTGGCAGGGTAATCCAGCTCAATACCTCTTTCTCACATCTTCCCTGCGATCTCCCAGGCGAGCAACAGACAGACATTGAACTCCACATAAAAACCACATGCTAGGTAAACAGTAAGCCATTATTTACACCAGCTTGGGGTTGCTTGCAGCGTAACAGTGATTTTGCAGTCACTTTCAAGGCACCTTAAAAAATGTTGATGTTCTCCCACAAAATCCTCGGGAGCCTCCCTTGCCCAGTAGTGACCACCCCTGTAATTATCGATGGTAATTATGTCACAGCCCGTGCCGACTGCTGCTCTCACACTGCTTGTAGTGTGCACAGCTTGTGTGCACTCTCACAACACCTTACAGGGGTTTCCCATGCAGACCACTCTCACGTTTCACGTTTAATATTTAATGTTTATATTTAATACTGAATTTCAGATCCTGAAGAATTAAACTTTGGTTTCTAAGGTTTGTAAGGTAAGATGTCTCTTACAAAAGGCATTAATGCAGCAAATTCAGAGAAGAAATAAGGATGCACATTATCCAAACCAGTAGTCTAAGACAGCGAAATGCTACCGATGCCCTGTTTTGATCCCACATCAAGGCTGCCGAAACACAATCTACTTTTGCTGACCAGAACAAGGATCCTGAGAGTTAAAGTTCACACGCCGACAATGGTGAAGTGCTCTCAGGACCCTAAATGGAAAAAAATTCTAACTAACACTCATGTTCTTTCATCACAGTTGAATTAGCAAGAATGCCTGCAGTCAAAGTGATCTAACACTCTCCATTACAACACCGCATTTTCAACCACTGAGTGTTCCTACCATTTTCAAACCAAAAGTATTGGAAAAAAAAAATCCCACTTTACAAGTGTTAATAAAGTACTACATCCATTTGACCAACAGATTTGGGGGATTTGGTATGTCAGTTGAGTTTTGTATCCTTGTGAAAATTCGTTTAAAAATGGATAAATATTAAACCTTCCAAATTTCATAAGAGCACAGGTAAAGCAAAGGTCTTTCAGTTCCAGGGGGAAAAAAAAATATCACAGATTCTGCTTGCATTGAGCATGCTCCAGGTCTTACAGAAACGATTATGATAAACAAAAATCTTATACAGCTACTCATTCGATGAAACCATCTTATCATGGTTTTAAGCAGACACTTCCTGGAAAAACAGCGTGTGATCCTGAAACTATAATAAATTTATAAGTTGAATTAAGGTTTCACGTGCAGCTCTAAATAAGGCATCACTTAAATTTTGCAAACAAATCAAAGGTCTGCAAGCTATTTAAAACAAAACTGCTTTTTGTTTGCATTCATACTTCACAGAAGATTCTACAGAAGCTCTGGTTGTTAAGGAGCTTTTACTTTTTTTTGTTTTACATTACACATACGTAATGTTAAACAGAAAAAATAACAAAGCATAAAACGTCTCAAGACTTTGTTGTTGTTCGAGCAATTTGGGAAAATGTATTTACACATATCACAGTTGCTCATTTTTCCAGTGCTGCGTGAACCACTAGGACCAAACCTGTGCTCCTCACCATCAGTACAGTGCAAGTGCAACCCAAACATGGATACTATCCATAGCTGGGTATAATACCACCTGTCCACTTTGGTCCTTTTGGAGTGGCTGTTTCTATTGTCATTTATCCAGAGTATTTCCTGGCTACTTCCCTTGGCTGTCACACAGTTCTGAAAATTTTCTGGTTTGTCCTTTTAGTCTTATTTCTGCTTGCTCAGTGCTGTTCCCTGCAGCTTTCCTGTGCAATTCCCCTTCGTTTAATGAGGGACATCTCAGGTCATCTTTCATTTTGGTATGTTTTCCATTTGTAATTTCTAAAATAATTCCAGTGAGAGATGGGGAGTCTCAGCAGCCGGCTCTCATATTTCTACCTACACAGTAGGCAAAGCCCTGGGATTTTCCTTACTCACAAAGAACTAAAAACTGTTTTCCTGGCTTATAATTACTGAAATTCTCAGCCTTGTGGTTTGGCTCCGCAAACCCTGTAATTTCGAGCTGCATCTCGAGCTTTGTGGTTTTGTTCTGCAGCTTGTCACTGGCAAGCTACGAAACAAAGCACCACCACGACTGCAAGCCCTGGGAGGCTGCTCCCCTGACGCAACCCCCTTCGGAGCCGCACGGTCGGAAGCACAGCCCGTGCCAAGGCTCCTCGCTACCGCTGATGCTCGGCTACGGGGCCGCTGCTCTGCCTCGTGGAGATGTTCGGTCTGATTGGACACAGATGTTCGGAGAGGTTTCCAAAGCAATAGCTTCCCGTCGGGGAACTCTGTCCCTTCTTTAGGCTATTAGGAGAGACGGAGCTAGAGCAGGAGCGGCAGGCACTCGGAGGGAAGGCAGGAGCTCCCTGCCAGATTCGGCAGCTCAGAGTCATGGTTTGAGCTGGGGGCATCCCCTGCTCCAGCAGCTAAGCCTGCTTCCTTGCAGCGCTTGAAGACAGGTCTCTGAGGACACGGTATCTCCCTTCCTGATAACCATTAGGATAATGAGTCAGAAAGCGAGTCTGAAAACTGCTTAGGCAATGTTCCCACAGTACCTCATCACCTCCTGGTGCTGACACGGAGCCCTTGGGGTTTCGGCTGAAAAAAATGTCCCCATGTTAAATTCCCACCCTTATTATCTGTTGGTATTGCTGAGCACCTGGAACCTTAGTGACTGATCAACATGCAGGGTGCCAAATGCTGCCTAAAAGAGCTTACAGTATAAGCATAAAGAAACAAGCAACATGGGGAGAGAGGAGACAGGAGAGCATGGCTGAAGTACAATCTCTGTGGGCCACAGCACTTCTAAGCAATCCTGGAGCGTTTTCAAAAATGTGTAATTGGAAAGGACACCGCAAAAGGTTTTAAAGGAGACTAAAAAGTAGCAAAAATCTAGATGGGCCAGGGCTTTCAAGCCAATCTCTTGTACAGCTCTCATCTAGGGAGAGGAGCAGTAATATCCCCTCTACAGACGCAGCTCCGGGACCTCAAAGAGGAGCAGCACGTGGAATGTCAGAGATGGCAAGTTATAAGGAGGAGATAAAATATGGCACACCTCACCTAACAGCTCCAGGAGCAGGACAGTCCAGCTACAATCCTTCATTCTGCCTACTCACAGAAGAACTGAATGGTAATGGGGACAGATGTCTTGTTGCAGGCTGGTTTTGTCTCCGTTCAGTTTTCCTTCTCCTGTTCCCACATTTACCAAGGTGGATCACATCATATACTAAAATAAAATAAGGAAACTCAGACCCTTAGTCAAGAAGTACACCCTAATAGAAGAAATCAGGGGTAATGTTATGGCATCCTAGTGACACGGATGATCCCTCTTCTGGACCTCTTTGATACTACCAGGTTTAGGAGTACAAGAAGCATTGCTCAGGAAGACTTCTAAGTCTGATGGGAAGGGGACAGAGAGGCTCTAAAGGTCAACTATGTGACACACAAAGTTGAATTAGGTCCAGGTATGCAATATTGTGCTGCAGAGCAACAATAAAGGTGACAAGACTGGAGAGAGAACCTGTGGCAAATGGAGATTACTGCTCTTTCAAACCTTGGTAGCACCAGAAATGGAGAGGAAAGACGAGAAGGAAAGCAAAAGCTGGAGAAGACGAGACCTCAGAGTGCCTTGGAGCACTTGGTTCACTGAGATCACTGCCCCCACCTAGGCTGGAATGCAGTTATTCTATACCCATCACCCACGAGCACTCACTGCCATGCAAACACAGGCTACAGCAGCAATCCATCCGCAGAGGTTTCTGAAAGCTTTCTGCTCAGGCGTAACTGGATTAAACGTGGAAGGTGTGCTTTTGCTAGAAAATAACCATTGTATCAGCCAACACTGCATTTCTCAGAGGTCAAGTAGACATGGAGGCCTATAAAATGTTCTTCTACAAGTGGTGATATAAATGAAGTTTCATCATTTCCACCGATTATCAAAGCAACAAGGAATTTTTAGCAATGAGAACAGAAGTGCTGAGAGCCTGCAATCTGGGTTGATGGTCAACTGCCAGACCCACTAGCCCACACTTGATATATATTTACCCAACTTTCTCGGAGAAATGGAGAACCCCTCACCACCCTCTGTACACAGCTCCAATGGCCAGCACTCGGCTCTGTATTTTGTTCTGCTCTCATCTGCCCCACTGAAAAGCCCTCTCGCCCTGCCTGAAGCAGGAACATTGCACACTGGTAGTGGGACAAGACGAGGGAATGAGCACAAAGGAGATGCAGCTCTTGGAGCATCCAACAAAATGGTAGTTCTAATCTTTATAATTATTATTTCTTCTCTCTGAATACCCTCCCACTAAGTCTAAAATCAAATGGTTTTAATTTCCCAGGCCCTGTCAATATGCCCCATCTCCCAGCAGCCTCAAAGCACTATCAGCTAACATACTGGCCAAAGAGTCACAATAGGTTATAAACCCTTCAAATTTAGCTTTTACTAATGTTTTTCAGTGTGAAACCCAAAGAGATTTTCTACCCAGAGAGTTTTCAGAGTTTTCAACACAGTTTTCAGTGGCAAAGACAGCAGCAAAACAGGATGAAGATAAAAGCGGCTTTTAACACATAGTACTTTTTAAAAGACAAAAAAAAAACACCTTAAAACAACAACAACAAAATCTAACTCTGCTTCTTCATGAGTTGAACTAATAATACTTCACTACATTGGCTTAGAGATTAGGTTCTGAAGGCTTCATAGCCAGGTCGAGATCTCCGCATGAAAACCACAAGAGAAGGGAAGCTTAGCTCCAAGTGGGAGCTGCAGACTTTAAACTCTGCGCCGGACACGTGGACTACACGGAACAGGGAGCTGCCGTGTCCACAGATACTGGCTCTGAAAGCAGCAACTGCAGCAGTGACAAAAGCCATCCGGGAAGTCAGGGCTGATCCATTACGTATCAGTTCAGTCTTCTACACTACAGCATTCCCATGGCTGCCAGTAGCAAGTTTCTGCCCTGCTGGCATGCAAGCACGTATTATGAATAAGTAGCAAAGTATACACAACAGCCCTGCTGCACGTCATTTGAACTATGTAACTTTGGGTGTGATGCAGCTCACCTACAGACACAGCCATCCTGTGCTGCTCATCTGCTATCTGACCATTCCCAAGACTAGGTAGCATGAGGCCAAGACCAGCTCTAAAGAGTCAGGAGAGCAAATTTATTTTTATATGAAGCATGTTGCAAATCCAACATAATTCCTTTCCTTTGAATGTACTTCTACATTTCAATCAGTGTAATTGAGAGCAAAATATGATTCACAGTTGTAAGATAACAAAATGTTTTAGCAAAGGAGGTTGTCCTGTGAAGAAAATGGAACTTGGAACTTATCAGATTGGCTGCAAAGAAAACTCAAGATTATTCTGATGAATACTGCGTTTCACAAGTCAAAGCATACATGATAGCTCACATACGGCGTATCAGAAGATGTGTTTGCACTATGTGCAGATAGGGTGATGGATAGACTGTACTACAGACTCTTTTGTTCAAAACATAAGCAGGATTTTGAGCCAAAGCTTGAAGAAATATTCCTGTTTTGAAATATCTTAGGAAAGACGGAAGTTTTTAGTAAAAGCAATGGATTTAGATAATTTATGTTTGTGTTGTGGTTTTTCGTCCATTAATAATAACCCTTATGAAAAAATATCTAAAGTAGTACAGTTTCAGAAAACTCCCAACGAAGAACAGGCTCTATAATATTATTACTATTTAGGGGATATTTTATAACCATAGGGGACCAGTCCCTTTAATTCACTATTATTTTTATTGCATAGTTTATGAAATGTCATACTCACATAACATCTATTAAAAGAATACCACGGCTGAAAGGCCAAATCCACATGTTAGTAAGCGCTGAGGCAGGACAGCCCTGCAACTTCAGAAATACAGTATATCTGTTGTGAACACTGACTTTCTAATTTTCCCACACGAGTTTTCTAATATTGCCATACATCTAAGTGCTTTACAAGCAATACTTTGATATTTACAGCATCTCTGCAGTATTTGGCATCTATCACAACATTTTACAGGGGAGAAAACACACTGATGAATGCCCAGTTTCCACTGCCTTCGGATGCTCAACTTCAGATACCTTCCCCTCAATTTTCAGAACATTTTCAGAACAGTACAACTTCATTTAGCTTTTCCTGCTGCTGAACACACACCTTTCCTACACATCTGCCTCGTGGGACTTGAACAGTGTTTGGGAGCTTCTGATTTAACTTGCTCAGCATCACAACGGTCATCCAAAGGCTGAATGGAGGAGGCCATTCCTTCTGCTCTGCTCTCTCCTCTCCACAACACATTCCACAGCTTCTGCAGATGCTCACACCAAGGCTGAACTTCTTCCATGTCAGAAATCAGACTCAGTGTCCCCCTCCCTCCACCAGACAGACAGCAGTACTCCGAAAGAGTGAGGATAACATTATTACATCCATATTATGAATAACTTCTGCACAGGAGAACTGAATTAATGTTGAAAACACAACATTAAATTATTTGCTTTTCTTAGCTTCTGATGGCTTGCTTTACAACCATAAAGCTCTTTAAAAAGTTTTACAGTGTAACTTAATGCATTAAAAAAAACAACAACTCAAGAACAAATCCTTCATCAAATGGAGCAGTTAAACTCACAGCACAGTCCTCTAAGTGCAACTACAAGCCCTGGTAGACTGTTGCATTCTAGATCACCCATTAGAGCAGGAGAACGCATCCTCTTACCAGATCCTGAACTATTCAGTCCTGACAAAACTGCATGCTTGGAGGAGTTCCCTGCTGGTGTTAAACCTTTCCTTTCTCTGCCATCCCAGGACTCACCACCCTCAGCCTCTCAGGCTCTGCTTTGCTCTCTTGCCATGCACCAGCCCAGGCTGCAGGGAAGGGGGCTCCCGAAGACACCCCCTGCCCTCTCTGCTGCCCTGTGCCCCCGTCTCGCTGTGGAGAAGCGATTGGAAGGAAAATCCCATTTTGTTCCTAAATCCTGGAGGTGCCACCTTCCAGCTAAGGGTACGGAAAGGGCACCTGAGCAAGGCAGGTAGTGCTCAGGAAGCCTGCTAGGACAGACCATGCTCGGTGCACTCAGAACTGAGTTGCCAGCATCTAACAGCCCCCATGGAACAAAGCGAGCCGTGGGATTCTACGGGATTTGCCAGGGCCCCAGCAGGCTGCCATGGGACACAGCCTGGCCAATTCCCAGCTGCTGCCCTGAAGAATTAGTGTCTCATCAAAACGGGGTGGGAGAGTTTGTAATTTTTGTTGTTTGTTTCTAACAGATAGAAAACCTGCATTTTTGCTAGCCTCAACCCGAGAGACAGTTAAATTACTTCAGCTGAACTTTTCAGCTGAGCCAAACACGTGGCATGGAAAACATCAGTTTGAAGGTGAAAGCATAATAAAGTGATAATACAGTCATTCTCCTAGTTGCTTACAAAAGAAAACCTAAGGTGAGCCCAACTATAAGCACAGCTACCTGCTCTGCTTGTAACAGTATGCTGGAACCAAAAAAAAAAAAAAAAAAAAAAGGAAAATAAAGAAAGAAAGAGCGCTGTCTTTGCAGGTTCTGGTGGCAAAACATGAGGGTATCCCAGGGCGCTTGAGGACAAGCCATCAGCAACGTCTTTTTAGGGAGCTGAACTGGTTCGTGAGCTTGAATACAAACAAGATCTCATCTCATTAAACAACACATATTTAGACTAAACTCTTGGCACATTACAAAAAAAAAAAAAAAAAGCTAAAGAATCACCACAGTAGAAATTATGGCCTAGAAACCCTCATCACTTTCTGAAGTTATCTTAAAGCGAGTCTCCAGGGAAATTTTCACATTGTTTTTACAGCAAGAGTACACAAAAAAGCTGTCTTCTCCTATTTTGGCATCTCTGCTGAAATGAGAAGCCAAATAATTTCTATGTTCACTGAGTGTTCGTATAGAACATATACAAATTATCCAGCATCCTTTAGAAGGGGAAAGCAGAAAGGTCAAAATAACAAGAGTCTGGGAAGATGCCAGGAAGCTCCTGCCCTGCTTCATTGTCTCTGCTTGCATTAATAATAGGTGTTTTACAAAAGATGAGTTTTTTAGTAACGTTATTTAATATTCTCAAAAGACGATAATTTAAATAAACTGTCATCTAAACAGAACATTTACATTGGAGAGTTTTTCCAAACAAAGCACTGATTGCCTGGGCCAGACCCACTATTTGCCATACTTGTCAGTTGTGAGCAAAATTAATTTCACTGAAAGTGGCCAGAACACAACCAATCAGCTGAGAAAACCTCCTGAGTTGACCTAGCAAAAGCCATGTGCACTCAACAGCTTGGCCATTTTCCTCCAACTGTATGCTTCCTATTTAAAGAGAATAATTAAAAGAAGATACCAACACTTCCACAAACGTGGCCCTAAGAAGAAAGGAAACACCCTTTGACATATTCCATAAATTCACAACTGTAAAAATCTAAATATTACCAAAAAAGCGCAAGGTTTTCCCAGAGTCTCCCTCTTGCTTAGTACCTCCCGTGGTATGGTTTATTTTCAATCCAGTTGTTGAGTGTTTGCATTAAATAGCTGTGTGCTGCAGCAGGAGAGGAGCTGAATCTAGAGATGAGCTCCAGGGGAGGGGGTCAGGGATTTGCACCCCGTGCACATCTTCCCGGGCTGCTGGAAGAAACTGCTTTCTTCTAAAGAAGAACCAGAAGCACCGTTCACAGCTGTAGCACAGGGGGAGAGATGAATTTGGAAAGATAAAAGCAGACAGGGAGTTTAGTTACCTCGGTGTTTATTATAGCTAACTGGAGATATAGATCAACCCCCTGTCCTGGAGCCCTCGGTGCTTCGAGGCAGAGACAACATTACAAATTGCTCAGACAGCACTAACTATGCAAGTAATCCATGTAGGCCGCCAAGGAACACATGTGTTTCGGGCATAAATTGTCCAATCTATTCCTTTCTGAATTAACATCTGTCATCATGACACCATTCAAAATGACTGAAGACTGGATCATATTAACAACCACACATCTTGGATAAATATTTACTGTTCAAACTTTTTTTTTCAGTTTAAAGAAAAAAAACACAGATAGCAAAATTCCTGGAGTTGTGAAAGGGAGCGTCTTTTCAGCCACTGATAGAAAGCATGTGATTTTATTTACAAAATCAGATCAATGTCTCTCCCCCCTCTGCAAGTCCTCCTGCTGCACATGGGTGAACTCACAGCATCCTGTGGTGTTGCAATGCTTTCTGAAGGGCTCTTCTGGGGGATTTTGTTATGTTGGAGGTTGCTCACCTCAGATTCCATGAAGCCTTCTCCCTCAGGACACAGAAACAGAGCTGGCTGAGCATGCACCAGGAAGAGTAAAAATTGCAGTGAACCCTACACACAATTGAATGAAGTGACTAACATCAACAAAAAGCTGCCAAGGGTACTACTGGCTTGCTATCCTGCTCCTCAGAGTCAACAAATGGGTCACAGAGAGTGAAGACAGGGGTTCCCATAGGTCACAGAAAAGGATGGCCAGAAGGCAACACAAGAGTGCAGCTTGATCCTGGGTACACCCATGCAAAACAATCTTCCCAGACACTGGATTAAATCTTTCAGAAGTTGTCAGAAGCCAACGTTTGCCTCTGCAGGTATGTCATTTGAGTATTATGAATTCATATCTCTGTGCAATTAATTACATCTGTCCAGGCTGATTTTATCTAGCTTCAGCTCCTGGCCACCACAGTTGGCTGTTTCGTAACCGTACAGCTCAAAATGCCAAGGGAGATCCTGCTGACGTCCTCCTGGACGTCCTGCAGAGCAGGGAGCGGTGCACCCTCCTTCGGGGATTTCTACCAGTCCTTCACTCTCCCACAACTTGAGCAGATCTTTACCAAGACATCCAGTCTTGATTTTAAGACTTCAAATAGCAGCAAATTCATCAAGCCTGTAGGGCAGATGTAGCACAAATAATTATACTGATATAAATGTGCTGCCTTTTTTGGTCGTTTGCCCCGCTTCAGATACTGTTCTTCCAACTAAATTAAGGAGTCTTTTGAGAAAAAAAAAAGAAGTTTATTCTATGTAGATACAGAGAGACTCTAAGTAAATCTCCCCAAAATCTCATGCATAAACTAAATAAATTGAAGCCAAATCTCTTAGACTAAGGAAGGCTTTGCAGGCTTCAAATGATTCTCGTAGTTCTTTCCTCAAGTGTTAACACAGAACATCTTTATTCCACTAACACTTGCACGAATGGCTGATACCCCTCTGGGCGACGTCTCCATTTCGCTGTTGTCGATGTTCTCTGACTTTTTCCATGTGCTGGATTCACACAGCTCTGCTCCGGTACAGCTGAACATCTGCTGCACACGTGGGCAGGGCGAGATCCTCAGCAAGCAGGGGCTGCACTGGTGGTAAAGTCATGCACGGCTGGGTGGGAGGGACCCCACGCAGCTGCACGGGAGGCCAGGTGGAGGTGATGCCGTGTGAACTCAGCACTTACCTGCTCATTACGTCTGCCAGGTGCCCGATCACATACGTATGGCCCAGTGAACATGCATGTCTTGGCCAGCACGCAGTAGTCAGGGATGAAACGGAAGGCAGGGGTTATTTATGAGGTGGAGGAAACCTGAGAGAGTTGTGGTGCTAGAGGGAGGAGGACATAAATCACAGGCGAGCGGGTGATTCTGTTAGCTCTGCTGTTTATGGAACGGTGCCTTTCATTAGAATCAGCCCCAGATTTGGGATGAAATCCTTCGCTTCAGATACTCCAAGTCTGTGTTTGATCGTGGCAGCTACCAGTATAACCTGAGTTTACATGCACTATGACCTTGAAATGCACCTACTCGGATTTGCATAATGTTGGTGTCTAAATACAGCCAGTGCCTGCCAAAGAGGGAGAATGCAACATGAGCACCCTCTTGATGCTTTTTCAAGACAGCTGCATTAGCTCTTCACTTGGCCCTTGCTCACATTAGCTTTTCAAAAGAAGGAAATGCGGAAAAAAAAGAAACTCTTTAAATTCTCCATTTTTTTAAAACTTTGTCTGAGTCACGGATGGATGGAGAAGGTAGGAGTGTCAAATACCCAGAAAAGGCAACTATCAGCAGGATGGCAGCAGACATCAGAAGAGATTAATTAGAAGATGACAATTTTAGGAAGAAGTTGTCTCAGGATAAAGCGGGATGGTGAGGCAATCCCAGAAAGGGTGCCTAGCAGGGCTATGACTCAGCCTTTTCAGGCAGTAATTCTGCTTTGGTCTCTTCATTTAAGAATGATGTGAAGGAAGAGGAACTAGAGAAGAGTAAAAATCGAACTGAATCTCTCTGATTTTCATGTCACAGCTAAGATTATTGAGCCAGAAATGAAGATGATGCTGTCTTGGCAGATATGGGATAAAGGTTCTTTAAGGACTACTGAAGCCTAGCACAAATAAATGCTTCTTATCTTCTAGTGGGAAGAATAGTGCAAGGAAGACTGAATTTTGTTAATGGCAAGCTAAGCAAGGGACAAAAAAGGACAAAAGCTATGCATAGTGTGGAACTGACTGGAAGGACAGGCATACCAACTGCATCTTGGTTTGCAGCCTTAAGGAGAATCTGTCTAAATCTGGGGTCATCTATGACATTACTCCTGCAAATACAGACTCTTCTCAAACCTTTTATACCTGGACTTTTTTCCACCCTGACAATAATGTACTTATGGATATTTTTTAATTTTCTTCACCTGCCTCAGAAGCTTAGGTGAACGTTGCTCCAGACTTGGGGATGCGGTGGCCATCCATCTAGGTAGACAACTTACTGTGCAGCATGCCTCCACCTGATAACATCGAGTGCTGTGCAGGCATGCTGCAATGGCATCAGAGCAGCCCCTGTCACCAGCTGATGGCTGGAGGTGTACCTACAGCCACCCTAAGTATGCCTGGGTGGGAACAGCTCTCAGCTATGCAGTGACCTGCCTAATCTTATTACGCCGCTGCATGCAGGTATGTATGAAGGGCAAGCTCCAGCCTGCACTTTCCATACCAACAACCTTCCTCTGGGAATCTGGCCAGGAAGTCTCCCCCAAGGCCCGTGTTGCAAACTGGGTCATTTGTCTGCTGAGGTTCCTGCATGGTTGTCACCACGGCGCTATCTGAGAGCTTGCTGAAAGCTACACAGTACAGAACTAAGATCTTCTCCCTCTTCTGGTCAGCAGGGGCGAGATTTTTTTTATCGTGTACCCACATATTTTCCAGCCTCTCTTCTCACCAAGACTGGAAAAAAATTGGCTCACCTTCTCTAACATGGCACCAGCGTTCACTTTCCCCTTCTGTGTTCTGGAAACCACTTTGGACTCCTTTGTCATAGCAAAGAGTTTATTTTTAAATGTGCAAGTCTCCCTTGGTTCCCCTGGGCCATTCCTAGCACTGCACTGGGTGTGCCATGGGGGCACAACCCTTCAAGCAGCACAGGCTAGCAAGAAAGAGATCAAAATGTAAATAATTACATTAAATATAATGCAGAATATTTTCCACAGAATAAGTCACACAGATTCTCCCACTTTTTCCTCAGCCACAGACTTGGTAGGAGACAGAAGAGCCTTCTCCTAACTTTATTCTCTTTATTCTTTGCTTCAGCAATTAGTACAGGTTCAGCTGCCCCGACCCGGGCACTGACCCATCCTGACGATGCGGTAAGGTATGGCTGTTATCAGCTGCTCCTAAAATCCCCCATCCTCTGTGACTGGCAGTGGTCTTTTGCACTGTGTGCTTGGACCACAGGACAATGAAGAGGCTTTCTCGCCTCTCCCCCGGCACAAGCCTCATCACGTCCTTTATGCATGTTGGCTGCCTTACTCACCAGCCATGCCTTCCTACGTTACACTTATGGGGGATTATTAATAATGGCTATTTAGAGAAAAAGTCAAATTCATAGAATAGGACACTCCTAAGATGACTTCCCAAATCAAAAGCTTCCTCTTATTAACAATGGAACAAAAGCCCAGCTTCTGTCCCCTTCCACCAGAGGCCAAAGAGGGCAGGAGGACACGAGGCAATGCTTACACAGGATCAGGCAGCATAACTCTGTAACCAAGCTTCACGTCCATAATGCATTAAGTCAATGCAAAACAAAATATTTTAAAACAACTGTTTGGCAGGAGGAAAGAGAAAGAAAATATTTGCAGTCTAGAAGCAGACTCTGGAGTCAAAGTGTTACTGGCCACTCCATTTGTCACCAAGGGCAAGTGACAGGGTCAGAAAAAGCAGGTCCTGCCTCCTCAGCTGGACCCAGAAAAACCGCCTGCTCAGGGGCTCTAAGCTCGCTGGAAATACGTGCGTGTGGGTGAGGCTTTTCTTGGGACGGACAGCAAGAAGGGACTCCCAGCCCCACTATTGTCCTCTAGTTGTTAGGAGGAGCATCCTGGCTCCTCAGATGTTCAGGGATGCAGAGCAGCCCCCTTGCAAGGCTATTTCAGATTGCAAGGAATCCCCAGCGTACTATGAGGCTGTGACGTTCACCAACTGCCCTGGTAAACACGTAGCGTGACAAGGCCATTGAGGGAATTGTGACAAGGCCGTGAATGGAAGAAGAGAATCTCTAAATAAAGGCTGAGCAGACGGCGAGAGCTCTGGCAGCGGTTAGGCCTTGGCTCCAGCACGGGCAGGCTGATCGAGGAGGGAAGGCAGCGTAACACACTGCAGCAGGACTAGAAGCAACCTGATGACTTAAAGCAGAAAGGTAGCTCCAAATAAAAGTTAACAATAAATAAATCTTCACTGCCGCCACCTTTGCAACATCTCCACGAGCAACAGGCACGTGCTGGGACAAGGAAGGAGGGGTTGTCTCCTGCCCATCGCTGGAGCCTCAGCAATACAAGAGGTCGGCTGCTTTTCAGATGGCATCGCGCGAGCTGTCAGGGGCATGCCCCTGCAAGGGACAGACAGACAGCCGCGCCTGGCCTCGCTGGCAGGCAGGTGCTCACTCGCTCCTATGACTTTCACTATCAAAGAGAGCCTCGAGGTGCCGCGGGTGCTTACTGCACAAGTGACTCCTTCTGGCAGCAGCTGCAGAGATCCCTGCTGGAAGTGTCCGCGGGCTCATTACCGCACGAGAAGGAAGCATGCGAGCTGCCAATTTCTAGTGAAACCTTTGCCCTCACTTGGCTGCGTTGCTGCCATGTGCCAGATGTTCAGGGAACTGAGCCCTAAGCAAACAAGAGAGTTCCTTCTGATTCACTAATGATAGGCAAAAAAACCACCCTGGAATCAGCCTCAGTGCCAGCTTGTGATGGCTGGTTTGCATAATTGCTGCTTGTAAATTCTTCTGTTTCAAGAGCAACTACCCGGAACGCAGTGAAGAAACTTTCAGTTTTTGACTATTATTTTAATCCTTCCCAAGAGAATAGAGAAGGGAAGTATACAGCAAAAAAAAACCCACTCTGTAATTCCCCTGTTACTTTAGATGTGCAGGAAGAGCTCCTGTGACTGACGAAACCCAGGTGATGCAAGATGGTACAGCTGTGGGAAGGAGCAAGGTGGATCATGAGATGGGTGGGTAATGGCTCTTGGCACTATAAACACCCAGGAGAGAGCACAACTGTTCAGTGTCTGTCCGTGAGTAACCACCGCTGGGGATGCGCTACCAGAAGCTGGATGATCTGAGCAGGGGTGCCTGGCACTGCCAGCAGCCTCTTGCAACAATGACTGCAAGTCAGCACTGCCAGGTCAGCCACCAAATACGCATGAACAACTCACATCCATGACCTTTCTGCACTAAGTCTGGCTTCCTGTAATTGCAAGCGATGGGGCTCCAATCCAGTTCCTTTCCCCTTGTCCATCTAAATACTGGGTCAGAGTGGTGCAATCCTCCCCCCTCTGCTAAACATGTCACCTTTCTCCATCCCACACCTCTTTCTCCCCATTTACCTGCAACACGTGCAATGATTTGCTCCTTGAGTTTAATGCTTGTCAAAGGACTGAAATCAGATTAACAGGGTCTTACTTGCCCAGATTCACCCACCTTTGCCTACTAATGTACAAGTCTATACTCTCAGTGATGCAGTACTGCCCTAACTTGCTACAGCCTTGCAATTCTGAGTGCCAGCTCACCCAGAACTCTGATGCAAGTTACCTTTGCTCTGCTGATGACACAGTACGAACATTTAGCCAAGCCTGTCCTTTTTTTTTTATATCAACCTTTTCTCATTTTTTTTCTGCTTCCATACATTTTAGTGAGAAATAAAAAGTGATTGAGCTTTTACTTTTTCTTTGGTCCATATTCCAGTGCTCCTCTTCCTATACACAGTGGAAACTAAATACAGTGTGTACTGGAGCATCATGCAGGTCTCTGAAGGGTTGTTTCACCTTACGACAACACATCAAATCCTCTACTTCACTGTTCTGCTGCTGTTTCTGCATCACACCAATTCTTTCCTTTAAACATCTTCTGAAAATCCTCCTCTCTACAGAGTAAAGCACTTATCCCTTTCTCAGTGTGCAAGTGTTGCCAAAAGACTAACATAACACAGAGCAAATCCCTCTCAGCTGCAGGGAGAATCAGCTTATCTGACCACTGACCCTGGTAATAAATAGCCACTCGTCTTTCATTTACTCACTCTCAGATAAACTCCCTTTGATTTCACTTACTTGGAAGAGGACTAAGTAAGGATCCTAGTGCCTGGCCCAGAACCTTCAAGTCATGCAGGTCCAAGCAGCTCCAGGTCTGACAACGTCTGAAGAAAATCAGAAAGTCTCAAATCCCACCCACGACTCTACCATGGAAACATGCAGTTGCCATCAGAATTCAGGGGCAAAGGAAACAGAGGTCAGCATCTGACCTGTTTTTTGAAGGACTGTGTCCATTCCCACAGCAGTCATGTTCTTCAGCAGGATGCTTTCATTTCCCTCATCTCTGTCCTGAGGTCGGACTCATGGCTGAAACCACTCGTTTGCAGTGAGGATGGTCTAGCAGAGGGACAGGCCTAATCTCAGACAAGGAATAAGCAACAGTGGTGTACAGAGCTCCTAGATCAAATTAAGCATCTCGAGATAAATCCAGGAAAGGAAAAATGCCCCCTTTCTCCAGACAATCAGCAGAGAGAGAACCAGAAACTTTCCACAGAGAGCACTGGGCAGGCATTTGTCATTTTGAACTTACCACACACTGATAGAAATACTAGCACTCACTCCCAGAACAAACAGACGCCTACGCCTTATTCCCATAGCACTGCTGGTTCTCCATCAGGTCATTTCTTCGAGCTAAGAGACAGCACTTTGTGCATCAGTCTCCAATCAAAAAGGCAGCTGTGCTAGGCACCTGCTCGCAGCTACAGCCAGCGACAAGAAGATCTCAGCCTCAAATAGGGGGAGATCGGATTAGAGAGTACAAGACAGATGTTTTCCAGTCACCTGGACCTCATCCTAAAGTATTCAATGAACTGGTTCAGCAGCCTCAAAACCAGTGATGATTCCCTTTGGGAACTTACGTGGAACAGGTAGGGTGTCAAAGGATTGGAAATTGGACAAAGTAGTTCCTAGCCCTAAGGAGGCAAAAAAGCGAAGAGACTTGATTTATGATATAAATTCTCAGAATAGGAAGATTAATTTTAAAAAGTAAAGATAAAAAAAACACTGAAGATAAGTACTAATCCAGGTGGATTTGTCAAGAGCTTTGTCATTACTGAAAAATAGTATTTTCTACAGGAAAAACAGATTTCCTTTTTTTTTCTTACACGAAAAACATAGGAAGAAGCAAGACATGGACTAGAATTCAGTAAAGCTTCTGACATATTACTTTCACAAACATGCCAAAGAGCATTATTAATGACACTACTGTGATATGAGTTCTAAAGTGGCCAAAAAAACCCTAACCAGGAGGAATTCTCAGTGGGCTCATTGTAGAAATGAAGGATGGGGTCTGCCTAGGAACCAATTCTGTTTAGTGCTTTCATTATCAACCTGGATGATGGAGTAAAAAGCACGTTTCTTAAAATGCAGAGGACATGAATTTGGAAAGAACAGCAGGTATGTGGGAGAGCTCTGCAGAGAGAGACCTGGAGGCAGCGTGAGCCACAAGCTGGACACTCATCTACAGTCCCATGCCACCATGGCAAAGGCAGACACAACAGTGGATGTATAAAGAGTGAGGACTGCAAGGGCAGCGGTTTGCTCCTCTCTATTTGATGTTCTCTGTACATTTGTGACAGTGCTCTTTAAGAAAAATATGGATCAACTGCAAGCTTTCAGACGAGCAACAGTAATTAAGAGATCTGGAAAACATCACCTACAAGAACTGAAAAAAAAAAGTAGTGTTTATTCCAAAGAAACGAAGGATAAGGAGCCAACCACAAGAGCATTCAAATAACCTGCAATGCAAGAAGCTCAAGTTCTTCCTGCTCTCTGCCAAGCTGGGCACTGAAGCGTTCGGTTACGATGACTACGATTGCTCTTCCCAGAATTGTAGCAAGTTTTAGCAAACTGCTCACTGTATCTTTCCGGGACATCATTACAACCAATGCTGCATGACTGCAAACATCAGGTAGAAATTCAATTTGTTTTGAAGCAAACCAATCTGTCCTTTGAACTTCAAGCTAAAGGCTAGGAGTTCCCATAATAGCATTCAGGTAGCAGGGCACTGATACCATCAGGATATTAAATGCAGACCCTTCCTTTGCCTAGAATGAAGAACAGAAACAGGACAGAAACCACAAAGAAAAATTTTGACTCAAATATTCATGTTACTAAAGGCCACTTGTGTATGCCCAGAGGCTAACACGTAGTAACTTCTGCCTTGTAACAGAAAAATAAATGCAAGTTGGTGTCAGTGGGGGACACAAGTGAGGTAGAAGCCCTAAGGCCACCTATATCACAGCTGTATACAATTATATTCCCAGACTATTTTCATTCTGCATATGAACTACCAGCCTCCTCTCTTTGTCCCCAAACACATAATCTAACATCCCACCCTCCAAATATTGATCCATTTATCTCGTTATTTGTTGAAAAATCATGAAAGAACATCTGAAAATAGAAATATATGACTTGTAAAACAAGGATCACAGCTAAATAGAGGTCATCTAATCTCATCTTCATGGCAACAGGTACAGACAAACCATCCACTGAACGAGAAGTCAGTCATCACAACCTGACTCCAGTTAGGATGGGTGAATTACAGAAAACAACCCTGTAACAGGTCCATCATACTGAAGACTGGCACCAATACAACTGACTAGGACAAAATACTTACATGGGGGAAACAGTAGCTTAACCATTTCAGTCATCTTAAATTAGATTTGATACTGTTCTTCCAGATGATATGCTAGCCGAATCCGAATTATGAATCTCAGTACAGCAATAACTGAGCAACGTATAACGATTTGTGCTATTCAGGAGGTCACATTAAGTCTGTGGATGGTAGAGTTTTCAAACTGTGCTGTTGCTATCTCCTCCCCTCCACTGTCATTGCATCCTTACCCCCAAACACCCATTTCCTTCCCTTATCATTGTTTTTATCCTTCCTTTGCTCTTAAACCCTAGGAGTCCAAAAAACCCATGCAAAAGTTGATCCTTTCATGTACTCTTTAAAATGAAAGTTAAATTCACTATTCACAGCACATGCTACATATTCTTCAATAGAAAGCCTCATCTGTGATGCAAGGTCAGGTTACAGGGAGCAGATGTATTTGTAAAACATATTTAATTAAAACTGAAGTCTATGGATGTAAAAAAAAAAGCCTTCACTTAAATGCAGCAGGGCACACAAAGGAACTCTCCTCAGACCAAAACGTGGCAAATATGCCTGTGGTATCACGTCTGTACACCACTTCTAATTAGGTGACCTTCACAATGCCAGCTAACGGTGCTCTTACCACTTTCTCCTTGTAAACAATGTACTTCAGCCACTTGAAATCCTGCCATTTGAATCCTGCCAGAACAAACAGGGAATCCTTCTCATACTGTTCCATTTTCTGGATTGCACCTTCAGGATATGTGATCCGGAGAGTCGTCTTGCCACCCACATCCTTTTCAAAGCCCTTCACTGGAGCAGAGTTCAGCCTGTGGGGCAACCAGAGAAGACGCTGTCATGAGTTCCCGTTTACACTCACGCACGATGATGCTGCATTGCTGCCAGCCCAGACCTCTCTGTACACAGCTGCTATGGCAGCAAACATAACCCTTGCAATTCTTCATTGTAAACATTTACAAAGCTTTATTCCAAGTGGCAACAGTTTAATTAAAAGCTATTTAAATTACTTGATTTAATATAACGCAAGCAACTTCTGCACATTCACTCTTGTGATTTAAATTGAGTTGGAAGCTTTGGGGAAAAAAAATTTGTCCTTGCAAATTTAGACTTACAAACTAAGCGTTAATATTTTAGTGTTCAGTCACTCCTGGGATATCTTGCAGAAGCAAGACTGTACTGGAACAGAGGATGCAGCTCCATGGCAGTTTACGCAGACTGAAACTGGTCTGGTGTTCCTACACCACTCCAGAGCTTGCACTGTTCATCCTACCTGCAGTGAGACTGTTTGGGGAACTAAGACAGCTAATGTTTTTTTTTTTTTTTTAAAAAAATAAAAAAATAAAAAAGGAAGGAGTAAAAAGGAACAGTCTGCACCTGGTTTAGCTCCCCAGACTGACCCACCCAGGAGGCGAGCTGCCCAGCAGTGCCAGCACAGAAGAGGTTGGACTGCGCGCTGGGGTGAGGCTCAGCAGCACTGCAGTCCCACCGACACAGAGGAGATACTGCCGTGGAAGTGCATTCGGAAGGAATGTTATGTGTTTGGACGTGCTTTTGTTAAAACTCCCGTCAGGAAGTTCTTTTTTCCCTTCAGAAAGCAATCTGCTCTGGTGTTAACTGCAACGATGACTTTCGTGACATTACTCAGAGCTTCTTTGTGTACGTAGGACAGACTATTCAATACCAGAAACACAAAGCTGAGGAAATTTCAAATAACTTGGAATACAAATCCTGCTGACATCAAACAGCAGCCCCTGATGGAACAGCATTGCCTGCTTGAATTATTGCAGCCTTCTTGACTTGCAGTAGTTCAATACACTGGAAAGTGCTTATGGACTGCAAATTTTCTCATGTAGGAATGTTAACGAGGATCTGGATTTGTCTTTTTCAGCCCGGGTAAGCATTTTAGGTGGGAAACCTTTCAGTAGAAGAAAATCCCTCTATAGAATCTGAAATTCTATTCAGAATTACGAAGAATGAATTCCTGTATACGTTTAGTAACAATACTTTAACACCGGTAATAAAATATTAAATGCAAAGCATCTTAAGAATCAGCACCAGCACAATTTAAACAGGAGATGAAGCCTTTTTTCAGGGCTTATATCCCCCTCACTCACACAAAAACAGTTCTCCCGGCCAGCCTGATCCCTTGTCTTTTCTTCTCAGGCTGACTGAGCGTTCACACGTCAGTCACCTTTACTATGAACATAATTTAACCTTCAAGGCACTGTGTGTGGGCTGGATGACCTTTCATACTGTAAGAGCAAACGGCCCTAAAGGCAACAGATAAATAGTTAAGCATAACATAAAGAAAGCTTGTTAGGCATATTTTCATCTGTCTTCTGGAACTTGAGGGGATGGTTAGTGTCTGTGGTCCTTTCAGATTTCGACCTGCAGCTCCTTGGCAGGGGTCTCCCTGCTCCCAGCTGCTGGGTGAGCCGTTTCGCTGCTTACCTTGCTAAAGCTCCCCAAACCTGGGACCCCTACTCCGTATCTAGACAGGAAACAAAACAAACCATTTCCCCCAAGTAAAACGAACTCCGCTCTCCAGCAAAGGGCCAGAACGTGAGCTGCTGACGGAGTCATAGCACTGGGGTCCTGCTAATGAGCCAGCACCAGCAGCCCGCACCCCTGGGGCAGCGCGGGCAATCGAGCAGGGAGAGTTCTGGCAGCTGCAACCTGTGCTCACGGAGGTACACGTTAGGCAGCTGGAGCCTCTTCTCAGGTAGGGCACACCACTAGCTATGAACACAGCTCCATCTTGTACAACTTCTAGGAAGCCAGACCTCCTCATACAGCCCATGGACAGACAGTTTTCTCCATAGATGAACCCCTGTCTCAGTCAGGAGTTGCTGATATACACCTGTTTTCCCCTCTGCAATCTATTCTAAAGAGACATTTTTATACATTAGAGCACTGATAACTGCTGCAAGAAGCTCCTGCCAGGTAAACAGTGTGACAGCTGGGAATAACGTCTGCACTGAAATCTGATAATATCCAGTTAAAGAAAAACCAGCAACAAACTCACTCTACGCTGTTTTAGAACTGTCAAAGCTGATCTGACTCTCTTTATCACAAGATAAAAAAAATCTTGCAGCAATTAATGGCCCTCACACTGTAAGACGTGATGCATAAAAAAACTCCGTACACTGCTGGATCATTTATTTGTCTACAAAGATGTTTCATTTTTTCCCATAAAATTCATCTCCGAAGTCCCAAATCTGACCCTTCCAAGGAGCTTTGCAACCCATAAAAAAGGATGCTATACACAAAGGATTTCCCAAGCTTCCACAGGAGAAAAAGGAAGCAAGTGGCTGCAGTTAAGTAGTCTGCTCTCACCTCCTCTTGTCCCACATCCAGCCACCTGGCTTCATTTAACCTTTGCAGTTGACTTTTCTCTCCTTTATCCAACCTGTAGCCAGCACAGGTGCTTAGCTGCCCTCTTATCCTCTCAGCTTGCAAACCGACTTAGATTTATGGATGTGGGGAAAAAGAGTTGAACTTTTCATTTGGAAATTAAATAGTAAACCTTCTGATGTAAATTTTAGTGGGTGGCCTAACACAGATGGATTGAAACTTTTCTCTTGCTACTTTGTGAACAGCCTGAGCCCAAGAAGAGTCTATAACTGAATTTTAATAACAGCAGCTGAGATAATTGCGAGCCACCAGACTATGACAAGCAGTACCAGCTCTTTGCTAGCAACTGATAGTGCGATGAACTGGGAGAAGGGCTGTGAAAGTTTCATCCTGTTCTGAGCAGTCATTCCTGTGCCAGAGCAATACTGGGGCAGCAGGGAACAGCTCACAGGACCAAAGGACTGAAAAGGATCTTCTCGGTCTTTGTCCATAGTGGAGAGGGCAGTTGTTACTCTGTATATGATCTGTTCTTTTCTCACGTGCCCATTACTAGCACACTGGAGAGAAGAGAGTCTGTACTAAATGATAGCCTCTCTGTGCTTTAAATTCTTCTAGTAATCATTTTCTTTGTTCCACATTATCTAAGAATTTGCCATTTTCCACCACATCTCATGGTTGACTGAAGTTCAGAGGGGTGAGATTGGTTACATTCCCTTTGATATGAAACCAGTTATCTTATGAAGGAAAAAAAACAGTAGCTTAGACTCTGTTAAAGCAATTTTTACAGATTTATGCTGTGGTTTGTCCCACTTTTCCTATTTACCATCATAATATTTTGTTACTCACACTTCAGAACCTGCTATAAAACCATGCATTTTTCCAAGTCAGACAAATAGGTTTAGTTCCCCAGAGCATGTCCTCCTCCCTCCTACACACACTCACTCTCCATTAGCACAGGTATTATATTTGTTAATCTCCAGTCACCCAGAACACCTCCCTGACTTGACAGATTTATTGCTAAGAGTTATGACCAGACCTATGATTTCCCATATCAGCACGTTTTTCAAGCATTCTGAGATGGCGATGATCCAGGTCCTCAGCAAAAGCAGAGTCCTAACTTCAACTGTGGTCCTTACCACTCGGAGCCATTCTGCCTCTGCTCCCTTATTCAACATCATCACCAGTGAAACAGAACTGAAATATTCACAGCTTCTGGGGCACACCTACTGTTGTTTAATCATTACGGGGTCCTCACTCATGGAGGTTTACTGCTTCCTGAGACCCTATGCTGCACAGTTTGTAGTTCTTCCCATCCTAACTGTAAAGTGTGGCTCTTGGGGAGCCACAATAATTGACAAATTATTCTTCCCTAGACTACCAGGGGGTTGTACTTGGGAACAGATCTAACAGTACATTTCACTGATTCACCACCTAAGGACATAATAGAAGAAGGAGCTTTTAAAAAAGAAGCTTGAAAGAGAAGGTTCAAGTAGAATCGTTGGAGAGAGCACATTCCCAAACAGCAGTGGAACATGGAATGCTTGAGGAGTGCCCTTACCCTTTGATGTGATCACCATTTGTAACTTAAACATTTATATACTCTTGATTTTTTTCCTGTACATTAGTTAATGCTTCCATACTAATGGATGTTGCCGCTAGTGTATGTTTAACCTTTGCCTGCAGAGCATGCCAACTGATACTGAAACTGAATAAATGACGAGAAAACTGTGATGCCAAAGACTCACCTGACAACAACATCGTAGTCGTCAATTTTTAACCCCAATGACTTATTGGCCAGTACTCCACCATTTCCCACAATAATACATCGTCGGCAGCTGAGACTGTGGAGAAAACACAGGAAAGAGGTGATTTTTGTAACACGACGTCAAACACAGAGCTGCACCTATTCAGTTTGCATTCATCCAAGAACTCTAGGAAACCTTTGGGAATATTAAGAATCAAGGGGAGGACAGAGAAACACTTGGATCCCCAGCTCACCCCATCATGCCCAGGCATCGCCTGTGATAAACTGCTTTCAACACCTCACTCCATGTGTGGCCTGGTGAGACGGGCTGTCAGGACAAGCAAGTCTTCTCCCCCCACACCCCTGTAATGATGGGCTTGAATCAAACCCACCTGTTCAGTTAAACCTCTTTGTTACTCATTTAGCGCTGAAATAGCAATAAGGCAAAGGCTCCGGAAGGAAATCCTCTCTCCGAGCAATTTTCGGAGTGCAGGCAGACCTTGTCAGGTTATCTGGGGCGTGCTCACCTTGCCAAGTGCAAAATTGTTGCTGTTCTCATGAGACTTCAAGAGATGGAAAAACACTAAATGGACAGAAAAAGGACCCTACCCCCCCTCCAGGAGGAAACACATACATAGACACAACGGGTGAGGAATAGGAAGGAAAATAACCTTAATTAACAGAAATACAGAAAAGAAAAGGAAGAGAATGGCTTCTCGTGGAGCCATGAGTCACGAGAACTCTTTGCAGCAGATGTTAAAAAGTGATTTTGCTTCGAAGATGGAGAGAGGACTTCTTTCCAGCCATCTAATCCCAAACGCAGCTGGCTCTTCTGGCAGCGTGCCCCCAGCTCTGGTAGTTCGCTGCAGGAATACGTGTCTGCAGAGCCTTCTTCGGAAAGGGTCCAAGGCAATCAGCCGCTTGGAGCTGATCTCTGGGCTAGGCGGCCTGCTTAGTCCCAGGCACAGCTGCCCGGGCTCTTCTGTGCTGTGCTCCAGTCCTGCTGCGATCAGCCTGAGGAGCCAGCGCGGGGAAAGCTCTGCTTACTTGGGGTCTATCTTCGCAGAGCAGGGCTGGGGCATACTTGAAAGAATCGGCTAAACCACCGAGGGTTACCCTGCTGACAGAGCCATCAGCCGGACATGCGCGCGCAATTAATCCAGCACCCAAAAAACCACCCAGAACAGCTTCCCAAGCTCAGACAGAGCTGCACTGAAGTCCCCAGCCTTTCCAGAAGGAAAACTTCCAAAAACAAGGCAGACACATGCCTGCATCCTTATAGGCCAAAGAAGTGTGGATGTTTGTGTTAATTAAATCAAGAAATAGAGGAAGACTTTTATAGATAATGGCACAAGAAAAAAAAAATACACAGTTCTGATGCCAATGACAAAGAAGAGGCAAGATCTGCTTCAGCAGTATACTGGGGCAAGGAAGGAAGGGAGAGAGTCAGTCCCAAATGGCATTGGAGTGACAAAGATGGTAATGTTTTGTCAAGACCTTTAAGGGAAAGGTGCTGCAGGAGGCAAACCGACAGAGACCATTTGGTTCCGGCCAGGTGAAGTTTCTGATGAAAATACACATTTTGGATGATTATGATAAGAAAGTTTGACTTCATAAACAACAGAGCACTGGGTGAAATACTGTAATTTCTCTCCCCATTTGTCTCTGAGCCATGACTTTTCTTACTCCTAGTTTTTGATGAAAAATACCGTGCTGACGTCCAAAAGCTCCAAGTTACAGACACTGCTCTACCCACTTACTGTTAGGATTTGAGCTTCTACCGATTTCGAATGCAGATGTGTTTGTTTCAGCCTCACACTACTTATGCACATTCTTCCCTTTTCTGCTAAATTAAAGCACCATCTACTGTCAGCAGTCCCTTCCACATCCGCACGTGACCCTCTCACTGACAAACCACTGCGTGTAAACATCTGCCTCGAGGTGGATCGTCAGTCCCGGGGCAGACTGGTGAGCACGAGCTGCTGCACGAGGGAAGAGACAGTTCCACCAGCCAAAGCCGTTCGAGTGGCCTCTCTTGATGGCCCCGTTCCCACACAGTACTTGTAGACCGATCAAAGCCCATTCTTAACTTTCTGTTGACCATACACACTGGATCGAGTTCATCGCTTGTCTCACGCGATGGCAGCTCTCCTAGATCTTGAGTCACATTTGCAGCACCTCTCTGAACCCTTTTCAGCTTCGCCCCAAACCTCTGAAGTACTGCCTCTGGAGCACCAGCATGCGGAGCTAATGCTGCTCAAAAGCAGGGTCCCTTTCACGCAGAGATTTTATGCAGATCACCTCAGTTCTCATTTTATAATCATGGGTTGGCAGAATATAATCCTCACCTTGTAAGCACGATCTGCATTGTCCCCTCTGAGATGTCTGATTTCTGGGTTGGCTCATTAAACAGAGGTCTAGACTGACCCAAAACTCCTACTCCTTACTGCCCCAGCCTTTGGCTCTAGCAATTGTTAGTGAGATTTTACATTTCCTCTACATCAGTCTTAGTCACTGAGAATACCTGCCAGCAGGCTGACACCAGAAGTGTCACTAAAGGATTAATTCTCAAACCTGACAGTAGCTTTTTGAAGCTGCGTCTCATATTCCATTCCTAAAAAGCTGATATGTCTACAAAGATGTTGCATAGAATCAGAACAAAATGCTGGACTAAGACAAATAAATAAGGTCTATCTTTAAAAGGTTACGTTTATCAAGCTTCTACTTTATCAAGCTTCTACTTTATCTTAAAAAAATAAATCACACCTACATGACAAGATTTTATTTTCACAAAGCCCAAGATAACTAACATTAATTATGCTGCCATCCTAGCTCTGTCCCATATAAAACTTTCCAGGGTTTTTCCTGCAAAAAAAAGAGCTAATCAACTTACAAAACCAACCTCTCGTCTCCTATATTTCCTCATGAATGGCACGTTTGCTGTTCTATCCAACATTCCAAGAAGGGTTAAAAAGCAAACAGTAATAATAAAAAGAACTCCTTACTTAACCCTTTAAATACTCTCTAGGAGTTACTGATTTAAAAGGACATAACTGCTATTTAACATCTTAACAGTTCCTAATAAAAATAAACAAAAGATTTCATCATGGCTGTAAAATGGGATACCATCACTCTCTCTCCATCCAAAAAAAAAAATAAATAATCAATTTCCTCAAGTCTTTAGATCAAATTTTCAGTTATTTCTGACGCTAAGCTCTCATCTTTGATCTTCTACTGTCTTTTTCTCATACTTTTTGATAAGTGCTTTACATACTGTCACCACCATGCCAAAAGTATCTGCTGCACACCCAGAAAGAAGTTGGGTGCAGATGGCATTCCTCAGGTGCACATGACAATGGTATGCTGACTGTTGGACTTTGCCTAGTTTCTGCATATTGGGCACATACATTAAGTCTGGGTGACCAGGACTGTTTAGCTCAAGAGGCAGAAAAGTGAGCTGTCTCAGTCTCACCAGCTTTGGCAACCACGCTGTGAGACACAGAAGATTGTAGGGCTACCCTGATGGTGCTGCAAAAGGGAAACATTTGGCAGGGACCTGTCAGGGATCAAATCTGACCTGAAATTTGGACACTTGGCACTGTCATAGCTGAATCTCTTCACAGCGAGCACTGACTGACGGAGCCTGAGCGCAGCAAGCCCACAAAGACACTCCTGGCTCAAGGCAGGTTTCTGCCGTGCAGGCAGCATCAGTTCCCCAGCTCAATTGCTTCCCCCAAACGGTGTGCAAACACCATTGGCTTTGTTTATATATCACATCAACCCAGGATGTCTTTTCCAGAACATCTCAAGAAGTGAAACGTCCGACACGGCCCAGGTTCCAGTTTGCTACCAGGGTGGTATGAAGGAGGGTCACGGACTTTCCACGCCGGACTTTCCCAAAAGCCCTAAGCTGGGAACTGGAGCCAGATGTGCAGCCTCTGACACAGATGCTTAGAGGTTGAGTTCATCTACACCAAAACCAGAATTCACGCAGACCTTCTTGAACAATACGGTACTGTAAACACGTGTATGCATTGTAGCAACTGCTACTTCCTCTTCCTCCCTTGTCAAAACCCTTTAGGGATTTGTAAGGGGAAAAAAACCACAAAGCCTTCCATTACGCAAGTTTGGAACCGAAGGCTTTGAGGAAAGATCTAACAGAGTCATTAGAAAAAAATACGTCTTTAGGGCAACTGGTGCTTAGGGAGGCATAGCACATTCTGCTTTGGTCTGGCTACTGCAACTTAAACTGGTGCTACCAACCTGAGATGGAGACACAGACACTTCCTCTCCTGCTCTACCAGGTTCCTTCCTCACTTGTTAGTTTATACACTGTGCTAGTAAATAGTTAGAAGCTTAAGCTCTTGGTTTTCCTTCATTGCTATCTGGAGGCAATAAAAAATGGTCAATTAGATTTTTATTTTTAAGTTATTCCTATGAAATTTATAGGCAGTCACCACAGAAATTTAAACCAAAAATCTACTGAAGGCTAGCTAGTAAAAGAGCTGGGCAACTGGAAATCAAGCTCGATTTGCAGAATGAGGGGTAGGCCACTGGAGGAACCACTAAAACAAACAGCAAAAACATGAAGGATATAAATGGGCTTGGAAAAAACAGAGGCCAAGATAACCCAGAAGTGTCAAAGACAAGGCCCGTGAACACCTGTGGGACAAAGGGACAAAGATACACCAGCACCGAAGGAAGAGGACACTAATTCCACAGGATGCCCCCTGGATCTCCAGCCTTCCTCAGAAAAGCTCAGTGCTGAGTTGCAACTACCCCCACAAAGAGAGCTGCAACATTACCTACCTCCTGCCCTGGTACAGGAACACGTTCCCAGAAGCAGCACAACACAAATGTGCCATAATAAAGCTGACACAAAGAACAGCTAAGAAAGCACAGCATCACTTGCACTGTTACAGACTTGAACTGTAGCATTTGTTCACATGCCCTCCAGCTGCTGCTAGTTATTAACACAACTCTGTTCACAATGAAGGGATTAGCTGGAGTGAGTTGACAAAGCTGTTTTGGGATGATGAAAGGTGTACGCACACCCGGAAGGATTGAGCTTGCCTCATTCCAGCACCACGTCGGTACATTGTGTCAGGAAAGGTGCATCAGGATGCCCTTTTGGCACAGGGGTAATCAAACAAACAAGTTCACTTCCAGGACTTCTAGGATGTAAGCAAAGGTAACATCTCAAAGGGGTAGCTTTGTGAAGGAGCTCAGAAATGGAGAAGCTTGGGTGGGGACAAGACTGAAGGCTTGGTGTAGGTCCCCCCCCATACAGCCCTAATCTCCTCTTTCCTTCCTATGCTCTCACGCACTGCTCTGACCTCACCTCCCCTGCCTCTCCCACCCTTCCCCCGGGAAAGCCGCGTTCAGCGTGTGGTTACATGAACATTCGCTTCAATACACTGAGCAGTGCGCACCCTCCCCACCCAGCCCTAGCCCTCTGCCTCTCATGCTGCTGCTCCAACACTGTGCCAGCACCACTGCTCAGTGGGAGGAGAGCTCTATAAGTGAGGTCACTGAAACGGTCTAGGTTAGGAGAGAAACCTTTAAAATAGACTCACTTTAAAATCCCCCTTCAGACAAGGTATTAGGAAAGATGTCTTTACCATGAAAGCGGCCAAGTGCTGGAACAGGGTTCCTAGCAAGGCTGTTGATGCCCCAAGCCTGTCAGAGTTCATGAGCTATTTGGATAACGCCTTCAGTAAGATGCTTTCAGTTTTGGTTAGCCCTGAAGTTGACCACTTCAACCAAAGCATTTGGACTTGGTGATCTTTGTACATCCCTTCCAAATGACCTATTCTATTCTAAACAACACCAGCAGCACAGAGAGAGCAGGCAACTACAGCCGGCAACAGAAGCAGCAAAGATAGCTTCTTCAGCTGTCATGGTCAACAGAGAAAATGTTGATGCAACTCCATCCTAACGAGTTGGTTAACCTGGAGCTTTTCCCCTACTGCTAGTATCAGCTTACTAGACTTCAGAAAGCCTACAAGTGGAAGGGCTCACAAGATGTTCTAGTCTGCCCCGTTGTACATCTCTTACCTAGCACTGTCACAACAAGGCATTTTTTTCAGCCCCTCAGTCAGGCCATCTCCAGTTGCTGCAAGGAGATGAGCAAAGGGGAGAGAGCTGGACTTTGTCCTTGACTAGTGAGCAGACAGGGAGTGATCCAAACCTGGAGGTGGAGTCCCTGCTCCTCACACACTGGAGCTGCCACAAAAAGGAACTGTTGGCTCTGCTTTGAGCTTGAGCCAAGATCAGAAAGTAGCTAGCTTTCCCTCAACAGCCTGCACCATCAGCTCTTTGGAATCCAAAAAAGTGCATGCCCCTTGCTGCCAGCACTGTAGTTCATCAATAATTTTACCAGAAGAACATTTTGGGAAGCATACCCAAGCCCCTTCGTTGCAACTCCATCTACCTACTCCTTTGGGTTCTCACTTCGCAGCTTGTTATCCCAAGCCTTCCTTGTCCCTTTCTGCCACACCAACTTTAATTTTTCTCTCTTCCTCTATAAGACGTGCTCACTTGGAAATGCCCAGACAAAGGAGTGCTACCTCACCTAGCTGCCATCCCCAGCAGAGGCTCACTCAGGAAACAGATGAGAAATGCCAAGGAAAATTGCATTCACTTCCTTTGACGAAAGAAGCACTTACTGCCCAGAGATACAGACACATGAAGTGGCCCATTTGCCCCACTGAACGGGGAAAACAACATCCAGAGATGACCACAGCTAGCAGTAATCCACCTGCTTCCATCAGCTCAGAAGACATGTTATGCCTTCTCCTACAATGCCTGCTTGATTGCAGCAGCGCATCGCAGCACCCTGTACTCAGGGTGCTAACACACACAGTTTGCACATCCCCAGAAGAGACTGATCTCCCTGCAAACGGCTTCTAGGCTGCTAAAAGAAATGTGTACTAGACATTCAACACCCACTGCTCTGCATTTACCACAGAAGTTCCCAAGGAAACAGTATTTCCCTAAGCTATGCATTTACAAGCACACAAACCTAAGTGTTAGCTCTTTCCTATGTCTACACCAAAACCATAACAAAGAAAACAAAATAAGTGAGCAGCTTGTGCTAGTATGGCTGTATCTCACAATCTCTTGTGAATTTACATTAAGAACAAACAAACAACAACAACAAAAAACAACAACATCAAAAAACAGGTGAGCAGCAAGAGTCGCTACTACATCAACTCTCACTGCATGGATATTTCACCTGCCTCCATGTCATTAACACTTATTTCCCATAAGCAAACTTCTGAAAGAGCCTATATGTAGATTTTTCAACAGATTAAAATCTTAACTCTCCAACCAGAGCTGAGATAAATCCCAGATGGGTGAGATTCAATTGTGTGTAAAATCTCAAAGGTCATTTTAAAAATGATTTTGCCTTCTGGACATCATTTCCCAAATTAATCCATATTCTAAAGGCTAAGTGTATCCAGCATTGCTGTGAGAGAAGACAAACTTCAAAAAGCAACATAAATTAGCACATGGATTGCAAAATAAATAAATAAATAAATAAATAAATAAATAAACTTTCAACATAGAGATGAACTCCCAACTCTAACTATAGTTGGCAAGCTCTACAATCAACGTGCGAGATGTGGAGAGCTATGGAAAGGCTGGAAAAGCTTCTCAACTTCGTCATGGAAAAGTGGACAGAGGGGATGCTGGGCCAGGAAATAAAACCAAGGTGTTTAGAAAGCAGGAATTGTGTTGCTAGCCTGCGTTCAAGGAAGCAGCACTGCTTGGAAAGGAGTAGTATGAGGACTTTTGAAAGAAATCGTGGCCCAGTGAAAAACTCTGACAACTTCTCAAGGAAACCACCTCCAATCCGGGAGGTGGCACTAAACCAGAACTGCAGGACAAGAGAAAGGAATGACAGTAAAGCAAGGATAGGAAAGACTAAAGGAGTATCACTGGGAAGCTGATCATTGACATGTCAGTGAGTCTCAGTAGCAAGTTCTACAATAGGACTGAAGAATCAAAGGAGCTTCTTCCAAAGGCATCAGTCCAAATACCTCAGCACCCAAGAGAATTGCTATCGCATCCTGGCACAGGCTGGGACAACACAATCACACATTCCTGCTTTGAGAGTGAGGAATTCACAAAACATTGTTAAAACAAGCCAGCCCCTTCTTTCCCGCTAAGAGGTTCTTGTGATCCTATTTCTTTGTCAGAAAGGCTGAAAAAGAATGTTTTTATTGAAAACCAGCTATTTACTTATTTGAAAAATAGGCAAGAGAGTGTACTGTGATACCACAGGGAACAAAAGACTAGGAAACAGTCAAAAGGTAAAGGCTTTTTTTCCACTTATGCTTGACTTAAATGCCTCCAGAGTTTACAGATTTACTGGAAAGAGGACTGTTTCCAGCTCCTGAGCCACCTCCAAAGCACAGGCAATCTCTGGCAACATTTATTTAGGACAGGGAAAATAATTGCTTCAATTCCTCCTACTCTAAAAGGTCTCATCTTACCTGTCAAGAGCTGGAGTTAGACGGTAATCTTTGGTTGCTGACAGGATGGCTTTGATCAGATTATCTGGGGAGAAAGGAAGAAGACATTAGCAAGAACTCACTTCGAGCGGAAATGAAAAACAAAGGGATGTAAAGCTTGCAGAGCAGTTACTTGGAGGGACTGAAATAAGGTTCTCATCACGAATAACTACTTGAACTTGCATATTCCTATTTCATTTGGACAATGACCTTCACACACTGACTGCAAAGACTTATGGCGTGCCAAATTCTGACGGAGTACACCAGGGACTTGCACAGAGAGGGTGCAAGGAAAAAAAATCCAGTTTAAAGCAGTGGCTTCACACCCACTTCCCTGGGATTACAGTCCCACAAACACTTCAGCCATGAAAAAGCCAATACCACTGCCAGTGCTTGCTTCATGCAAGCTTTTACACAGCTGAGTGGTGAACTGGATGCAAGAACAGAACCACATTAAAATTAATGCTTTCTATTTTTCTGGGTTACTTTTAGTTTATACTTTAAGTTTAGTTAGATTTCCCTTTCGTATTTGTATTTACTTTTTGTTTAGTTTTATTTTGTTTAGTTACTTTTAGTTCAGTTCCTCAGTCTGGCTTTCTTCATGGCAGAATCCAATTAAATCATCACAGCTGCTTAAAGAAATGCCCATGGAGCCACAAAGCCTAAACTGATACCCAGAGAACACTGCAGCAACCAGATGGTGTTAGTTATGCAAGCATAGACACATGCCCATATTAAACGTATTAAATTACAGAAGCACAATGATTACACGTAAATACATCTATAAACTCTGGAAGCTGTGCAGTCTGTTTCCTTCTAGAGTTGTCCTTCATACCAACTTCCTCCAACCTCTCTCCCCAATAAACAACCAAACTCCATCGCGTCCTGTCCAAGGGGCAGCAACGCTCTGGCTAGCCTGGGTTTACAGATGTACCAGTAACTTCAGAATGGCTGCACCAGCTCAGACAAGAAGTCTGTCCGTCTCCAAATCCTGGCTCTAACTGCTGCCTTAAGCAGCTGCCAAAAAGAGCACAAGAACAAAGCAAACAGAAATAGTGCTTCTCTCAAATACTCCTCTAGCATTTGGTTATTTTCAAATCAGGGGTTCTGAACATCAGGTATGGCTTCTATGGATCTGGCAACCTGCGGTGATTTCTGTTCTATGAGCTCAGAGTCCTCCTGGATCCATATGGACTCTCAGTCACTTCCCTTTCCTGATTCTGAATCTGGCTACTCCTACCTTCATTTATATTGGAAAAGGCTGTGAACAATCAGTCCCTTCCACCTTCCTCAGGAGATTATAGATATCTGTCATATCCTTTCCCTAAATGCCTTGGTCAACTGGTTCAAAGGTTCCTAGGAAACAACCAGTCCGAAGGAGCAAGTGTCATTTCTTCGTGAAAGAGTAAAAGTGACACAGCAACATGAAGATTGACATCAAATGATTATTTACAGTGAACTTTGTATTTTATTGAACTTTAATATTTTTCCTGACACTACTTAGGGCACTTGGTGCAGTTAGGGAGTGTCCCTTTCAAGCAGAGATTTCTGTCCTTATGCGCTGGTTTTGCTCCATCACTGCAGAAAGCGCGGGGTGAGGATGTGGGACAAACACAGGCCTGAGGCAGCCCACCTGCCAAATAACTGAGCCTGACAACAAACCGGTGAGACATGAGGCAGACACACAAAGGTGATAGAAAATGACTAGCAGTTACTTCAGATTTGGGATTTTTTGACATGGCATTACTGACAGCCCCTGCCAACTGTTGCAAGCTGGGAACTGCAATTATTTTCAGAAGATCTTATTTTGGAATAGAGCACAGAAAAAAGCAATTTGTGGAGTAAAAGCAACATATCTTGCTAACAAAATAGTGTTTTTTAAATTTTTCCTTCATTTGAAGATTTTTTTCTGACACATTGATAGCAGACTCCCTCTCCAACAGGAATGCTATCTCCCTAAGCCTTCTGCAACAGCAGTAGGTTGCTGTGACCTCTAATGGCAGCATGCCACGGTCCTCTCCTTGGCCTGTCTCTTCCGTGGATGGTATACGTTACTGTGGTTCTTTTCCCATACTCTCAGAAAAATGAGATCAAAGGATCACATGTCAAGGGCTGCAGCCTCCCATCTACCAGGCTTTTGTTATGCCAGGTTTGCTCTACCACCCACAGATTAACACCCTGCACTTCTTGGAGGCCATCCGTTACATTATATTACAAAGCACATGGGATACAGTTGACTAATGCACTCAAACAATTCTGTTTTTCACATCTTGCCAGCTAATTAGTAATGCCTTCACAGCGAACATTCAGGAATGAAACATGACTTCTTTAGGACTGGATATGGCAGTGTTTGGGGTTGGGATGCTCCCCATTCCCATCAGCCTGAGAGAAAACACAAACAAAACAAACATCAATATAGGGTATTCAGTAAAGTTCAGAAATAATGAAATGGGAAACAATTTTTTAGCAACCCCAACAACCTAACACATTGTACCTGAGAGGTTTGGAAGTTGCACAAATCACAGCGTTATTATTCAATCCTGCTGACTGAAGCTCAGGAAAAGACAAAGTCCTTCACTGCCAAGTGTTGATGCGCGGCAGGAATGAAGGTGGCACAGATGCCCTCAGTGCTGGTTTCTGTAGCCTAACATCCTCACTGGAAGTCAGGTACAGGAGCCACAAGCACTAGCAGGGAAAGCTAATGGTCTGAGCAGGGGAAAGGCACTAGATCTTTTCAGCTGAGCTGGAACTCTGCTAGAAGCTGGACACTGCACTGCTGCTGAGGGGAGCATTTGCATTTGGCACCAGTGACCTACTTGCACTGAACACAGCAAAAACCAAAGAACTCTGAACAGAGCAGTCCAAGAGCAGTGTTTCAGAAGAGCACATTTTATTTCTGATAACTGTTGGTTTTTCTCCATCTATTTTATTATCATCTTTAAAGGCACTGATTATGTATTGCTTTAACATGGAACCATGCTTAAAAGAAAGGTTGTTTTATTAGGACAACAGCTATACAAACAACTTGTGGGTTTCTTTTTGGTAGGTGGTTCACCCAGGTTGTGAATAAAGCGAGGCATGGATGCAGACACAGTGCCAGCCCAGGTACAACTTCTCTCGTGCTTGGCAAATGAGAAGAGCAGACATAGTGGTGGGTGTGCTCTGCCTTGTACACCAGTGCACCGAGGAGGGGCCGGGAGGGGCCTGAGTATACATGTTCTGAATACTACAAAAGATAAAAATCCTTCCTGTTACAAGCAACAGGTATGCGTGCACTCACCTCTCGCTTCCAGGGCCCAGGCACACAGCCAGCTCAGGTGTAACAGAACTCATTAGCTCAGACACATCCCCATTCAGGCAGCTCTCATTCTTTGCGAACCATTTCCCAGCTGGAAAAGTTTCAGCTACTTTTGTTCGGTGCAGAACCCCAGTGACCCGGCCCTGCAGACATGTCTTGGCACTGCACACCTCGAAACACGAACCCTGGAGAGCACGGTGCAGAGACCACGGTGCGGACACTGCAGGGCTGCACGGCAGGTCAGCTCCGACCAGGCAGAACTTGCCACCTGCCTTCACTGCGGGCACAAAGGGGGCTCCTGCAGACAAAGATCACCCAACAGCTATTCAGTGGCCACAGTTTTGGGAACTGCCTGGAGGCTTAGGAAAGCCAACAGCAGTAACACTTGCTGTGCATTGTTCTTCCTATTCAGACTGTGAGATTCAAGGCAGGTATTACCAACACCGAATCCTTTCTTCAGACCATAGGAAAACATTGATGTTTAAATGTCAGTGCAGTCATCCTGCAGATGTTAGCAGTCTTGGGAAGGGAAAGCATCTCAGCATGGCTTCTCTTAGGATCAAAATCGCACAAATGAGAACAAACCAGATCCTACAAGTGACAGGGGCACAAATACCTTAATTATTCGTATTGGTGTTATTTTTCTTAGACAACATACATTTTAAACTAATTTTTGTGTGAAAAGATAAGTTAAAATAATAAAAGCTTTCCCCATATCTAACAGCCTGGAATTCATCCCTCAGAGTAGTGCATTCCTACCTTCTGCCCTGAGAGGCAGAGCGTGCTGCCGAAAACAAGAAGAAAGGAGGACAAAATACAAGAGCAGCCCTTTGTCCAGCTTACTTCCCACCAAACAGCTTAAGAAGCAGTGAGGGTAAAGATGGGTCTCCCACCAGCACTGAGCTGGATGGGAATCATTCTGTGTCACTTGCAAACAAGTCAATGATGCATCTCTACAGCTCCTTGGAGGGCACAGTCACCAAAGACCTCACTTTCTCCCATTATTAAATAACGAGGACATAACCAGGGCAAGCGATCTGTGACAGCCTTCCACAGCTGAAGTTTCTGTTTATTATACTTTTTCTCTTGTCACAGAGAATTTAGGTGACTGGGGAGCAAGGGAGGTTATTTAACCCATTTGTCTATCAACCACTATGCGCACACTATTACTATACAAACAGAGAAAGAAGCCTCTGCACATTTTCCTCCTATCTAGAAGAGGAGTTGACTAAATTTATCTAAGAATCCCAAGTTATCATGACACATTCTATCAGTTTTCCTTATAACATGAGAAGATTCAAAAGCATCTCAGGACTGCACGATTTCTCTGAACTCAAGTACATCTTGACTTCAGGTTGACCCTGAAATTTTCAGACATTTGGAAAAACTGTAAGTAAATAGTTCAAAATTAGGCGGGCAGTGACCACACAGTGAGAACCAGCCCGAGTCTGAATTCTAGCATTTTTATCTGTTATTTATGTGGAAGAGTGGAGACCTTCACTGTAAATGTCAACAACACTTAACACTGTTGTTTCTAATGCATAAGCTTCTTGCTAGTATCATAAAAAAATGGAGACCTTTTCACTCCACAGGGCGTACTGCAGCCATCTCACAGGACCTACCTTCTGCCTGCCTTAAAAGCAAACACGTTGAGCTGCTCACGTACTCTCAAATGGCCACAAGAAGAGGCAATGAGGCAATTTTTCAAATATTCCACACCTGCCATCTTTCTCTCAGATCAGTAAAGTCTACATGTCCTTACTGCCACCAAAAATAACTTGAATAGCATGTCCCAAGGTCAGGGAACTGTGTTCTGCTGTGGTGCTCTGCAAGCCCTGGTCGGTGCCCACCTTCACGTGGGGTCACCCAGCCCCCTGACCTCCAGCCACCACTTGTACAGGGTGCTGGGCATAAACTTCAGCTTTTGGGAATCTACTGACTGAGGCTGGCAGACAACCCTGAGGCTGGCAGACAACCCTGAGGCATGCCATCTCCTCTGCATATGGTCACTGTGCCTATGATAATGGAATGCCACGTGCCTGTCAGCTTTGCGGGGGGAGCAGGCTAAATGCTATTTAAGCTATGGATGAAACAAATCTCAGTATTTGCAAACAAGACATAAGCACAAACCCAATCAATACCTTATTTTATCTTTTCACACTACCCCATAAAACCCAAGTTTATCCCCATATAAAGTTCTTCTCCAGCATTTTTGTCCTTAGGATCTCATTCTGTATGGGAGCTGAGGAGCAATGTTATAGATAGTCAAAAGCCATCTGGACACCATCCTGGGTAATGTGCTCCAGGGGACCCTGTTTGAGCAGGGGGGTTGGACGAGGTGACCTCCAGAGGTCCCTTCCCACCTCAGCCATTCTGTAATTCACCACCCTGGTGCTCAGCACGAGGCCATGGCCTCAGGTCCCACCACATACTGTCCTCCAGCTCCCTCCAGAAACACCAGATCCAGCCGTAGCCACACAACATCATTTGTATTTTAGAGAAGCTAAGAATGCAGCGAGTAAAACGGATATCAAAGCGAGTCTGAAATTCCTCGCAGCACTTCTTGTTATTGATCAGCTAACTTTATGACGTCTGTGCAGGAGAAAGCAGCTACAAAGACTTCCAGAACTTCGAAGCATATTGCGAGCATGTGAACTGGCTCTCCGAGGCAGCTCACAACAAACTGCAGGGGTCTGTCCCCACATCAGATCATGGGTAAACACAAGACAACGCTTTCTTAAGGTCATCGCTGTGCCAGATGTAGGCTGGTTACTTGAGATACGCTTTAACAAAAGCACTTCAAGCCATCACTACTTCCAGTATCACAATACTTCCATTGATTATTTTTAATCATATATCAATCATATATCTTGTATTTACTGTTGCATAGATATAAAATAATAATCAAGAGACAGAAAAAAAAAAGCCTGAAGAAGTGATAAGAATTTTAGGAAAACCTGGCATGTATTAAATGTAAGCTCGGGAAAGCCCTTAAGGTCTTTTTTTTTTTTTTTTTTTTTTTTTTTTCTTTCTTTTTTTTAATAAGATATAAATAAAATACAAAACATTTGGACTCTTGATTTACATCACAGTTTTAGAGCCTTCAGGGATTTTTTTCAAGCTTTTCTTCAAAACCAAGAGTTTGTTTTTTCAGAATACAAGTTTAGTTCCCAACATAATCCCAGGGCTCGGAAAGCTGGAGCATTAATTTAAAAAACAATTATGCCAGAAAATGGGCAGCATTTTGCAATAGCCATGCATTAACCATTTTGATCCAAGCTCAAGTCTGATGCTCAGGAAGCAATAAAGGCTGTAGAAACAGGCTAATTCATGGCAAATGAAAGTGAACCTTGAAGGATTCATAACATGCTGTCCAAAGACAAGAGGGAAAATACATACAGTTGTTAAGAGGGCTGTTCTTCATTTTGTTGCTGCATTTTTGATGCCCCTTCACAGTGACCAGGCAATGTCTTCAAGGACAAAAACCTCATCAACAACTACCACAGTGATTTCTAATTCTCCTGAGCCTTGCAGAACCATTACAATATAGCACTTAGGACAGCTAGAGAACACCTGCTCTTCCCTCTAAGAGGTAAAAGACAGAGATAACATCCATGTCTCAATTGTGTTTCAACACTTCTGGGAAGAACCTTAATTTGGAGTCACTCAATTAACTGGGAACTTGGGGTTCGAGATCTCCCTTAGGCACATTTTGCTTCTCAACAGATTAGGAGAAGAACTATTCTTTAAGTACATTGAACAGCAACACATTAATTTTAATTGAAATAAGGGACTCCGCTGGAGGCTTGTACTTTCATCAAGAGAGCTCAAGAGTGAGGGATGATTTAACTTCAAAATTGATGACACAACTTCCCTTTGGAGGCAATAATTAAATGTTGATCCTCTACCTCTTCTGAAACTTGAACCTTTCCCCCTGCCTCAAACCTCTCATTTAATTTCTTGAGGTTATAAAATCAGCTAGATTCCCTGGGGGAAACGGCAACATTTTTATAGATATATTCCCATGTGATAATGGCAACTATTACCAATTTTGGTTAAGTGTAAAATTCTAGTGGAAAATAGTTCAGCAATGTGCCTCCATCAAACTTGCAAAGAAACAGTCTTATGTTAATACCTATGCTGAACAGAATTAACATCTATACGTGTTTTTTGTTCTTGTTTAGTTACGAACACGTGAAGAACAAAAAAATGCTCACAGTAGGAAAATCATCCATACAACAGTGTGCAACTAACTAAATCAAGACAAAGTTGGAAAATTAAAGCAGAAAACAGACACCCCATTACCAAGTAGAATGAGTCAAAAGGTAAGGAAGCTGTTTGCATGTAGTACTCCAGTCTCCATAAAGAGCTGGAAGGGTAGGTTGGGAAAGACCTACTTTTCTGATGGTGTTTATTTTGGGTCAGCTGTAAACTTCAATTGTGATGACCAAGTGAATATGTTTTCTCATAGATAAAATGTTGTTCACGCCAAGAAAGTTGATGTGGAAGAAAAAAAAACTATGCAAGAAAAGAACATGCATGAAAATAAAGATTTTTTTCCTGATAACATTTTGCTATACCAACTTTTGCATGCCCAAAAACTCAACATTTTCACTGAAGATGCATGACCTCTCCCCCATGAGACTAATGAAAGCACTGCTAAGCAGCATTGAACCACGGTTCTTCCCAGCAGCATTCACACAAAGAAAAACATCCAAATAAAACCAAGTATGAGAACAATTAACCATTGCACAATATATTAGTATTGGTGCTCTGGGCAATGTCTCTCTTGTATCAGATGAAAATACATTAGAAGTCTCCTGGCCAGTACTACTATGCATTACATTCAGTAAAACTGTAGCATTTCAAATATGTTCTTAATATTCTCATATGACTGTGGGGGTGAAATGGCTTTGTAAACTGGTGGTGAGAGCAAATTCTGAGATGGTGGCATGACAGTCAGAAATAAGTATCACCTTCAAAGACAAACTGATCCTGGGCCAACAAAACAGCCTCTCTGCTTAAAGTGATCTAGCAGGAACAAAGGTAGAAGTGAGGACATGTAATTACTGCTATGCAGTGACACAACGACTAAATGCATGAAGGAGATATTACATGTATCATGGTTGTTTAGGTTTTTAGCATATGCTATGCCATATGTTTTTGCTTAAGTTCAAAATAAAAACTCTAGCAACTCCCGTCCTTATTACACGGAGATGATGCCAGATACTAGCTACTATTTCTTACGAAAGCCTTTTATATTCTCTAAGCCACATGTACTGAGAAATTCTATTAATAGTCAGGTATTTCTCCAGTCTTGTTTGTTGCCCTTCTCCAAATAACTCTTTCCTTTTGCTTTAGCTAGAGAGGTAAATTTGGGGAGGAGGCCCTCTGGGATTAATAATCTCACTAACACTATAAACAATTTTTCCATTGCTTATTCATTGACAAATTTAACCCTGAAAGCAGTGCACTTGCCAGAGGATCTCTGCAACAATATGGACAACACGTGCATATGCATACCTCCCTAAGCCACGCTGATAGAAGCACTGCTAGAAAAGAGTGCAAATACACGAGAAAAAATTTCAGTTTAAACTAAAACTAAACCAATCTCCTTGTTCTTCACAGAAAAAAGCTACAAGAGTAGGCTTGGTGAGTGCTGGGAAAGAAGCATTGCTAAGAGCAAATTAGACCCCTGCAAATGATGAAACGCAGGAGGCACTCCAACATCCAAGTCAGTGCTGAAACAATAGCCTGGGACACAGGAGGGTGCTCGGCGGTTTGAGATGTCCCCCACAGGACATCTTGACATCTGTAGCTTTTACAGTTCCAGCTTCTTGTTAAGTTTGATCTTCTTGACAAGTCTTAAAGCTGACTAATTTCATCGTGTTCCTGAAGGATAACCCTTACTTTGGCCACATACACGCTAACAAACAGGCAGCAGGGCAAGGGCCCACACCGTCCCACAAGTGCCCTATTAAATTGCTAGCACAGTCCCTGCAGCTCTTCACCAGGACATTTGTATCATTCTAATTCATTCATAGGTTCAGAGGCTAATATAGGTGAGTGACCTTTCTTGATAGGAAGCCTAAATATAACCACCCTCTCTTTTTTTGAAGGGAGGTGAGGGGGGCCGTGGGGAGTTAACCTGTTTGAACAATGAGCTCAGCTGCCTTCAGTTCCAGAGGACAACCATTTTATTTATTAATAGAGATGCAATCATTATTTCCAAGCACTCACAGAGGCACATCCCATTTCTAGGTTCTGTCAAGTCACGTAGTAAGAGACAACAAAGCTCAACATGGCACTAACAATCTTATTTCTTGAAGTAAGCACAGTCAAATGTGACAGTGTCCTGTTCAACAATTTGGTCATTCTTCATCATTTAGAAAGTCTTGACTTGGATTCTGAAAAATAGTCTCATAGCTGCAGAAGTCACTGGGTAAAACCTAGAGGCAACCGTTACACAAATGTTCAGATACTTGCAGAGACCCTTTGTGGTGTTAAAACCTATGAGCAAATACACTCATGCTTCTTCAAAAAAGGATGACATACCTATTAATTTCCTTATTTGCACACTGAGAGAGCAATAGACGTGTGATGAATGCAATGACACCTTCAGTCTCCTAATCAGCTCCAATACTCCTAGCAGTTCTCAGCTCCACTTTTGTCCCAAGTAGTTGGGGATTGGGATCAGGTAATTAGAATCAATTATCAGTCCAAGTCTTTGGTGAACAGAGGCATCAGAGTCAACACGCACAAGAACTCCCTGCCTATTTAAGACAGTTTAAGAAACAAGTACAACTGCATCTCATAAAACCCTCTTCATCTATTTCTAATTTGTGTACAGGACACGCATGGACCACTGTTCAAAAAGAGTTTACACAAGACTTCCTACTGCCCACCTCATTTCAGAAACTCCTGTTAATAAAGGAGCAGGGAAACCACCTGCTTATACCCGTGCTTCTTTCATTTAGCTGACTGAGGTTAACGACAGCAGCAGTTTCCAATCTGACATGAAATGCAATAGTTCATTTCAGAATTAAAACTTAGCTATGAGTTTGAAAACCTTTTAGCTAAAAGTCTGAAGAACAGAGGGAAACTTTAATAAAGAAAGCTGAAATGGTGCTGTTATCTTCCAAGCTGCTCAGAATCTCTTATTTCCTAACTTTGGTACTTTGAAGCTACCACTGAGAAGTTCCTATGAGTTTCTTGGAATATGCAGCATTACTGAAAGTGAGCTCATCCTGTAACTGTATTTCACACAGAAAGTTTTTGCTCTTGGACTAGGTCACAGTAACTCAAAAACATCGGGGAATATTCACTGAAGTTCTCAGCAAAATCTTCCCATTACCACACCAGTTACAATCGGTGTCTGTAAACACCAGCCACCTTTCACAGCGTGATTCACGTCGGAAATCCCAGCTGTTAGCGTCACTGGGCTTCCTATATGCACAGAGCAAAACTCCTGCCCCATCTGTTTCAACACAGGCACGTCTCTCCACACTTTCTCAGTCGCCCTGACTACGCTTTTTCCCATGCACATCCCACTCCGATAGACTTCATCTCACACCAGCACGTGACTTATCTCCCCGCTGCCTGCCTAGGTCGGTTGTTTGGATATCGTTAAGATTGCCCTGACTGAAAGCCCTAATGAGGTGCTGATCCCATCATCCCATCACTCAGCTGAGCCCGAACGCATCCCGCGGGACTGGCCAGAAAAGACTGATGCAAGAATTCCAAGTGATGTGGAACATGAAAGGGCGCCATTCGCATCGCTAGGACTCGCAGCCTGTCAGCACAGCCATTAGAAATCCTGCCTTACAGAGATTTATAATTCAACCCTCCCACACACAGAACTTGCTCCAGACTGAAACTTGGCACAAAATCCAGTCCCGGGAGGGCATTAAAAAAATAACCCATTCAACTGTTTCCGTCCCATGGCTTCGGCTCTCAGCCATTTAAATAATGGCAATTTCTCATTTCTCTTTTTAACTGAGGAAATCCAATATAAAACACCAGATTTACATAACATTGCGGTGGTGATACAAGCTGGCAACAAACCCAGGAAAAAGGCTGCCAGAGCCATTCCGTCATCCCTTTTTGGTGAATTTCTCCATTTGGATTCAGTTTAACGGAATCATTTTTATTAAGTCTGGCTGACATCATATGTAATCTGCAAATCCCACCTCCACGTTGGTCAGGCAGCATGCCCTAGCTTTGCACACCTTGTGCACCCATTAGCAGGGGACTAGCCCTCCTGTGGTCAATGCAGGCTTCCACTTGTGCTGCCAACGTTATTTCTTATGGCCTTTACAGGAACCTTTGCTTGCTGATTTAGAGAACAGCAATTAGTTGCCTATTGAGTTGCAAAAGACTGACTGGACAAGAAATGGACGTGTGCAAAACAAAGAAAGGAATTAATGCAAGCCAGAAGAAATTTGTCAGTTGAGTCCTTGTTTTGATCAGAGATTGTTCTGACAGACCACTACCACATCTGCTTCCAGGGCCATGGAGAGAGACAGTCAGACTCAAGCCTTGTGTGGCTGCAGCCCTTTCTGCCCCAGGTATTTTGATTCCTAGGGGGAGGCCAGCCAACTGCAATCTTGAGTATGTCAAGGGACAAAAAAATCATGGAAACTGATGCAATGCCATAAACACTTCTTAATAAACAAATCAGAATTCAGCATGGCTGCAGGAAGTCACTGCTATGAGCACATCCCTTCTGTTCCACCACCACTTGCCCAGAGAGGCCTTTGGTGGCACATAGGGGACAGGGGGGAGTTTGTGTCACCCACAAAATACACCACCAGCTGGATGGGCTATTGACTCCCATCTCATCCCCAGCAGCACCACTCCAGCTGTCCCACAGCATACCTGAAATGCAACTCCTTCTGCCATATACTCCAGCTGGAGGACAGGATATATTGCAAATCACCAAGGCATCTGAATAGATTGCTCCTATTAGCTATACAAATGCACAAGTAGCACCTTTAAAAAACAGTTATGACCGAACACTATGAGAAGATTTGTACCAGTGGTCAACCCAAGGATCCAAAACTTTAGAAAGATGAGTCTTACCTGTTCTTTAGCAAATTACTGATTAAAAACAAACAAACAAACAAACAAAACTTTAAATCAATTTGGACTCTCTCTGCTGCGGTCAGCCAAGATGCTACAAACTGTGGCAGTCAATGTCAAAACGTTCTTCCAGAATGTGGTGGTAGGTCAAAACTGCCACTGTTGCACTGACTCTCCCTGTGTACTAACCCATCCTCCCTAATCCCAGCCTTTGAGGTCCACGTTCCAGCTGTGAAAATCCTGATATCTGAGAGCTGCACGTAAAATATTTCTCTGGAACACAGGAAAAAAAGCAGAGCCCTAGGGACCAACTGAACTTTCAAACTGGACAAACAAGATGGCAGGACAAGCATCTGCAGAGCCCCCCTTCTTTTTCAACAGCTGTATAATTCCCTCATACCTTGTCCTTTAATTCCAAAGGGGGGTACGAAGTCCCTGATACGAGCCCATCTCCTGAAGGAGTCATCCAAGAACATTGGTGCCGGCTTTGAGAACCTGGGGAAATCAAAAAGAGAGAGAAATGAATTCCTTACCTAGGAAGGATAAATTTCGGTATGGAGCTTGAGAGAATCAATACCTAAGTGCTGACTTTACATTCTCCCTGGCAATACTGCAACACAAGATTTTACTTTTAACCAAAGGTTCCTGCAGTAAAACAAATACATCATAATCTGTGCCACGAGGACACCCCAAACGCTTAAATCCTGAGCCTCATGATCACTTCTATTCAACGATTTAGGACATGCTGAACTTCCTCACTATTGTTTGGCTGTTAATTTAGTTACAATGAGTTATAAATTGCAACCAGAGTTTACGTGATTTTGCTCCAAGCTTTGTAGCCACAAACCAATTTATGGAATTTTCATGCCAGTGTGTGCAAGCATGCAAGGAAGGGGGGCAGAGCTGCCTTTACGTTGTTCATTACATATAGGTGTGCTACTAGCACTGTACTGTGCAGGTGTGAATGCACTGGACAGAGGTGTGTGGAAAACAAAGAAGGGGTTATCTGCTCTCAAGGCTGCTTCTACCTCATTCATAGGCACATATACGGCAGCTATCATAACAAAGGAAGCAGTTCAAGAAAGGAGGAAGTTCAGGAGATCATGAAGTAGCACTTAGTTTACAGAGAATGGAAATTCAGTACAGATGTAGGTGTTTTCTTCTGCATTCATTCACATATAAATGATTCAAGAGATGTCCTTGCCAAACCAAACAGTTGTGATCTATCCAAAATCACTTACAAAAGAGGGAACTAGTCCTTCTTAACCATGTCAGTATGGGAATACATTATCCTAATTACACCCTCAACAGAAAAACCCAGCAGCTACCAAAACTTATCCCTTCTAGAAACAATTAGTAAAGTGGCCAGAGAAAAGGAAACAATTAGCACTTGACAAAAAACACTACAGAAATACTAACTTCCATATTAGACCACTTCTGAATGTACCAAGATCACTGCTAGCAAATGTGTTAATACCATCAGAAATCTGTTCATTCAATCATACCAGAACAGTAGCAGGGATGTTCTGGATCAATATCAAGTATGCTGTGCTACAGAGATGAAGAAAGGAATGTACTCCACGTTCAGAGCCACAGAGTACATCTGCACTGCAGCCACACCACAAGATGTACACTTACCTGAAAAAGGCACAGCCTGACTGACCTAGAGCCTGGCAGTGGGCTTGATGTACCCATTGATGCACATGGTTTCACCCTGCCCCCTCGGGTTGTATATCAGGTAACTTCTTGGACCTGAGCTACCTGATTTAAGATAAACTCATCTACACTACGCCACTGCCATGTACACACAATTTCAGATAGCAGCACAGTGAAGAAATGATGGAATTAACTCTGAATTATGAACTGCAATATTGCCTGTCTAATCACAGACACCCAGTAAACCTGAAGTTGCATAAGTCTCAAGGAATGGGGAAGAGAGAGACCAAGAGTATTTAACAAATCAAGAACAGAAGACTCATACTCACCCATGCATACTGCTTTGCATGCACCCATGCAATCTTTAATAAGATAATCAATCTATAACCATAAAAACAGGATGCACAGATTATATGGCTGTTCTAGAAAAAAAAAAAAGGAATGTTTTTCCAGGGCCCAAAGAAGGGCTGAGGATATGAAAGGATCTATATTACTTTATCTAGGAAAAAGCAGGGAAGATATATTAGATACATTAGAGCTTCTGAAGGTCTTAAGTAAAAAACAAACAAAAAAACCCAACCCACAGGACTAGTAAAACCAACTACAACAAGCAAAGGGGATACAATAAAACCCTGAAAATATCCTAAGAACTTCAATAACTTGACAAATTAGCTTTATGTTTGTACTGGTGACTTTTCAAGCATCTTGGTGCACTGAAATCTAAGTATTGTGTTTCACTGCTGGGTCTCTCCCAGGAGTCAACTCCACCTCCTTCCAATATCAACAGGAGGAACGTTTGCAAGATTCTTACACAATTCAAGAGCTTTTGGAACCCAAATGGCTACAGCACAGATGCTGGCAGCTCCTCCTTTACAGCTACCACTTGAAATAATGGCAGCAGGCAGGTCCCATGGAACGTCTCCCCATTTTCCCCAAGCAGCAAAGGACGATGGCACTGCCTGGGGGTCACCAACAGCTTTGGGTTGGTTTGTTAGGTCACCAAGCTACTCTGGTTACAGCTGTGACATGCAATCTTCAAGGAAAACACCGGTGCTTCAGAAAGTGCAGGAGCAGGTTTTATTCTCCTCTCAAGAATCAAGAGAATTCCCTACAATAATTCTTCAAAGTAGCACAGTGCATTAAAAGATATATAAAAAACAAACAGATTAGCCACTTCAGTTCACCTATTCAAAAAGTACTTCACAAGAAAAAAGGGTGCAGGCTGTAACATCAGACCTGACTCAGAAGTTAGCATTATTTTCAGAGGGAATTAACTGGCCTATTTGCAAGTCATACGCCAGGGAAAGGCAATTTACAGTAGTATGAGGTGCAGTAGTGTCTCTCATGAACACAGAACCCCCTTACAAGGTGCCTGGTAAATCCAGGAGGAAGAACAGATCCTCCTGGGACTCCCCAGGGAAGCCCTCAAAAGCCAGTGAAGCACTAGCAGGCCCGATCTGATGCCTCTCGGTGTCCCTTCTGTACATGATGATCAGCAGACCGAAGTGCTGCCTGAAGAGAGGGGCGAAGTGACCAATGGCCTTATCATTGCATTTTCTACAAGTAAAAAATAAAATTTTCTAGAAAAAATGCAACAGCCTCAGGATACCAACCGTTACTCGGTAATATTTAATGGTCTTGTCCAAAGAGCCAAGGAAACAGACTTTTAATTCACACTTTTTCTTCCTTTAAGAAGGGAAAGGAACAGTTTTGAGAAAAATATTATATCCATATGGGGCAAAAAAGAGCAAATTAAACAATATTTAGTTCCCATAAATCTTAAAGGTAATTCCGTTCTGGAAATATTAAGAGATCATGACTGCTATAAAGCCTGTGATCTATGAAAAGCACGCTGCCACCTCAATAAATCAGAGCAGGCCAGAACCGATGTCCAGCAGTGACAGGGAAATGCTGTCTGCCAATCCTCTCCAGGAGCATGGCTGCTCTGTCTCGTCTCTGGAGCGCGTCTGGCATATTCTAGGACCCCTCAGGAAATATCAGGATATGCCTCGAACAGTCCCTGGGAATGCTCTCTGCAAAGCACCTAAAATACATTCCAAGGAATGTGTGGGAGTTTGTCAAACAGAAAAAGTAAACGTCTCTGAACGATGTCAAGTTTTCCTATCTGCTGAGCAGCTTGCACATGGGATGCTGCATTTTACCCGAGTTACCCACATTGCTATCTAAAAGGCAGGTTAGCTTCACCAGTCACAGCTTCAGAACTGATGTAGGTTTGTGCCCCAAAGGCAAACAGCACGTAAATCAAGAGTTGCCATTTTTCAAGTTCAAATTTTAAGCCCTTGCTCTCTCCACCACCCCAGAAAAGACTTAGTACAATCTCAACACGGTAGCCATGAAAAGATGAGGAATTTGGGTGCTTGTGGCACACAGCTCTGAGCTGCATGATTTGGGAGACAAATGCCAAGCATCTTAAATCTTAAATTTGAATGACATACACCAGTAAAATAGCAAAGGACATCTGGATAGATATGATAATTATGGGGTACAACTCAAATCCCTCCCAGCTCTGAACTTTGCATTCCTTTGTAGAAAGACATTGGAAGAATCTCTGTCATAGCATACTGCAAGAGGAAGTGTACTGCCAAGAAACTGTTCTTAAACAGGAACCTATATACACAAGAAAGCATGATATATATTTGCACCTAGGGGATTCCAGCTTTGGAAAAAAACAAAACAAAACAAAAAGTTTCCAGTTGTTTTCTTCCTGACAAGTAAGAAGAGGTGTGGCCCCCAAACACTTCTAGCTTGAGAGATGAACTAGTCTGTCTGATCCATCTTGCAAATTCTACACAGGTGATGATAATCCAGCATCCACCACGTTCCTCTTCGATGTGCGCAGAAGCATTCAACATCAGCAGGGCTCACCTCCCAAGGTATCAGGCAAATCCCAGACTAGCACCTTCTCTACCAAAATAGCTATTGAACAATTTCAGACATTTAATCTCAGCTATCATCTCTTCCCTATCCTTAGAGCTATTTTATCTGTTCCCTACACTTAGAGCTGTTTTAAGAGCAATTAAATACATACATGTGTAGAGGGGAATAAGCTAGAGACAAAGTAAAATAAATACAACCACTGATAGTCGTTGGCTATAACATGGAGGAAGGAAGACTTGGCTAAGTCTGTGAAAAAATCAGAAAGGATGGTGCCATGTTTCTAGAAATCATGACAGTAGGAAAAGGCAGGTGGGCAGCCACTAAGCTCCATTGTGGGTTATTTTTCAACCGTTTCCTACCATACAATAGGAGGTGCTCAGATGTTTCTTTATTTTTTTTTCCTCCCTCCTCCGTTAAACATCCTTGACTTTTGTTGCTTCTTTAGTTAGGGAGAATCAGCATAGGAAAACTGTAAGATGAAGGAAAAAAACAACTGCACTACAACCTAATATTGTATATAACCTGCACATTACATATGCATAAGGACACAGACAGCCTTCAACATGAGGTTTGTGTTTTGTTTTGGTTGTAAAGACACACAAAAAAATTAACTTATTTGTTCAAGCCGGATTTCTACACTCTTTTGTTTGCTTATGGTAAGACAGAAGGTATAAAATCTACTAACTTTATTAATAAAATGGCTGAAATACAAACCAAAGTACTCTAACACTGAATAATTAGCTCTGAGGGATGTATAAAAGTACAGAGATAAAATCTAAACTAACCTTTTCCTTTTTCCCTAGTGAGACCTAGGTGTATGTGAGACCTAGGGTTCTCTCCCTTTTCTCCCTTCTTTGGGGAGCAGCTTGGTTTGATAGTCTAGGGAATGAGGAGGCTTGTGATGTCCTGATTTCACATTTCTTATTGACATTAATCCTCTGTCAGAAATCCAAGCAGCTCAAAGATTCCTCAAGCAGCTGAAAAATTTAAGAAACCGCATTAATAAGGATTAACCCCATCCTACAACCAACACACTTCTTTTCCTAAACCAGCAAATAAACGAGCCAAAAATGGATGATTGCAAGAAGAAAGTCTTCAATGATAGAGATCAGGCTGAAAATTAAGCTGATCTTAAATTGTAGGAACAGTCTAAAATAAATTAGACAATATGGAAATGGAGACAACCGAGTCCTGAAGAATGGCCACAGTGTCACTTACCACTGTCACCTCTAGTGCTTTTTTCACAAGAGACTGAGCCTGATCCCCACCTGTCTTCTCCCATGCCACTAACGACTAAGACCCTGAGTGTACCTACTGCTTTCTTTTTCAGACTGGTAAGTCCTCAACTGCAACTCTCCCTTGGGATGCCAGTGAACTATCCCATGGTGTAACGCTGCATTGCTTTGTTCTGTCCTAGCAACTCTGCCAAGTGGGTTTGTCCATTGCTGCGCTGGTGTAATCATTCACTCCTTTACAGCTCTGCAAGAAAGATCGTGAAGCATAAGCCTTGGCCTTTCCTACAACAAGAAGGGACAGTAAATGCCACGGCGGCTGGGGCAGGTTAAATCCACTGAACAAAACTCTCTCAGAGCAGTGCTCTGTTATCCCTGCCTCCTCCTAGGGATGGCTGCTCTGTACGTTTTCTGGCACTCTGGAGCATCAGTCATCTTGCCCTCGTTGCTCCCCATCACCTAGTAGGTTATTTAAACCAATCAGTGCAGGCATTTTCCCACTGCCTGTTTGCAGCTCTATTTAGAGCAAGACCAGCTGCTCCAGCATATCTTAAAAGGTCTCCATCCTCCGTGCTGTGGTTCATACACAGAACATTGCCATACTACTGCAGAAAGATAAACATCCTATCATGGCTGAAAAATGTAACTATCACAGCTGTAAAACCCGTTAAGTATTCCACTATATTCAGGATCAGAAAGCATCAGCTCAAGGACCGTGCCCAGTTCTGGGCCTCATTCAAAAAAACATGAACAAACTGGAAACAGGCTGTAGGAGAGCTCTGAAAAAGATCTAAGGTCTAGAAAACATGATCCCTGAGGAAAACTAAAAAGAAATGAATTTGTTTAGTCTAGAGAAGAGAAAATTGAAAGAGGACATGATAAGCCCTTAAATATTACAAGGCTGCTGCAAAAGAGAAAGGTAATATCTTCAGATGCCTGGCAAATAGAAGTAGGAGCCCTGGGCTTAAAATGTGGTAAAGGAAACAAATTAAACATTAGAAAAAGGTTTCTTATGCTTGGGATTATCACATGTTGAAATCTATTGCCTGGACATGAGTTAGAGAACCCACACAGCTACATTAGATTCTTATTTTATTGTTTTATTTGCAACTGTTAATAATGAGTCAGTCCTAACTGTGCCTACCCATAGAGCGAAAATTAAATGATCTTTTGGAGCTCTGAACAGGTCTACTACTTTTGAAATTGTTTCTACACTGGGCTAAATGTTGTTAGGAGGTGTCAAAGCACCCAAGCCATAGCCTGCTGTAGTGGGGAATCAAGAAATACCCTTCAGACTCCCTGGGACTCTGAAGTATTTACCTTCATATACGACAATCAAATTTCAGTACAAACAGCTTTAGATAAGCAGCACATGGATTTTGCAAGCCTGCTGCCTGCCAAGACTGCTTTCTGTTTGTACCCTGTACCTTTGTGATAAACAGGAAGACACGTAAAGTTTAACCTTTCTGCAGTCATTAATATCTTGTGCTTACGCACCACCGAGGCACAAAACCAAAGGCTGATTTAATATCAGCTCAGTCTCCCCTGCTAACGGTCTGCATCCTGACCAGCTTACCTAGAAGGTCTCTATAGAATGGCAATAATGATTAATGAGGCTGGAAAATTTTGAGATAAACTGTATATATTAAAAAAACAAAAGAAAGCAGTTCGCCCACTCTAACCAAATCCTTGGGCTTTGCTACCGATTCTCCAAACACTTCAGACAAAAACCACTCGTACGCACAAAAATAACAAGAGGCTTCACTTAAAGTTTGACTTCCTTTTAGGGGGAGAAAAAAAAAAAAAAAAAAAAAAAAAGCTCTAAAATTCAGACAAGGCAGAAAATTTGTCCTGACCTGCCTCATGGTGCAGCATGTAAGACAACGTGGAAAACTTGTCATTGTTCACAGAACCCTCTAATACCATGACACAATCAGGTAAGGGTTGAAAAGCTGGCTGCTAGACAGGGCAGAATGTTAGTTTAAGAACCAGTCTTCTAGCATCACAGTTTGTTTTTCATGTGCTATTGTCAAAGACGCAAGATTGAATTACAGCTAGTTTTCCTACCAAAAGCCAGGTGGGGTGCTCAAGGCCTCTTAGGGAGCACTGAGCCAAATACAAGAGATTACACGGTATTTGGAAACATGATGAAGGTGAGCAAAAGCAGACTAATTCCTGCTTGAGCTTTCAAAGCCTTCAGTGCAAAGAATAATAAAAAAAAAAGAGATGAGGAGGGAAGCAGAAAGGATGCAGTTCTTCCCCCTAACAGGAAGACTCAGCTCACACAGAAGATGCCAGCCAGCAGCTCTTTTAGTTGGCCAAAGCTTAGCAGAATTGTATGATTTAGTATCCGTGTAGCCAGAGGACTGGGCTTGGTAATTCACTTGGTTCCTGAAGGCCTGGTAATCCTTCACCTCTAGCATATTGCTTTTTTCTGGGTCAAAAATCTCCTTGGTGCAAAAATTCCCTGCATAAGTCATAGTGAAGTGAGGACATTGGTAGAAGTTGATCAATGTTTCAGGCATCATTCTGGAAACAGAAGGCTTGTTCTGAGTGAGAACAGTTAATTTTTTCAAGACTTACATTCTTCCAGAGTCATCAATGACATTGAAGAACTTAGACATAAAGCTCCTATGAAGATGATGTGGAAAATATTAATTTGCTGCAAAGTACACACCACGGCATTAACAGAGCTGTTATCAGCTCTTCTGACTTCATTACACATATTACAATAGTCTGAAAAGTTTTACAGGACCTGGTTCCTTGTTAAAAAAAAAGAAAAAGAATTGAGACCTTGATAATTGAAAGAGGCTCAGAAACCTGAGGAAAAATATAAAATAATAATTATTTATGAACTGCATGCATTTGCTGTCCTGACTCCTCATTACTGAAAATTTGTAGGTTGCGGTTCTGGTCACTGCAACTCCAATGGTGACTTTGAGGTGGTACAGAGAAAGCTCCCCATGAAAACAGACACAAAGGCCAAGCCTTCTTTCAGACACATACTAGACACTAAAGCAAAACAATAAAAGTGGGAAAGAGTCCATAGAAGCTATTGCACCGTTAGTTGCTCACAGCACAAGACAGATAATTAAATGCAAAGAAAGACAAGACTAAAGTAAATTGTTCAGCTTCATTGTACACTACAGAAATTGACATTCAAAGACCATCACATGGATAGCCCATTGTGATGTTGCTTAGATATTTTTTTTTTGGCACATTTTAAAGATTTATTTATCTTTTTACTCATCACAACCTGGGCTTGACACAAAAAACTGACACAGCAATGACAATAGCAAATCAAGTCTATGGTTGCATTGAGAAAGCAGGAAGATATGAACTAGAAACAAGGAAGATCTTAAAAGAGGTCTGCAGTGACACCAAGAAGGGACTAAACTCATGGGAGATGCTGGACAAGCAGTTCTCTGTAACTTTGAAACTGGACAAGGCTTTGAGGTTAGAATCCACATCATAATTTGCACCGTTCAGAAGACAGACATCCTAACTAAAAGAACAGCGAGAGGGGGGAAATGATCTCCATTGCACAAATTCCTAACGCCTAAACAATTTACCTTGGCAAGCTCCTTCTTGTATGAAGTTGTTCAAGAAACAGTGATTTCCAAGTTTGCTTAGTAGTTAAAGAAATGTAATTCATCTGATCAGAGAACAAGCTTTTTTTTTCCTTCTGTCAAGTGAAACAGGAGTAATACAGCTTTAGGTGCCAACTACAAGGTACAGAGAAAAGAATCCGACACCCAGCTGATGTGCATTTGTACCACGTACACAAAAGATCACTAATATCAGAGTAATATCACTAAGTGACACACAGCTACAGATAAATTACAAAGCCATTAATGAGATCCATATCAATCCCAGCATGAAAAAATCCAGATGTGTTGCTGTTCCTCTGCTGCACAGCAGACTTCACGTCCTACCACAGGATGAACTGGTGGCAGAGTTGCTCCTATTTCAAGTTCAGGCAGAGGTTTTTGCCTCCTCCAACCTCCAAGGATTTTTGCATCTCACAGGCTCTGACTGGGAACCTAGACAAAAAAGACCAACATGTGCACCCCAAGGAAAGCAGTGTGTTCAGGGGGGATATGAGGAGCCCCCCAGGTGCCAGTGGAAGCAGGTCCCTCTAGCTGGAGAGGATGATTGATGCGGGAGATGCAGACCCTGTGCCCAGCTTCATGTAATTCTCTGTCTCCTCGCCTTATTAATTCCAACTCTGAGCCTGAGAGTTATCAGTAAAGCAACATGCATTAAAATCTTCCAGATAGTATCAGCACTGCTTAATATAATCCTCTCTCCTTTGGTCCCATGGTTTTACAAATAAACAAAAATTTTTAACAAAATAAGGCTAAGGCACTGAGCTTGTAAAAAGTCTTTCTCAGTACTGCTTCCAGAGATAAGGCACGGGGACTGCACTCTGCAGAAAGTTTCCATGCAAGAGGCCACCTGACAAAAACGGAAGGATTTATTGACTAAAGGAGCAAGTGCAGCGGAGAAAACCGCGAACAGTAGACAGCACAGACAGCTATATCCTCACTCCATCATCCCACAAGGAGTCTGGTTTGAGCCAAACATTTGGCAGGGAAGAAGAGGCTGGAGGTGTCACTTGATTACTCTGACAAAGAAAGGAAGTCTGAACCACGCTCACCTCTCCCGTCCTACTTGCAACACAGGTGAAAAAAATAAGGATCCTTCCAGCCAGCGTCCTCTTGAGGAGGACCCCGTGCTCAGTTGCTGCCCCAACCCAGAATTCAAGGCGCACTGGAACAGACTGCAACGACCACGGCAGTAACACCTTCAGGGGGCTCTGCTCAGAGGCTCGATGCATACCTTAAGCACAAGGTAAGTTCTTTAAAGCCTGCTCTCCCAAAAAACTGTAAATCTTTCAGAAGAACAGATATCCTCCCTGGTTCGCTAATCAAAGCAAGAAGACTCCCCCCATTTTTCTTGCTGCACCACCTGAAGAAAAGCACAACAGAGCTCCTCATTCCAGGAATGGAGTTTTTCGATGAGATACTCCATTTCAACAAGTTCCCACAAGACAAGCCAGTAGCAAAAAAGGATGCTGCTGGTTTATGCATTTGAGATTTATGAAAGTCACCAAAATAAATACTAAATATTATTAGCTACTAAAGGAAATGATTATGGTGAAGATGAGGGGATAAAAAAACCATACAAAATGTTTTCTCTTTCAATACCCTTGATAAAGAAAGCACTTTTCCTACAGCTGTGGGAAATAAAACAAGACATAATGGTGAAAGTTAAAATTACACGTGTTTTGACTGTTATCAAACAGAGCTATAGCACATGGACAAAATGCAGTCTGAGTGATCCCAAGTTCTAAACCAAAGAAATACTACAGGCATATTCAGAGCAGTCATTTGTATTCACCCCTGAACATTACAAAAAGCAATGAACATTACCAAACCACTACTTTTTCCCCAGTAGTAACATTTAATTGCGTGAACCATGGTCAGCCTTTGAAAGCCACAGTGTTCACCCCTATGGTTAATACTCTCCCGGTGACTGCCCCCCAGGCTACCCAACTTCAACAAGTCTCAGTTGGCAGCGGGGCTGGCTGACACAGAAACCCTGCCCCACCCAGGGGATTTCTATAGCCCCCGTGAGTGGGGAAAAGGGAGGGTGGAACAAAGCACAGACTGACCCCGTAACCCAGCATCTCCATGGATCCATGGTGGAGTCACTAAAGAAGTAACACGCTCTCCGCCTTAGCCTGGAATTCAGCCTAGTCACTGTATGTTATTGGCATCATCCATTTCTGTTTTATTTTCTCATTCTTCTCTTTGCCCACCTATGTTTGTCTAACCACTTTGATGGCCTGCACAGCCATTACAGTATTCAAGGGCTCCACAAACAATGACTTACAATTTATATCCCTCAGAGAAGGTTTTCATGTTTTTATTCCACTTCTTGAAAGTTTTAAAACTAATTCCATAAAGATATTAAACTTTGCACTCCAGCCATTTTGGGATTGGACAAGTTCAACGTCACACTGCAAGAAATCTCACCCTTACAATGACAAATTGCAGTCATCTTGTTCTTGTGCAATCTTACTTTTAAGAAAACAATCACCTTTGTAAGAAAAAAATGGAAAAAGTAATGAAAATTCACAGCCTAAGAAGTGAAAGTTTTGGAATGCGCGGGCAAACGAAAACAGAGACCGTAATATAAATAGTGAGTAATCTCAATCACCAGCTATTTCCAATGTCTTATCATCTTAAGTACTTTTACCCTCCCATAAATCAACCAACACTTAGTCACCCATTTGAACTTACTGAAGTACAATAGAAGAAATAACAAGAAAGCTATGGTACAAGCTACCAAAAAACAATCCTTAAAAATAATAATTTATCATTCAAAGCTATAATAAAATCCCAGAGCACATTTTGACGGCCTTTCCAAATCCTTCCCAGAAGGTTATTTCTCTAAAATCAATTTCCCCGTATTAGCGGAAGATAGTTTTTATAAAGTTAAAGCAGACAAGCCCATCTAATTCAGGACACTCTTAAATTTCCCTGTCTAAACAGAGAAGTTGAAGGACTACTTTAGCTGAATAGCCCTTGATCTTGATGACAGGAGAAGAAGCAGATTTTCATTAGCCAGCAAAATAGCAACACTGTGGGCCGAAGAGAAAACTTCCCACAAGTATTTATGGGTGCTCTTCGGGCAAACCTTCAAGCAGACTCAAAACAGACGGCCGCGGCACAAGCAAACATTACAGTATCATCCCACATTATTCACCTCCGTAGCGCCCGTGCTCGGCCCACCCAAATCACGCCGTTCCTTTCTACGGGACATCTCGCTTTTACCCCGCTACAGACGAAGTGTACTTGGCAGCGAAGTTCACGAGCACCCTAACTACAAAACCTGCAGATTCTCATGTCAACGCTATGTAAACATCGCTGTCTCAACCTAAGCGTCCAAATGACCGAAGAAGTTTTTTCAGAGACAATCAGCACTTTGTTGAATCCAACAGAAAGTGCATAGCTACATGTCTTCTGAGCAAACTGGGTCGTTCATGTCACCGCGCTTATCTTCTGATTACTTCTGAATGTTCCCAGTCCATGATATTCCACGGCTACAGACTGATCTATGCTTTGCAGCGAGGGTTTTCCTTTCAGTACTGTAGCCAGTTGTGAAGCGAATCAAATGGACACCTCTCTGGTGATACCGAGCTCCAGAGGCACCAAAGCAGGTCTGCTCCTGCCAGCTTTTATCAGCCAACTTTCTGAAAAATGGAGCCCTCAGTGACAGGGATTAGAATCACCTGTACTGAGAACAGGCATTAGGAGGGAAAATACAAGAGCAACTCTAGTTGAAATAAGAGGAGGGAGATCTGCAGCACTCTCAGCAAAAAGCTTCCAAACATGCCCGTTGCTAGCACAGCCTTGGCTCATCCATAAGAGCTAGTGTGAGCTTTCATTCAACAACTACTTATTTCTCCTTTTGATATCAAGAGTGTGCTTCATGCTGCAAAACACAAGCCTAAACAAACTTTGTCTGTCTGGCTTACTGTCACACACACACACGCCAAGCGACCGTGGGCATTTCCTGGGCTCCGAGATGGCAGCAAGCTCTAGGCGCTGAGCTGTGCTAGCATTAACCACCAAAACTGACCCCTCAACAGAGGCAGGGGATCAGAGATGTGTGCTTTGCTGGTAATTATAGTTACTGCATCTCTGAAGGAGTGAGATAAAAAAAAAAAAAAAAAGTGTTGCTTGACTTGTATCTTGGGATTATTTTTGAAGAGTTCATTAACTTGTTTGTGCAGCAGTAAGGAAAATCCTACCTTAGGATGCAAGCGAGCCTGCAGAGGGTCAGATCAGAGTTCAAAATCTCTTTTCTAAAAATGGCCACAAATGAATGTCCAAGGTAAAGTAAGAAAAGGGCAAAGAGATAAAATATTTCCTCCCTAACTTTCACACAGCTTTCAAACCTTCTCAGCTCAGCGGATTTCCTGAGCTTGATGTGATTTGTCTAATCAGCAGTCCCCCTTTCCCCCCCAGCCACGGAGCTCTCCTCCAAATATTTGCCCAGACTCCCCCGGAATCCCTGCAGACGCTTTGCAACCGCCACATTCCTTGGCAAGGAGTTGCCCAGGTATATTACCTGATGCACAAAGAAGTGAACCATGGGGTTTTTTTTGGATGCACATAAGAAACAGGTTATGCAGAAAGACCGTACCAGTGTTTTCACCCCCTTCTTTTCCTGTAGTAAATATTAAAGGAGAGTTGAGCTCAGCTCACCCAGAAGACCCAGCACAGAAGATCAGATCTCCCTCTGCTCGCTTCCTTCTCCTCAGACGATAGCAGGGACACGTGGCCTGACAGAGCACTTAGCAGATGTTAAGACTGGGGAGTATTGCAGGTACCTGTCCCTCTCCCATCACATTATGAGCCTGGCTTCTCCCTGCATTCACCCACAACAGCTTACCATAAGGTGTTAGCTAGCCCTAGGTGCCTTGAAACCTACAGGAGCACCAGAAATTAAGCATTTATAGGGTACTGAAGGGCCATACAAGTACGACAGGTCTCAGCTGCTTTCTGGGAAACCGTGTACAAGCACAGACAACATGGTATGCTCAGGCAGCGGTCTGGGCTTCCAGTCTGCAGAAAATGAAGCCCACAGACTGCACTCAGCAAGAAGGGGCAGCTATTACGGCAGCTATCTGCTGCTTCAGGGAGATCTTCTCTTGCTCTCTTGAGCCAGCCAATGTTCTCAGCAGCTGCACAAAAGGAGTGCAACGCTTTCAAGACGACATATTTCATCAGGAGATGAGGTCCATCCCGCCACAAGTGACGAACAGCCACATTACTCCTCTTTACCCACTAGCTAGCGTGGGAATAAAGCTAACCACAAGAAAACAGCCTCTGTAGCAATGTCCTGCAGCTGTCAAAGAGCTGGCATGGGAACAAGTCAGGCACAGGAAGAAGAACAGTGCTACTGCAACCCTGGCCAGAGTAATTCCAGCCTCAGCACAACAGCACAAGAGTAGGTGACTACACAGACACGTTCCCATTGTATTTTCTGTACAGCTTTGCCTTGCACACTCACGCACGTGTTGTCTCTGCCGACCTGCAGGAAGTGCAGTACCGTTCACACTTTGATGCAGCAATACTGACTTCAGACCCAGCCTTGTGTGGGAAGTGTTGACAAATTCCCTCTGGTAGACACTGAAATCATTCAACCAATTAACCAAGATTAGATTAGCTAGCAGGTTTTGAAAAATGGTATGAATAAGATGTGTGCAGCCACACATGCTTTTACTCAGTCACGAAACAGAAGGACATGTGTTACATCAAGCACCGAGGCTATACCAGATCAGATGAGCAATCCCACCTAAAACACAAACCAGCAACATACCTCCTACAAAAGTAAAACAACTCTGTACTAAACCACAGTGGAATAAACTGACCAGAGTCGCAGGTTCCTTCCTCACCGCAATCAGCTTGAAAATCAGTGCCTTTAAGCAGAATACATATAGTTTTAATGTTACTGCAGTTGCATTGTTACTTGCATTAATATAAGATTATGCATGCCTTATTCAAATCCTGTCTCAGTAAAGCCTATAAGCTAGAACAGTCTGAAACAGTCTATTGAGAGCTGCAAAGGGTTAATACTAATGGAATTTAGTTTCTCTGCCATTCACTAAGTTACATATACCTATCATATTTCTTCGGCAAATTACACACATCACATTTTTGCTTGTACAGAAACCATCCTTCCTAGAGAGACAGGCTCAGATTTTATTTTGGAGTAGACTGGAAGAAGGTCTGAAGGAGGTGTGCAGACATTCAGGTCTTCTCTGTGGCTGCCTCCTTCTAGCAAGGATTAAAAGAGGACAAGCAAAGGACCAAAGGCTGAGCTGCGTGGCTCTCCTCAAGGAAGCTTGCTGAAGTTGGGTATGAAAGAGCTTCTGAAGGGCCTGGTGAAGGAGTGCTGCCACAAGAGAACAGGAGAGGAGACAAAAGGCTAAACAACTTGAGAAGAACCAGCTTGACACTGCTAAAGGCCATTGGCTGGAAAAACCTAAAAGACAATCAGTTTTAAGCAATCAGTTATCACACTGCTTCTTCCACCCTTCTGCAAAGTTACACGCCAGCTCACCTCCAGACACTGCCTGAAGTGCTGCCTACACGCTGCAGTTCTGCCGATCCGATGACATTCACCAGAGCATTACTGCACCAGCACCGCTCCTGCCGTACCATGCCTCAGCAGCACGGACTTCTTGCCAGAATTTGCTCTCCCAAATGAGGAGAAGGCAAGATGCACTTATGAAACAGGGAACAAGGGTCACAGCTGGGAAGAACGGCATGTCCTGGAAAAGCCCAGTGGAGAAGACATGCTTATGGTGCTAAGGGGTGGGGAACCGCGCGGTCAGTCGCACTGCTGGGCAACAAATACCAAAGAGAGCAGGTCAGAAATAACAGTGCAGGATTTATCTCTGTGGCCATGGAGGGTGGTTTGAGCAGTTTCACTAGGAAGAGCACAAAACCAAAGGGAGAATCCACTTGTAGCACAAGAGAGGTCAGCCTGGTCCCACGTTCCTTGCAGCTGCCAGAACAGGAGCACACAGTGAGGCTAGCAGGGGTCAGGCCTGGTGGCAGACAAAAGAAGCAAAGCAGTAAGTGATGAATAAAAAAATACTCATCCGTGTAGGAAAAGCAAATATAAAGGAATATAAGGAAAATGTCATGAGTGATGTAACAGGAAGTCGCAGAAAAGAAAGGGGCAATATGTTGTGAAATTTCTGCCCATACTACATACATAGGTTGATACGTTAATTGGTTCACGCTGCATGATCTTCAGTTACAGGAGCTGTGCTGCTTCGTGTCAGACATTGGTCATCTAAATGTTTAGAAGGCAGTGTTTAATTTTCCTTTGAAATAGTTTCCTGGTAAGCAAGTTTATTGTGTTGTGGTTTCTCAACTTCCCTTTGCAAGTTTAGGTAATACATTTGCTCCTTCTGTTGCTGCAGCTGAAAGTCTGATTTTAATGAGAGATTGCACATTTTGGTTAGCAGCTCAATCATTACATTCTTAAGCCTCTTTAAAATTCCTAGATGTACGCAGTTCAGGACGGGTAATTTAGTGCTCATTAGTGTAGCAGTGAGAGAGACCAGAGCCTCTGCTTCACAGAGATTTTACTGTTCTGAAGTCGACTCCTAAGTGTACAGGGCTTGAAAGCGAAAAGACAGGAGGGCAGATTTACAAACCCACAACACAGACAAGAGCTGAGGTTTGAATTAGATACAGTCTGTCCTCCACCTCCTTCCTGTCTGCACAAGGCATCTCCGAGATGGAACAGAGGCGGTAAGACGAGCAAAGATGAAGGTGCTGGTGGACAAGCAGTGGAAGGAAGGCGAGGCAGCATCGCGCCCTTGTGGAAAGGCAAGAGGGGGGATCCTGCTGGGGATCCCCTGCTACAAGAGGCACGGGGACACGCTGGAGCGCTTCCAGCGCACTAAGGTGATTAAGGGATTGGAGCATCTGCCATGGGACAGGCTGAGAGTGCTGGGGTTGTTCGGCCTTGAGCAGAGGAGGATCAGGGGCTCTTATCGACGTGTATAAATACCTGGTGGGGGGAGTACAGGCAGCAGAGACAGGCTCTTCTCAGTGGTGACCGATGTGCAGAGTAAGAGGCAACAGGAGGCAAAGAATGAAATAGAAGAAATTCCATTTAAAATGAGACTTTTTTTCCCTTGTGAGGGCAGTCAAGCACCAGGACACGCTGCCCAGAGAGGCTGTGGAGTCGTTATCTATGGAGATTTTCAGACCCAGCAGAGAACAGCCCTGAGCACCCTACTCCAGGTGACCCTCCTTTGAGCAGGCGCTTGGACTGGGCCATCTCCAGAGGGCCTCACCCACCTCCAGCAGGCCATGATGCTGCGATCCTTCTCCCCCCCAAAGCAAGGAACACTCAAAATACAAGAGGTCAAATCCTACCCAGGTCAAACCTCAAAAACAAGGGTCTGCTAAAATTGCATTTTATACAAATGTCGTAATTCTTGCTGATCTCAACCAGCCTAATCAAATAAGATTACCAAATGGAAGAAAGGCATTTAATTTGATCATTACCAGTAGCTATTCCACTGAGCTCGTGCTTGACCAGAGAGAGCGTGTGAAAACTAGATTAACGCATACAGCTACAGGGTTTCGTCATCTGGAAATCACTGCTCTAATTTGCCACTCAACAAAACTGAAAACCTGTGAGCATTAATGTCATCTGTTTGCTAATGTGCATAATAACCTGTCTTAAAACACACAAAGGTAATTTGACCAATCAAGGCATGTATTTAAGTGCAAATCCCTGGAGTTTGCTCTTAAGTGAAGGTGCCCATACAAAGTCGATGCCTCCTGCAGAACAAGTATAGGGAAAGCAAGGGATTGCTCTGTTCAGTTGATGCTGAGGACCAGAAAGAAATAATCTAACACAGGGAACAGTGAGTTTCACTATTTGTATTCAAAGGTCTCCTAAGGTTGTAAATGCTCAATGTCTACCCACATAATTTAACACCTCCACAGTTTAAGAGAAGTAGAACTGATAAATAAATCATGATCCGAGCACTGCTACACACCTGGGAACAATGTCAGGAGAGTCAGGACTACAACACAGCCAGCAGGACTGCTGCAGGCAAGGACAAAAGGACAGCAACAGAGCAGAGATTAAAAGAACAAAAAAGCCCAGCACGTCCAACAAGCATCGCTATAAACTGTTAAGTTGGGTTATAACGGAAACAGATAGTAAAAATGACAATTTCTCCCTAATTTTTTTTTTTTTTTTTTTTTTTTTTTAAAGCTACTCTTCATCAGTCTTCTGACAAACTACAGAAACAGCACAACTGCACAGGGAACACTAATAATGAGCACAAACAGGAAAGCTGCTTCACTTTTGTCCTCAAGTCAAATTAATAATTCAACAGCCTGACAATTCCTCTATTAGTTGTAGTTCCCAACAACCTTACAAAACATCTAGAGAGTGGTAGAGAGATCAGAAAACTGTAAATGCTGCAGCTCAGACATGTGATCTGGTTTCATAATTTGTGCCCACGAGCCATTTTGGCCAGCAGAGCAGGACATTTCCTGAATGCAGGCACACCGTGGGAACAATACGGACTTCTGTTTATCTGACCTCAGGTTTTGTATCTACATCATTTCAGCATGGAGCCAGCTGATGTGACAAAACACATAAAGCAAGAGACTGGAGAAAAAGTAGTAGCAGCCAGCACTTGGGTAACATTGGCAGCTAGATGGCAGGTTTTATTCTCTAGAAGTACTATCCAAGCCTGAATCCAAAAAGGTCTTTGAGGCCAGAGCCCCCCAGGCATGAAAGAGCTTATAAATGTCCAAAAAGTGGGTAGCTCCCTTAGGACCGTAACATTCCCAGAGAGATACCTTGTCACAAAGCCAAGGTTCTCGACAACACAACCACATCTCAATGATTTAACAAAGGTTGGCAAGCCCACAAACTGCTGCTGCTTCTGTAATTCATGGGACATGGATCTGCCCTTCCTCCAAGTATCTGCCCCTTTCCAGCAGCCACTCCAAGAGCATGTCCCGTTATCTTCTTGTGGAAGAACCTTAGTCTGCTTAGTCCTTATTTCATTATCTTTCCCCATCCAAATGAAGGAGGAAGAAAAGCTGAAGCTAATCCCTTGCCTGCTTGTGAAGCAGGCACTGTCCCCATAACATTTATTCTTAAGCCCTCTATAACTTTCTTCAACTATTTTCTTAAGAGTAGTCCTATGATGAGACTGACTCAGAAAGGATTTTGTGATAAGTTTTATCAGAACAGTTCAACCATTACCATGCTACATCATTCAAAGGGACAGGCAGCATCAACAATGCTTTTCCATCTCTACATGAAAATTTGGGCATTAGGAAATTTCTGTGACTGAGGTCAACATTTTCAAAATATGATTCTTAGAGCTCAGTTTTCTAAGTCAATTTAAGTAAAATAAATTTAAAAAACCTTGGCCTAGATTTCAGAGGTATTGAATACATTCAGCTTTTACAGCTTTACAGCATATATACCTAAAAATCAGGCTTTAAGGTTCCTAAAATATGAATTTAGACCAAATTTTGGAAATGCTGGTTTATAGTCAAAGGCTTCAAATTGACTGCAAAAGAAACCGGAGCTCAAACAGTACCAGCTGTTGGTGTCTTTCAATAAAAAAATACAGAAGTTTTCTATTATGAATCATTTGCTTTGAAAATATTTTCTGCTAATTTTTCTTAGTAAATTTATGCTAGAGCACTTTAAAGCATCAGGTAGACAGCAAAGAATTACCAAGTCATGGCTTTGTTGGTCACATTCTTCCTTCTCTTCTTAAATAAATTTTAAAAACTAGCATTAATATTGCATTGAAGTTGTGGATCCATGCACACAAAACCCAGAATTTTCAACGTTCAACTCTTTAATGAGTTGCTCAGCCCCACTGTGTGTGTATATATATATATATATATATGATTTTTTCATTTGTCTGCTTTTTGAATTATAAGCCATAATGGATGCACTTTTAATAAGCATCTTAGACACTGTGGAACTGTTACCAAAAGTAGCAATGGACCATTAAATATCCAGTATGAAATATACTGTTGTCATATATTTGTGCTAATGCTTATTTTTTTTTTATAATTCCTAGTGCTTGCAAGAGTGTGACATGCATTTTGATTATTGCTCTGGTACCTCACCTGGCTTCCTTACAGCACCTGCAGGAGATATGCTCCTTCAGAAATAAATGAAAAGAAACCTACACTCTTCTGTGGCACAATTCCCAGCAGGCAGAGCTCTTACGACTGCAACTGAATTATTCCAGCTTCCCTTTTGGTCTTCCAGATACCAAGCTACAGATATAGCTATGGTGTTTGGTGCAGTTTTTTGTTTGTTTGTTTGTTTTGTTTTGCTTTGCTTTTAAATTACCACTCACTGCAGGTGAAGAAAGCAAGACGTTAAATTCAGAGCTGTAACAGTTGAACTCATATGGTACTGGAAGGCAAACACTGAAAAACCACTCTAAACCACCTTACAATTATTCCCTTTATTAGGTTTTCTGACTAGTTCCAAACTAGAGGACTGAAGACTAGACGACATAATCAATGCAGGCCAGGAAAAAACAAACAAACAAACAAACAAACAAAACTCTTCTCCTTGCCTGTGGGCAAAATGCTTTGCCAGTTGTCTGTGTACCTGAACACAAGTACTCCTCCTTCCTCAACAGCGGCATAATTCAGAGCATCTGGAAATGAAAACTGTAAAATGAAATAATAAAAGCAGTAAAGGAGTCAAGATTTATAAACTTCAACGAGGATAATTCTTAACATTTACAACCTCTGTTATATTAGTAACATGATCACCTTACAATGACTTCTATCATCATCATACATTTCTATTATTTGCTAATAAAGTGTGGTTTTACTCTTTCACAACACACTGAGTTGTCTTTCAGGGCGGCCACGTGTTAGGTAGACCTCACCTTCCTCCAATTAATGAGCACAACTGAGCAATACAGCATATAAACAATGGGTGTTCTAACTTACCTTGAGGTCAGAGACCTTTCAGCACATCCACATGATATAACACAACATTGTGCAAGGACCTCAGGCTCCTGCCAAGCAGGCACTGTGGCACGCTATGCGGAGGTAAAAGCTTCATCCCAAGAGCAGCACAGACATGTCAGAAATAATAAAATTACCCACGAGGGCTGCTAGCTCTGGCACAACACCCACAGATGAGCTCCTCCTTCCAAAGCCAGGTTCACCTCTACCATTTCTCGCTTTGCGCACACACTCCGTAACACGTCGCTCAAACTCATCCCATTCAAACTCACAGGGTAGTTCATGGCAACATTTGGCAAACAGACTGCGATTCAAATCCACTTTCTTTTCCTCCTGCCAGACATATGAGCGATATTCTGCCTTATCTTGCCTTTTTTCCCTAGTCTCAGGTACCCAGAGACAAGGATTAAACAATTCTGAATATTTTTACAGGAAAGTATCATCCAATATTTCCTTTGTGCAATTAAATCCACTACAGACTTGCAAACAGCTTGTATGAGCTGTCAGAATGTTCCCACATTTGCCTGGAAAGAGAAAGAGATTTTGTGTTTAACTAAGCTAACAATTAAGTGGTTGGCAGCAACTGTCAGGCCAACAAGCCTGAATTTAATATAGTGGAAAAGAGTTAGTGAAAGGAGAAAGATCTTGTCACTGGAAGCATGACAAATGAGAAGGGTGAACTTAACAGCAGTTTTACAAGAGACTAAAAGGAGCAACACAAGTGTAAACAAGAGGAGAAAGAAACACATTACTGTAATAATACTAAAAAGAGAAAGTCCCAGCTCAGGGCTCAGCTATGTGAAGAGGGGGCAGCTTGATGCTGTCCATACAATTCTGGAGCAGAATCCCACGGGTTATGCCTCTACATGGGTATACTATTTGGGTCACATTTAGCAATCGTGTCTTGTTATTTAGCAACGCAGATGCAGGACTTGCTGATTCATACAAGCCAATCCAGAACACGAAGTGTTTGGGTTCTCTTTTCCTGTTAAAGTCTTTGTTATTTACTGCCTGCAAGATTGCACTGATGTTGCAGCCAAAATTCATTTCTGATGTTTCCAATGTGCATTCCAAACCCAAAAAACATGGCACCACATCAAATGTTAAAGTAAGATCATTATCATCCAGCTGCCAAAGAGTTCCTACAGGTTCAGAGACAAAGACTAGCAGAAATTGTGAACAGCACTGCACCAAAACGAGCTGACAAGTGTTTGCACCAAAACGGCATCAGAGCACAGTGGGAGATGTAGTGATCTACGGGACAGAAAAAAAGGATTTTACCATGGAAGGGAAGGGATAGATAAGACAATGGCTTTTAGCCCCAGGGCTACACAGAGACGGTAGCATGTAGAATTGCAAAACGGGCAGAAACATTCAGGGCAGAAATGGCAGAGTGATCTTTTGCCAGCAGAAAATCCAGTAGCCTCCAGGAATGTTACTAACGATGTCAATCACAATGTTAACCGGACCAAAGCCGAGGTCTGATTGTGCTAAGCACGGCAAAATGGAGACCACTGACCAGCCCCTGCGCTAAAGAAAAAGTCTGTCATTCATCCAGACAGGGGAAAGGCAGCAAATCCCACGAAAAGAGGGAACTACACAATGGCAGCAGCTATTTCAGCCCCATAATTTGAGAAACAGGTGTAGGTCAGAATGAAACAGTACGGTATGAAGAAACTAAGGCACCAATGCAGGCACAACTAATGAACCGCTGCGATTTAAGGAAACCTGGAAAGTTCTAAGGCAGCTGTGGGCAATAAAGCCAGGAAGGCCTTAGAATACAGATGTAAATGAATCAGTTCAGTAATGGGGCAAATTTAAGGAAGTTCAGACTGAAAAGCTGAAAAGAATTCTTCAGTCCAACCACCTTCAGGATTTGTTTGAATTTCTTGTATCTATTTAGCTGTTGCAGCTCTTTAAACTTTCCTAAACCCAAGGTGACCTTTAAAAAAAAAAAAAAAAACAACTGAAAAATTTGCCAGCACATACAAACATATTCTAAAACATGCTGTCCGGAACAAACAGTCTTCAGAACAGGGCACCAAATAGTCTCTATAATAAACCAAGAGCAATTAGGCTGCTGGGAAACAAATTAGCTCATTTCATTTCAGCAGAGGGAAGGTGGCTGCAATGCTCCAGGGATGATGTGAACTGTGGGGTCTTTTACTGAGCAACCCTGACTGGAAGCCCACCAGTTTGTACCTATCAGGGGGAACTGACACAGCTTCCAGAGCCCAGGAGGCAAAGCTTTGCACTGGCCCGTGAAAAATAACAGGCAGTGTTCCCTCCCTGGGCCCCATGCCCCCTCAAAACACCCCCAATAGCCAGAACTCTGTGGACCACCAGTACAGACTCTTAGTTTTATCTGCTGCCTCCAAGTCCACCAGTTCCATCCCATCTTGCTTCCTAAGCTAGAGAATTTGTAAAGCTAAATTGATCAGATGTGATAAAAAGTTGTGGCTGTAGATACAAAGGCAGAAATATCCAGAACCATCAGGAGCTCCAAAGCTCAAAGAGGATGAGCTGAGAGATGTGTCTCTGGTTCTTACCCAGACTGTTACTATGCTTCTACTTACAGGCAGCTGAGAATTCAGCTTCCATTCACACAGCTAGAAAGCAGTGTGAATAGGGCACACACACTTTAAATACATTTCCTGACGCAGGATTTATGAAGTGCTGGATAAGGCCTTTTAAGGTCTTATGCTGCGAACAAGAAATGTTACTATTTTATTTATAAATACAGTAAACAGAGATGCAGCCAAAGATTGGTAAAGGAGGGCCACTTACTATGCAGCCTGTGTGATACACCCACACGAGAAGGCCAACGGAGCTGAGAGGAGAGCTCCGGGCAGGAACCAGGGAGATGGAAGAGATCATCGAGCACGGGAGAGGAAGGCCCAGGGCTGTGGCACTGTGCAATGCTGAAGGTGAGAAAGGGAAACAAGCATCTTCCTCCCTAAGACTGCTGTGAAAAGCAGCTTTATGGAGTCAAAGTTGACACTTCGCTTCTCCACAGCTGATACAAGCCTCCCAACTCTTCAAGCAGCTGATGAAATTCAGATAGCGATGTCAGGCATATTCAAAGGCTTGCATTTGGCTAATTTCATGGGTTTGTTTTGCAGCTATTTCCAGAACTACTAATCCAGAACTTAAACTTAAGCTACTAATCCAGAACTTAAACTGTGATTTTCTCCAAAAATTATTCTTTTAGTGGTCTAATGAAGAGAAGGTACATTGTAACCTCCAAAAAAAAAAAAAGAAAGCCACCCAAACATAAAACGTAGCCAACACTCTCAACACATGTACACTGAGACAAGCTTGAAAACTTGCACCGTTGTGTTTCTAACTCTTACTGAAGGCTGTTTCAGACCTCACTTTGCCAGGTCTTAGGTATTAGACAGGAAATTCAGCAGCAGTTCAAAATCAGTGCCATGGAGAAAAAAAAAAAAAACAAACACCAACATAGGAAGTGAGATTCCTACAACTCTAGAAAGCCCCACACAACACAGTAGCACGTTAAATACCAGCTTTAAATCAGTTTTCCCACTTAATTTTTTACCCCTTAACAGCCACAGAGTAGTCACTATGAACAACCTGTTTAGGTCTCTTCCTAAACCAGCAGTCTAGAATATTTATGGGTCATCTTCCCCACAAGGCAGAACGCCTTCTCAGCGATACCTGCTTCATGCTCTCCAAAAATAGTGATGCTGACAGTTATTCAGTTTATCAACCACATGTAAAAATCCCTTGTGCATTTCTATAGAGGCAACACAATTTTATTAAACAAAGATAGCTCTAGTCACCAATAAACCTGTCTGCAGGAACATCTTTCTCTTTGCTTTCCCCTCATGCCTCTTCCCTCTCCACTGCCTTTACTGGGGTTCTTGCATCTTCAGTAACTAAGATTTCTTTAGATTAGCTAAAGACAGGATTATCTCAGAATAAACTGCCCTCCTGGTATCACTTTATTTGAATTACTGGATCTTCTAATTGTTTATCATAAACCAACATTCAAATATTTTGAAATCTTAACTGAATAAAGACAGTTCTGTCAGTGAAAATATTTACAGTAGCCTCACTAATTGAGCCTGATTCCAGCTTCCTGAATCTCATTACAGTAAGCTGGGCACTGCTGCAAAAGTGAAACAAATAGGAGATGAATAAAAACAAACATTCAGAAACACAAGCAACTGCTTCAAGTGACATTAATCATTCCAAAAATTCTGTCAGAAACATCTCTCTGACTGGCGTCTGTCAAAATAGCTCCGATTCATCATCGTATGGCCATGGCTGAGATGGAAAACACACACAATAGACAGCACTGCAAAACTGGTACAGCTCTGAATTTTGAAGTGAATTATTTTGGTATGTTAGAGAACTCCAGTAGTAGCATGTTTCTCAGTATTCACCTCCTGTTCCCCCGGGCAGCCTGGTACCAGCACCGTTCCCTCCTTATTGGAGTGCACAGTGTCTGGAAGCTAATTATGCAGAATGAAGTGCTGTTTTCTTGTGTTTTCTGTCCTACAACCCGCGAGAGATGGTACAACACTGAAAATCCACGGAGACACAAACAAGGGCAGCAATGCAAGCAGGAGCACGTCCTGTAAGAGTGGTGGTGGTGTATAATCATACACTGGGAAAACACATAGACAGGCACTACAGCATGGAGTACTGCTCCTCTGTGGAACAAACTTCCTAGGAAGCAGCCTCCTGGGTTTGACCGAGCCGTTCCACACTCATGCACCACCTGAACCCCTTCCTCAACCCCAGGATGGCTCACTTTGTCCAGTGGCTCACAAGTTAAAGGCAAACTGTCTCACCTGAGAACCTGAAGCTTCTGCTGTGGGCATGGACTCTGCCTTAGGCTTTCTGCAGCTTTCTGCAATGTGGCAATATGTTGGCCAAATATCTTCACTTGGTGTGGTACTGGGTAGCAACGGCAGGGGGTTGTAGCTGGGGGCTGCAGTGGTGACCTGTGTCAGGAGGCCAGGGACAGCTGTATGTCCCTTCCAGCCAGCTGGAAGTTCACATGAGGTAAAGAGGTGGGCAGGTGTCTGACTTAAATTAAGCATGGGGAAGGTGGAAGAATGGTGATTACTTACATGCTTGCTTGGTTATGTTCTTTTCCAAATACCAAAATCTGTGATCAGGAGTTGGCATTAACCAGAAACAAAAAAGTTAGCAACAAGCAATAATTTGTCTGCAACAAGCAATAATTTTAAATACCCACATTTCCCTATCACCTATTTCTTTTCCCTGTTACATTTCCATTGTTTAGTTCACATGCTTTCCATTATCCAGGTCAGCTTACCCTTCTCTCATGTTGAATAAATGAAAGCTTAGGAACGCAGCTATCTGCAAGAGGAGGATGTCAACCCGATAGTCCAGGAGGCCTGTTCTGCTCTTACGGTTTTAGTTCAGTTTCCATCTGAGGAAATTAAGAACCATTAACATGACAGAAAAACACCACCTGTTAACTCTAGCTTCCTCTCATTTCCTGTCTGGACATGGTTTAGGAGTCTCCCAGTTACAGCAAATCCTAATAATGCGACACCAAAGAACGAAGGATGTGTTCCTCAGAGAGGAGGCAGAGGTGACCTCAAACTCCCCCTGCACACCCAGCGAGGAGCAGACACCAAACACAATTCCACTACAACACTGACCTGGGAGGAGCGAAGCAGAATAAACCTCCTTTCCTCTTAGGAAATGAGACTACTACTTTCCTGCTAAAACACCTTCCCCACTGAGCCCAGGCGGAACATCTTGCTGGTGGAGCAGGATGGATCTTTTGCCAGGACGCCATGGCCAAGACGGGCCAACTACTTCTCTGCAGATGTATCTACTCGGCCAAGTTTCTTTACCCTTGACAGACGAGGAAACCCCTGTGTGAAACGAGCAGTTACAGAGCAGAAGTAAACAAGCCTAGCATTTATAAACTGTTTGCTATCCGGTTGTTCCATAAATAGTTATTATTACCCAGGAGATCAGAACTGTCCAAAGGAGGAGAAATGCCCAGTACACGTGCTGACTAAAATCCCCAACAAGGGAAAAACAGAGAAAGTTTGTGGTTTTCTTATTTTAGCTTTCTTTGCTTAAACTGGAACCTGTAACGCTTACTCTGCCTCCTTCAAATTTAGGACATCTTTTCCCAACAGCTCCAAGAGCGGCAGCCACAGGTCCAGCAGTGACAGGCTGCGTGCTCACAGAGCCCTGGGCCAACATCTTCCTCTGCAGATGCCGAAACTCCACAGATGATGTTTAAGAAACAAATCAAAAGCAAAAAGAACTGGCCACCACCTGCTCTAAAGAGCTGCCTATTTCACCAAAGGTTACATTCAGACTGCCTGGAGCTGGATATTGGAGCCTTAAATACCCACCTGGCCATCAGGTTACGCATTTACAAACAAATGCTTAAAATATAAACAAAATTTGCAGAGCAGAAAGGCTGTGCTGCTCATCCCTAACTCACTGCTTGGTGAAGCAGCTGGTGTGGCTTTGAACCTCCCTTAAGACCAGTCCAAAGTTGGTCCTTTCTGTCCAAAATGGAGCTGGAGACCCTCACACTGCAACAGCTGCTGTCCAGAGCACTTGGACAAGCTGGGATGGACCCAACAGGGACAGGGAGAGCCCTCATGGCCCAAGGACCTTTCCCTTGCCTGTCATGGTCAGGTTTTATAACACAATTCCACCTTTCTTGTAGCATTCCTGGGATTTATATTTGGAACTGCTCATTCACAGGCAGATCTTCTCTCTCTCAGTGTAAACTGTTTCATTCCTAAATAAATCAATTAATTTCTCAGGAATCTTTATGACACAGAATCACTGTCAACCGTGCAATTCTACGGGTAACCCAAGGTATGCACTGGTGTAAACATGAACCTAGGCTGGTACTGCTGATGAACAGGTTAGAAACAAGCTAAAATTTGTGTGACGTCAATTTAGGAAGGGCAAGCCATGTAACCCTCTAAAATGACAACCTTTGGGGTTTATTTCTTTTACAAGAACCGTGCAAGACGTGTTATTTGAAATATCCACAATTCTGAGGCTTTCATCAGTTGTTTAAGCTTGGAAGAATAACAAATCCACATGGCAGATGTGATGATTTTCAGGGCAGTCGCAAGGAAACACTTCTCTTCAGAGAGCTGGGTTACAGGTGGGACGTGGGGTAAGCTAGGGCCCTGGCTCTCTCACAGAAAGTTTCAAGGCATGTAAAACAATGATTCCAAGTACTTTAGGAGAGAAAAAACAACCATGATGGTTGTTAAAGCGATGGCAAATCACACAAAAAGAAAAGCACTTTTTTCTGAATGCATAAATCTTCAGATATTTAGCAAAAAAGAAGCTTTTTTTAAAAAAAAACAAACAAAAAACAAACAAACAAACAAAAACAACAAACAAAAAACAAACATACTGAGTAAAATACAGCATCTCATTGCAGTCAGCTTCACGTCAGTATGTGGCAACACATCTGCCTTGCTTTCCAGCACTGAAAGTGATTTGGGTTGGCTTGAAGCAGTGAGCAAGAACCCTCGTGAAACCACAGGAACCCACCAAGCCACCCTGCTGCCTGACATTACTACACCAGTTAGTGTTACTAACTGGTTTTTGGTTTTGCTGCATAGTTACCTTAAAATTATAGGAAAAAGTTACATTACCAAGAAAGTAATTACCTAAAGTACTTACACTGCTGTGGAGCTTCTACAATGTTATCTGAACATCATCCTCAAGTGACTTTTCACATCACTACAGTCAAAAGAGATTTTTTTATTTTTATTTTTAATCTTTCTAGTTTTCACCTTCATTTGCCTAATGTAGAGTTGGAGGGCTCCCCAGACTCCTTCTAATTTAGCCTAATAATCTTGCATAAATTAGGCTTGCTTTTCATCCGTACTCTTAGCCAGTGTACATTGGCTGGGTGACAGCATTTGCATGCCCTGATGCTCCTGAAACATTTCAATAATTGAACAAAGTGTGACAGCAAAAAGGGAGGAGAGAAAGGTAGAAGAAGAAAATAAATGATTTGAAATCCATCCCCAAATAGGGAACTTGATTAAAACCACCAGTAGGGAGAACAAACAATTATCCACTCTGCAACACAATTCAGGAAAAACTCTGAGGGAAGCTGCACAATTTTTACATCAAGGAGAAACCACTGGTGACGTGCAGAGCCTCAAAGACACCAGGAAACTTCCTGAGGCTCAGGGAAGATGATGGGGTGGACCAATTATGATGAACCTTCAGAAAGTAGATGTCAGAATTTTAATGAAATGAGAAACACTCAAAAAGCTTTCCTAAAGGGATTTATGAGTAAAAAAAAAGAAGGCAAGACATGCATATATAAAAAACAAACAAAAAAATAACATCACCACAACATGGCAATACTACATACAGAATTCAACTTTCATGCTGATATTTGCATTTTAATTATCTACTGTTAGTATCTTTTACATAAAATCTCTCTGAAATAAAAGCACTATGTCGATCATTGAGAAGTGAAGCAAGCATTGAAAAAGACTCAAAGGCACCCAGATCCTCAAACAATCTTTGCTGCAAGATTCTTCCTGAAAGTTAAATATTCTTATTAGTATAGCTTTTGAGCAGATGGGCCACAGCAACAGAGCCCAAACACATGCACAATAAAATATGCTCATTTGGGGGCACGCGTTACATTGCTTGCTTCTATTACAATCATGCATGTTCACACAAATACAGCTATTTATTTGTACATTTGCAAAACCGTAATCACCCCCTCAGGCCCAGTTGTTTGTTTTGGTTAAAGTTCAGAATTTCAAAATAACTATAGTATTGGGGGGGTGGAGGGGCCAGGAGGAAAAAAAGGAAAAAAAAATCCTGTTCCCACTCTGGCATATGGTGCAGTGTGTACTCATACTGAGGTGAGAACAAAGATGCTCCTGCACCTTTTCCGAAGGCAAAAAGGCACATGCACCCCAAGGTCCACGTGCCCATATCGGACCATTCACCTCACAATCTCACTTAATTCAGAAGTCACGGAAAGGATCCTGAAGACAAACTTATTGGGCACAAAGCCTGCACATCACATGGACTCGCACACATTTATCGTTATTATTAATCCTGAGAGAGGTTAAGCATGAAAGATTTCAGCTCCAAAAATAGATCTTGCATGGATCCTACTGTCATGATGAGCACATAGGAATTGCATGCACTCTGCACATTTTTTGAAAATGAAAACAGTCAACATGGGATTAACGCGAACAACCTGCACGAACCGAGGGTGAAACCAGACACCTACTTCCTGCCCAGGTGGCTGAAGGGGTTTTTGCAGGCCCATCATCTCAGCTCGGCGTACCCATGCTGCACCCTTGGCTGGGCTGGTACAGGGATTTGGTAATTCCATAAACTGGATCAGTGAACTCATCTGGATTAAGAATAATCTTGCGCAAAAGGAGTCGATGGATGGGGGAGGGAAAACTAACGTTCGGACATGAGGATTATTTTACTTATCCAGTTTATTGCACTGTCTGCAGGTGTTTATGCTAGCTCAGGTAGGGGAGCAGCACAAGGCACAGACAGCATGAACTCCTTAAGCTAACAAAGCCAAGACAGAAAGAGTATGCAGAACAACACCTGGATCTCAGGGCAATGAATTAAGGCGCTAGCGCTGAAGTTCTGTTTGCACAGCCTCATCTGCTCATCTCCGGCATTACAATCATTGCTCTCTACAACAACAATGAATGCAAGGAATCAAATAAAACTATCAAAGAGAAATGAGTTATCTGACCACACTCTTTAAAGTCTGCTCTGCTTATCACCTGTACCAGTTCTCAACACCCTGAACATCAATTATCAGATGCTGCCACTTAATACCTGCTTCTTCCTGAAGCCTGTGCAGGTGGAACCGACTGAAGCAGTCGGAGCATTGTGAAGGACAATCCCATTGCCATGGTTATAAATAGCAACAACAGCTCAGACAACAATCCTAGCTTGAACATTAAAAGCAAACCTCTTCTAAAAGACTGTGCTGCACATTCACTAAAGCACAGTCAGCTGAGACGGAATATTTGGTGAGATAACATACTTTTCACCTTTAGGCAGAAGCAGGAGAGATTTGAGCCTCTCAAATGAGTGCTTGGCAATAAAACAAACACAGGAATTAGCAAAGGAACATACATTAGGACCTGGTGTATCCTCTGACACAATTCTGTCACTCAAAATCTACATTAATATATGTTTTTAAAAAGTACCCTCTGTGTTTTCAAACTGGATATAATACGCAACGCACAAAATACAGAGATGAAAAAGTGAGAGAATCAAAATGTACAGGGAAAAAAGGCAGTATTTCATCACAAGGAGCAAGGTAAAGCAGTGCAGCAGGCTACACTTGCCGCCAATGAGGGTGGTGTGGCAGACAAGGATGTGTTACGGGAAAAGCCACCAAGACCTGGGTGGGGAGGTGAGGTGCCGCCGCAACGCTTTGATGAGCACCACGCCGCCTGCATGCTTTGGCTCGCACGCTTGTTTAGCCGGGGTTTTTACAAAACACAGAGTGAGGAGGCGAAGGCAGGCACGTGGCGTGCTCTGGCTCCCAGGTCGGGAGGCAGGGAACAGTGCACGGGCTGGAGAGGTGTGAAATGCCAACTGCTCAGCGCCCCTGGGCACCGCTGCCGCCTCCCATCCCTCCCATCCTGGAGTCCTGTGCTCCTTCCTGAGAGTGGAGTTCACTATGGAACCGAGGAAAGCTTAGGGCGTTCAGCACTTACCAGGAGAAAATATACCCCCATCAACATGCCCCTGCCCCTATACATTGAAAAAAAATTATAAATACACACATATATATAAATATATATTTTATATGTATATATATATAAAAGGGTACTGCTACCCACTGCACCCAAAAAGATCACAAACTATGCGTAAGGCAGGTCATGCTGCAGTCAGGGAACACTTTAAAATTCCCGTATCTATTCTCAGTGGTAAACTAATTACCCAGCCTGGTTCTTCAATGAGCTCTCCAGAACCACATGAAGCTGCCATCCTTCGGCTTCCTCTGCTCTTCTTAAATAGTTAATCAAAAAGGAAACAGCAGTCACCTTCCTGGCAGCTTCTGAGTGCGGAGCTCCTGCCCTGTTACTTGGGCACAGGGCCATGCTGCGTATGGCAGTACTTCACGAGGCACTGAGACGGGCACGCACGACCCAAGTCAGCTCTAAACAAAGGGATGGTAATTCTCTTTTCATTTTTTTTTTTCCTGAATATCTAAGTAACAAAGCAGGAAAGCGTAGATTGGAAAGGTGTTCCTGTGTGCTTATTAGAAGAAGCACAGGTTCCAAGAAGGAGATATGGAAATGAAGGGGGAAGTGTTTGGAATGAGGGGATCACATTTTGATATCATCCCAATCCACACTAAAGTCCTTGCTAAAGCTCCAGTTCCACCTGAAACTCCAAGCCTTATCAGAATTATGCTCATTAGAAAAACAAAACAAAACAAAACATGTTCTTAAGAATAAAAGCTTCATAAACTGCATCTGCAGGACAGCGATGGCAAAGAAAATTTTACTGAGCTCCGATACCAAAGGTACAGGAGTATCTGTACGTGATGAAGAAAGGCACTCTGGAGCTGGCTGTACACACCTGGCCTGTGTAAGTGGAGGAAAGCACAGAAGTCAAGACCTGTAACATTAAGGGGGACCTAAGCATCAGAAAAATAAAGACACATGACAGATGATGGGAGAAAGTCACTGAAACGTCTTCATCTGAAGTATACCCACATCACACATTCCCCACTGCTATGAAAGTTTAAAACATTCTGAACTTCATGTACAAAGAAACAATTCAGCATGAAAATATAAAGCCAGAAGAGATTATGTGAGAGCTGGTTTTCCTCAGAGCGGAGAGTGGGCTGCTGTATTTAAAATGAACTCTAAAAAGGAAAAATGTGAATTTGGTGAATGTGAACTGTCAATTGCTAATCAGTAGAAAGCTTACAGCAAAATAACCAAATAAGTGAAACTCATTTTGTTTACGAACTGACTGAAAGGAGTTTATAATTCATGTATATAAGATTATTTTTTTTAGCACCAAGTCACTAGAAAGAACTGTTTATAACCATATTCTTGGCACTAAGAAATAGTCTTACATAAATTCACTATTTTGGTCACAACACCTATAATTTCTTTATATATCAGACTTTCTTTTCCCCCATAATCTGAAATCCTTTCAGACACCCACTCTTTAATACTTCTTCCCCATATTCTCTCACCAAACACAGATTCACAAGTCTGCAGGCTGCATGCCCTCTGTATTTACCAACTCCTCGAATTTCTGGTGTTAGCTGCCAGCTTACAAGAGTCTGTGGTTGGAAAACTGTCAGTAGCTGAACTGTCCCAGGCTGGCACGGCAGCCACAAACCGTGGGCAGAGGTCTTTTTTCTCATTCAATAAAGAACATGGCATAGAAAAAGAAAGAACTGTACACAGGCAGCATCGCTTCCACAGCAAGGCCAGACAGGCGGGAGACTTGCGTGCTAACACAAACACAAGTTAGTGCCTTCCACACAGAGGTCACAGCATTAACTCCAGACTCGTAGGTGACCTCAGATCTGCTAAAAATAGTCAAATTCACTAAACAAAGCCCTACTGATATGATTCTACCAAAGACGCTTGCTATTTTCTTTGTTTCTTTGAGAAACCAGTAACCTTACTTCAGGCACTCTGAGTCATTGTCTACTGTTAGCTGGCTTCTAAGAGGCAGAATCAGATTGTTCTGGAAAGTGAAAAATGAGATAACCGAGGTCTCGCAGCAGAGCTCCTCCGGTTGCAGTGAGCACCAGAGGCAGCCCAGCTGGCCAGCTCCTAACGGAGATGCAACGCTGAGATCGTGCATCCACTCCTCTTGGTGGGCAATTGATGTCCCGACTCAGGCTGCATCTTGTTTCTATGAAGCTATGCCAGTCTGCCTTTAAGTCACACTAATAAAAATAATAATAATAATAACAAAAAACAGAAACACCAAAAACCAAGTTAATAGAACTTGACTGTCAGTGTTTTTTTTGTTTGCTTGTTGTTGTTTTTTTAATCTTTTGTCATCTATGAAACTCATCCTCAGGAAAAAAAGAAATTAACTGGAAATAGCATGAAATAGCATTTCCCTTCATTTATTTTAAACCTGGTACACTAAATTTTCATTTCCACTGCTTTACACACACAGTTATCAATCCCTTCTGCCCTCTGATTTCTCTACCTCAAAGTGCAAAGTCTAAGTCTGTTCACTCTTTCTGAGCATGGAAATAGCTCTGTGTTCTTGTTTATTTATTACCACCATATATATTTAATTCTTCTAGATCTGTTTCAAAGTTAGTTGAAGAGAATCACATCCTTTATTGAACACAGAGGTAGGTGCAAGGCACGAGACATGGTGGGATAACATTCTATTTTTTTCTGCATTTCTCTTTTGATATGTTCCCTCTTTTAACCACCACTGATCAATAAGTCACAGAACCATCCACAGTAATTCCAATTTCTCTTTCCCAATTTGCAAGGCAGACTGAGTACATCATTAGGTACATGTTGTCAGATCAATCTTCTCAATAAACACTGCCTGCCACCTAGCAGCACTGAACCTGGCCTGCTATCCTGTGATCCCATCGCTTTGTGCTGTCAGGCCCCTCTGACATTCTCAGAGTCAGCTTTTGGTCTTGCAACCTGGAAAAATGTGTCAGTGTTTATTACTCATCCCCTGTTCCAGATATTTTATGAGCTCTCGGAACAGCACAGATCCCAGCACATGTTCTGCAGAGGACTCTGCGAGTGACATTGCTATATTGTCCAATCTTCTCTCTCTTTTTTTTTTTTTCATACCATTCCCATCTTTACTAAGTCACTACCTAATCACTACAGGATTACACCAGTTTAATTTCCTAACAGTCTTGGAAACCCCAAGAGGTGTTTTGTTTTTTTAAAAAAGAAATCCAGACACACTGCATTAGTTAAATCACCTTCACCAAATGCTCATCCAGTCATTCACACAACATGAGCATATTTACCAGCCCAGACCTCCTGCTACAGAAGACAACTTGACTCCTCTCTGTTATCGCCCTTATCCTTGTTAACACCAACTCTATTCTTTTTTTTTATATATATATAGTTTCTACCAAGGTGCCTAATTTAGAAACCAGGCTCTCTAATAGTTTCCAGTTTCCCAAACACTCCGTGAGCCCCTCTTTAAAAGCCTGACACGTTTACTGCTTTTCATTCTTCCCTCTAAGGCCAATTTAAGCAATGATTACACACAACCGTGTGTAACTCAGCAACTTCATCGCTGAGTTCTTCACAAAGTAAGAACTTTTCCTAGCAATTCACTGTGCTGATTTGCTCCAAAATGTCACCCTTCTGACAGCTTCCCCCAGTTAGCTCCCCACAAAGGAGGTCTCCACATGGGAACCACTCTGCAGTGAATAGCAATGCAAATAACTTCTCAGCTACGGCTTTACGTTCCATTAGCACGCATGTAATATTACGATCATCTATCAGCCCATCAGGATCTCTGGCAGGCTTTCTGCTTTTGACAGTTAGACAAAAAGTTTTATTATTTTTCATGCCTTTCTAAAGTTGTTCCTCAACATTTTTCTGGCCTACCTTACTATGGTGTATATTTAACTTGCCAAAGTTAATGCTCTTTCCTATTCTCCTCATTTGGATATGTCTCCTGCTGCAGAAACATGACTTATTTCTAAGGAGCCTTGTTTACTTTACTGTTTAAGCCAGTCCTTGTTTGTTTTTGTGGCTTTCCTTCAGCCTCTTCTTTCCCCTCCCATCTCAGACTTTCACCACTGAAACTGGACACAGTGCTCAGGAAGATTTGGGTTGTGTGGGTCTTTTTGTTTGTTTGTTTTTGGTTAATGAGTGCAAAAGACGAGCAAAATTTCTCATCTTACGCATGTCCATGTAATCCCGAAACAGCATTTCAACTATGATACTTTGCTGAGACTACATGAAGCTTTTTCTGTCTGCTTCCAAGACAGCTTTTCTATCTTAAAGGTATAATCTGCATTTGTTCCTCCCAGATGTCTTGTTTCATATTTGGATGTCTTAAAATATATTTCATTGGACTGTGGCCACTTAAAAAAATCAAGTAATCCAGATTGTTCTCTAGAAGTACCCGATCATGAATTGAGTACTCCCCAATAAACGTATCATCTGCACACTTAACCTAGGATTTTTTCCAGCTTGGATTATTGATGGCGACATTAAGCACTGTGAGAATGAGAACCGATTGACTGAGGAAATAACCTTGTGGAAGTAACTCCCCAACAACCACATTTTGAAATTTCTAGGGCATTGCTCTTTAATCCGTCTAGCGCATACTCATGCTTGGTATAGTCAGAAGTCACATTTTCACCATTAAAGAAGTACTTACCAAGAAGAGTTACATCCTCTGAAAAATATTTATTCTATCTCAACTATTTCCATCATATTTTGCCTATTTACATTTTAAATTGCACTAAAAAGTCAGGAACCTTTAGAATGGGAAAACATTTATTCATTTTATTCATGCTTGAAAACAGCCAAACCAACTTTATCCAAATAAAACAAAACAAAAACAAAACAAAAACCCCAACATTTTATGGCAAAGACCAAGCCTGAAAAATGTCACCCTGAGAGAGCATGTTTTATATTAATGACATAAGCAACTGAAAACAAAAGCTAAAATAAAAGAAATTACGCAGGCAAGATGATTTACATTTAAGAGTTCTAAATATATTAAATTATGACACCTTGCTTGGCAATACCAGCTTTGTATAGTTCTCTGAGTATGAGAGAAGTTTCAGAAGAGAATTCTTTGCAGAACTACAGGTCAGCCATCCTTACACCATTCCTATGTAAACTAATGGTATTTCTGACATTGAATGCTAATAAAGAATTGAAGAACATCCTAAAAAAAACCTTCAGACCTTAGTAAGATATAGGAGAAGCAACTGAACACAAAACTCCAGCAAGATGATGTCTGTAGAACTGTAATTTTTCAATTCATGAACAAGAAAACAAACACTTAGACTAGAGAAAAGGTACTCCCTCTTTACATGACATTAGTTTAACACAGCTGCTTGTGAGGTGACTAACAGTAGTCTGTAAGTAGCAACTGAGGGAGAAAAATAGCATTTTGGGTTTTAGCAGGGAAAGAAACCCTCTTCTTGAAGTCAAATTTAAAACGAAAACGAGACGAGTATTTTTGCAGTAATTAGGTTATCTATAGAAATAATCCATCATATTGTTACCAGATTCTCAGACAGCTGAAACCTTTAAATGAAGATAACTAGCCTGTGAACCATGATGAATTTACTTGGAAAAAAAAGGTAATTACTTACTTTGGGAAGATGAGAGTCATGAGTGCTGATGCATAACCAGGCTTGCACACTCCCTCAGAGAAATTTGCATACCTTGATGCCAGTTCTGGAGGCCTGTAAAAAATAAGGACAGAGTGAGGACTCTCCTGCTATGAAATGGCTTTTGCAATCATCCAAGTCCTTTTTTTTTTTACAACTTTTCTTAGTAACAGCTATGAGGAATAATAGCCAACGCAGAAGGGTATTCATTTGTTGCAATATAGCACCACAGGAGAACAAACAAAGGAGAGAGTTAAAGATAGGTGAAATACCAGTAAACCACTATCTTTTGAAACATTTTCATACCTAGGAAGGTAAAGCTTGTGGAAGAAACGTATTAAGACACCTTTTTAGACTTCAGCTTTTCAATAGGGAGAAAGTATAACCAGCAGTTTGCTTTGGCTATTTTTCTAGAGTACGATCAATGTTAAAATTATAGAGAAGTATTATTTGTAAGATACCTTTCAAACATTTGAAACAAATTGCAGAGCAGTTCTGACAGGCTATCATCAAGGGATGCATTCAGCATTTGGGACAGACAACATTGCTGCTGTTCTGTTGAGATGTGTCTAATAATTGTGTTTGGCTAGCGATTCCAGGGCCAAATTCAGATATATATTTTTCTTCCACTTCGCTTTACTACAGAAGCAACATCTGTTTAGCATTTAGCAACTCAAGGAAAGATACTTAAGTCAAGTATATATTTTTTACCATAGACCTACTGAGTGACCTGGAAAAGTACCGTTTAATTCTGCTCGTGTTCCCATTTACCACCTGTAGAATTTTTATATTCACCATTTCACAGAAAAGGTTAACTCGCTCGGGCTTTTGAGATAACATTATATATCTTAATGTCAGTCACAGTATGAGAATGATTAATACTCCTACCAGAAAAATGAGTTTACAGTTACATCTTCAATAATCAGCGGAGGTTGCAAGTATTAACTGCTACTGAGAGCAGATCAACAATTCTGTATATGCAGCACTATTTCGATGGCAGTAGGCATGTAACAAAGGTGTTTTTTTTTGTTGTTGTTGTTTTTTGTTTTGTTTTGTTTTGTTTGTTTGTTTTCCTACAGGTTAATAACAACAGTCAAATGAAGACAACAGTACAGATTCACAAAATAGATCCACAAAAATCATTTTGAAGAGCCTAATATCACAACAGGATTTTCTTTTCTACACATCACCAACATCAGTTGGGTTGCAAACTGCTGCTGGAGGTAACAGCATGGAGTCAGCGCGTTTCACGTGAGTGATACAAAGCTGAACCCTGGAACTAAAAACAGGATCCTGGAGGGACTGTGAGCAGTGGTACAAACAGAACCCCAACCAGGGATATTCTATATGTGAATGTCAGCAGTTCTGTGCTGAACTGGCAGTAACTCTCCTTGTACTGGTACTGGAACCACTTCCCAAGAGACCATAGCCAGCTCCAACTGGATGATCAAGAGATGCAAGGTTTTACTATTAAGCACATATACTACAAAATTTCCTATATCTGTGGTTCTTGAAGAATATAGTTTTATTCAGCAGCAATATTCTTAAGTCTTCAACTGCTGAAAAAAGGACATAAGCTAGACAAAATAAAAAGTTACCCTAAGTATTTCATTTATAAAGACCTTTGTAGATAAAAACTACATGAAAAAAGGTAACATAGGCACAACTCTGATTCTGCCACAGATTTCCCACATAATTTTGGTGAAAACATTTAATCTTTTACTATCACAATTCCTCATCTTGAACTTGCACTGAATGATTTCTGTTCGGACTTTAGTCAAGATCTCTTTATAAATAGGCACAGGAAGGAAAGGTCTGTTGTTGACAAAACAGAACGTTTTAATGGTGCTAAAATATATTCCCTTCTAACACGGTCCAAAGGGACAGCATGGTGTATAGATCACTGCTTGCTGCAGCATGCCAGCATCTCAGGTATGAAGAAGTGGAGGAAATTTTAATCTCTATCAAGCAAATATAAGTGTTACTGGATTTTTCTGGCTTAGCAAAAAATATAGAGCTCCCTAATACCAAAATCTTCAAAAACAAGCACAAAGCAACTGGAATTTATCTGTAGCCACCACGGTAGTGAGTCATTGCTGGCAAACTTGTATAACCACTTGAATGGCAGGCTTTGCTCAAATGACCTCAGTGGTCACACAGAATATCTTGTGCCACAAGCACAGGCGTTTTTCTCTTTTCTGATTTAATAGCACTTTCATTATCAAATTAAAATGTCACTCAGATGCCCATCATGGCGTTTCTGCAGAAGAACAGCGGGCTGACAACCCCGTGCATTTGCTTCACACAGCAGGGCCGGTCAGCGCAGCATACTGATGCCGGAGCTGTCAGTTACAAAACCCACAAAGATACTCGGAGCTGCTGGAGCCCGAGGGGCAGAGCTGCTGACATTTCTTGGATGTGATGAAGTTCATGAGCCAGACTGCCAGAGGCAGAACAATTCTCGTAAGCCAATTGTAGCTGCCATCTCATATCACTCAACGTTTGTTCATCTCATTTCTTCTAGCCACTTATTAAGACAGCAGGCTACAGAAAACTAGAAGTGGGCACTCTGCATTTTTAAATCCATGTAGGGACACATTTTGTCTGATTTCTTCACATTATACATTGAGGCCACGCTGTCATTGCCAATATGCTTGTAAGGATAACCCTATATTAGCATACAACTCAAAGCTAAATGTTTAGAGTAAGGCTGCATACTGGCTTGCTCTCTACCATTCTCCTATCTCATGAAGCCATCCAAGCTGACACCAGTTTAGGTGTATAAACTTGTTTTGTGGTGTGTGTTGTTTTTTTCCCCTGCAAGATACATTGATCTCACAGAGATTGCTCTTCCATAAATTAGCCTGCAAAACATCTTGCATGAAGTGTCCTGTACCGCAAGGCTGATGCTGGAGGTGAGGTAGAGAACTACACATCAAAAAAAACACACTACTGTTAGTAGGTACATAGTTCTGTAACAAAACTAGTATTCAGATCTAAAATGTATGAATAAGCACCTCTTTCATATTTGATGATGATGTACCTATTACACTGCTGCATCTATTGCTAGCTTTGTGATTACCTTTCATATTTCCCAACAGAAGAAACAGTATTACTAAAAGAATGAGGCTGCAAAAGAAGCCTCACAAATTAGCAAAACAGGGTGCACAGCATTCAAGAGCTTAGGCTCGATTCTTGTTTTATAATCCTGATTTCTGCTTGCAAGAAATGGGTCAAGAACTATGCACCAAACCAACGTTACCTTCTTAGTGCTTTACTAGCGAACAGCCTCGCCTCGCTAGCCACTACTGTGCCTGGAATCGAAGGAGATGCTGATGACACGGGAATTATTGGGGTAAGCCAGCCAGGGCTACCGTGACAGTTACAGAACCAAGGTGGAAATCTTCTCTACATCTTCCAAGTCCAAGCACATTAGTTCCAGCTCCTGATTCTCACACTGCTCGTTATAGCAAGAACATCAGTTGGGTGAAGGTGGTTAAAGAGCTAGCAGAGATGGCAGACAGGACGTAGTCAGATGACACCGCGGACCCTTACATTTTGCTCAGACTTTGTGCAGGGGAAAGTAAAACAGTGAGATTCTACATTGCTCAAGAATGAATGAAGGAAACAATTCATAGTCAGTAACTGTAAACATCTGCGAGTTTTAAACAAGTGCCTGCATGAGGATGAAGTTAAAGGAAAGCAACTGGCTGATTTCCAGTAAAAAGAAACTGCACTCTTGCTTTTTTTCTTCTAACTTTTCTCCTATGAGACCAGTACACATCCTGAATTCCTCCTTAAGATTTTCTGTGCTTCTCTACACTGTTATGTAGCCATCAATCTTAACAAAATTTCACAATTTGGATAAGTTAAAAATCCAGCTGCTTTCAGAGGATTAGAAAAAGAAACAAGATTTTTCCTTCTGCATGAATTTGGCAGATGCGTGTCATCTTTTAATCTCAAACATGAAAGTGTCACCATGGTTAATTCCTTCATCATGCCTTGACCAGGGACAGCATGTCATCCTCATGGGAGTGGAATTTAAGTTCATTTTAAATAGGAAGTATTAAAAACTCAGTGTTTGGACCACTAAAAAAGAAGTGCGCAACTAAGCTCACATAATTGAATATTCAGAATGTAGTTTAGGAGACACATTTTGCCTCTTGGCCTTCTGCATGGATTTTAAATTGTGAACTGTAAAAACTGAAAAAGTTCATTTATTTGGAGATCATCTCTGAGGACTGGTTACACTTGCACACAAAACATATGTAGTGGTACATTTCTGAAACAAGGAAAATGAGTTATTCAGAAATGTGCTAGCCTTTCACCTTGAGGTTTCTCTCTTTGGCCTGATATAACTTGAGTCTTATATCTTCACAGCAGCTCTACAAAGTGTACAGCATGATACCTGAAGAATGAATAGGAGGCATCACGAGAACATGAGATGAAAGGAACATAGTGGTTAACATAGTGGTTATTAGGAAGTAAAAGAAGAAGGTGAATTGGCATAAAAAGGGCAGATCACTAGATCAAAGCAGTTAATGCTGAGACTCTCGTATCTACACCACACAAGATTCAGGGCATTTTACTTCAGACAGAATTTCCAGCCAGGTTCCCTGGGCCAGATACATCCATCTATCACGTACATAGCGCCATGTTGGCCAAAACTATACTCGTGGACCCTCCACACTAAATATTTGATAGGTATGTGGTGGCTCTTGGCATAAAGCTATCAGTTTACTTTCCCCCAAAATCTGTTCAGAGCTACATTTCAGAACCAGCCTGTGAACACAGTCAGCATGCACAGTAAGAGGCAAATATGAGACTTGCTTCAAAAGTACGGGACTGCTCCAGCCCAAGACACTAATGGATACATAGCCTGAGTGGCTAGGGCATGCAATTGTTTAGATTTTAATTAATATCAGTTACATATCTTTGAATGCTATTTTATACATTGTTTACAGTCTCAGAAATAGATAGCTTCCAGGTCTCAATATGCTTTTTCCATAATATCTGAGGCTTCTGAAGCAGCAAATCCCATTTGAGGTGGAAAATCCCCAAAACAAAACCACAAACCAGCCATCTCTGCAATTGGCAAAGATTTCATTCTTCCCTTCAGTTTAGATTGCCAGCAAGTACTACCCAGTTCACTTAAAGGCCAGGGAGGACACCTTTAGTGGGTCTGGTGATGCAGCTCTTGCACCCTCCTTCCATTATTGCCACTGAGCCAGAGGAAGAGAGGTCATGAATGACAAGAAGCGGGCTTAATACATCGATTCCCATGCACCAGTAACAGCAGGGGACAGAAAAAAAGTGTTTGCACAACTGCATTTTGCAAGTAGAGCCACAATCACCATGTTATCTTGACAGGTGGCATCTCCTCGAGAGCAAGACATTATGGAAAGAAGGTGAGCTGGTGAACCTTCCTCCTGCCACATCCAGCAGGAGTGCAGCTTGGTTTGGGAAACAGAGGCAAATTTAAGGAGCTCTGACTGTAGCTGCCTTAGAAGTTTCCAAACTTTGGTTCAAAGGATTACATGGATGGATCATGTGACACTTGCTGTTTTTCTAGCCCAGCTGAGGAAAAACTAAACAAACAAAAAAAGAAGGAATGAGGAGATAGAAGAGGAAAAGCAGAATGCTTACACTGAAAGAGACAGGAAATGCATCTATCACACTATAGCCAGCTAAACAGATATAAATATTTTCAAATGTTACTTCAGTATGTAAGCAAGTTCTTCAAGGAGATTGTGTGACTGAATAGGAAGGGAGATGGTTCAAATCCCTCTTTCTAAAAAAGAAATGATGCACACTAAAAAAAATGTCCTGTTCTGTTTCTGTAGCAAGAATTGTGGTTTCTCGTGAAATTAATTTCTTAACAGCAAAGATAATCAACACGTACATTTATTTATTTATTTGGACTATTTGAGAACACCAGCTGAAGAAGATTAGGTTACATTAAACTGGCTCAGGAAAACAAAGTTTTAAAGGCATTCCTCCAAAACCCATGGCACGCCTCCGTAGCCCTAAATGACAGCAAGACGCAATGTCAGTGCTATCTTTGGGAAATACCCACTAGACAGAGGGACACAGAAAGGTAAAGACCACAAACAGAACTGGCAATGTCGTTCACCCTTTGTGAAATGCCACCTTTGCAAAAACAAACAAACAAAAAAAAAAAAACACTGATGAGGTTTCCATCCTCTAAAAGGCTCGAGGATCCTAGTTCCTTACTGAATTCCACTCCAGGTCTTTGACATACTAGGAAAAAAAGACATTCCCATCCTGGAAGTAGATCACTAGGCAAATGAAGCAATCTCAGATTAGCCTCAACAGCGCTAATTACATAAACACCTTAAGAAATACAGCCGTAAGTGATTTGTGTTTCAGAAAGGTCTGTATCATTGTACCATCTCAAAGTTCAGAGCTTCCAGCAACCCAGCCTGGACCTGTACAATTAATAAACCTTTATCAACTCCTAAAAAAAAAGTTAGGGTTGTTGTAGACAAAAGAAACAGAAATAGTCAAGCTAGAAAGGATTTATTTTTATTTTTTTCAACCAGTAAACAAAGAAACTAAATGGTGAGTTTATAAAACTGGAGTCTACGGATAGAGGTAAAAATCCAAGAAAAGTCCATGGCACATTTTGTATGTGACCTCACGCTGCACACTCCTCAAAGAATTGAGTAATAATCCCTGATATTTCCTGATCTCCTTTTTGTTTGTTTTACAAATTGTAAAAGAGAAGAAAACAACTATATTCAAATAGAGATAATGAGTACAGAAAACAGTTAATTTGAGATCGTTTGTGTTTTTAAGGAAACATGACAGTAGAAAAATAGCTGAAATATCGTTAGATTACATTAAAAAGCATGAAGTATGGAAATTGGATTTGCAGAGAAGACAGCTGTTTACAAACAATATAGAAAATGTAATTAAAAACAAAAGACGAGTTCTGTTTTTTCAATTATTTATTAAATGTTGGACAAAAACTCAAATTAAGGATGAGGTAAGTTGCTGATAATTGACATAATTCCTGGATGCATATTATTGGACTACTTTCCATATCCAAAATTACGGTTTTCCATCCTCAGAAGATGGATGAACAAGTATAATTGTTCTGTTCTTACAGATAAGAGTCAAAGAAGATACACCAGAGGTTCGTCTCTTATCTGGAGATGGAGCGTGTTAGGACTCCTTAGTCATGAAAACTCTCACAGCAGGCAAAGGGATTCCTACATTAATTTGCTTCTGAAATAACTGCTTGAAGAGTAGAGCCTCCATCTCCCCAAAGTCAGAAGCGATAATGCTTCCTAATATTAAAACATGCAATTTGCAAAGCTTAGGAGGTTAACTGATACAATCCTCTATTTAAATAACTCTAGAAAGTCAAGGCTTGCACAATGGCCATAAAAAGTGAGCCAATTAAAAGTCTGATGGAAAATAAAACGCTCAAATATCACATCCACTTTTGCCCAAATGAAGGAATGTAAGATGATGAATTGAAATGTCATAATTTTACTGCTGTAACCCTCGGTCTTCATCACCGCCCCTCATCTGTTACATCTACAAGCAGGCAATGCTTTCTTTGGACCAGGAACACTGTTTTTCTATTTGCAGTGTAATGAATCCAGCAGTGTAGGCCAGGAAAGACCAACGAGTGCTAAAGGGATGGGAATTAATAACTCAACCCAATTAGAATCCAGGAATCCCCTGCCCAGAGTAGGAGTCAGTACCTCTGAAAACAAAGATATTCCCCAAAGACAAGAGTTGAAAAAGCAATTAACTAAAAATTCCTGAAGCATCACAGCTGAAATCACAGTTTTAAGTCTGTGGATGCTACAGTTTAGTAGATTTGAATGTCAAATTTCAGTGGTTAGCAGTTTTAACTGCCAAGTGAGAAAATCAGTTAAACTAAGGCTTAATCACCAAATTTTACTTCTGAAAAATGTAGTTCATTTCATTCAAGAACACAAGCAGTCTACAGAATACTTGACATCAGAGAAACTTACAGTGCTCAGCCAGGTTCAAAAGTACATTGGCACAGCAGAATGGTCTGGAAAATGCCAATAGTCATTATTTACTGCTTCCCATATTGTCAGAATTAGGGACACCAACCAAAATTAACCTAAAGATAGTAAGACACTGACAAAAGGAAGCCCTACTGTCACGTAACGTGCATCTGATCAGCAGATTTCGTTATGTCAGCACATTAGTGCAGCCAAAAGCAGAGCTGGGATCCAAAGCCACCAGCAGGTCTGCCAGCACCTCCACCTCTGGTTGCTAAAAAGCAACATGGGAGCAAGGATCACTTCACACTCATGTTTTACCACCTCCCTGAACACTTGTGCCGAGCACTTTCTGCAACAAGACATGGGGCAGGTGAACCTTCGGTCTGCCCACTTGTAGTTTCCCCACAAAGGAAGTTCAGGATATTAGTCCTTTATGTTGGAGCAGCACCTCTATTTTATAGGCAATTGGCAGAGATCAGGCCTCAGGGGAATAAATCCCACTTGGAAGATTCTCTCTCAGCTTCTTGGTAGTAAATCTTTAGTGAGAACAGTTCACAATATTCTCCCCCTCTTCATTTTCTCAGGTGACTTTGCAGATTAAGAGTGACAAAGGTTGCCCTCTAAACTTTTCTCTGAATGATCTGGACAGCCTGAGATGGAATAACAAATCAATTCTTCTTAACCAAAGAAAAAGAAGTTTTTTTTCCTCCTCTCCCAGGCTGGACTGAAACGGAGAGGAAAAAAAGTTGGTCAGTGAATAAATTACTTTAGATGGCACAAACAGACGACCTCACAATTGGGGAATGTGGTTTAGCGGTAGTGTTACAAAATGCTGTACACAGTCAGGAGGCCCTGAATTTTTTTTGCTCTCTTCTTTCTGTAGTAAGAATTCAAAAGACGCTGTCTTCACTGACCTATATTAAAGACAGATGCCACGGATCTGAACTCACACCAAGTAATCTAATAGGTACCACGCTGAAGTCTTCAGAAGAAGAAAGCTACAAATTGCTGGGAAAACGTTTCCTCCAGAAACCCTGCTAGAAATACAGAAGGTAACACTGACCTGGAGAAGCAGATACTGGCACTCAGCGTGCCCTCATATAACAAAATCCAACCTGCTTTAGGGTAAATAATAAAGAATAGCCAGTACTGTTAACAACAAGAAACTGCAGAGCCTCCCAGATGGAAACCTCTCCTCTGTGCTCCGTACACTATTCTAATGAATGCTCTTCTGGTCAAACTATTTTTTTAAAACTTCAAAGAGCAGCTGCTTGTCTGAAAAGGCAATCCAGCCAGCACCCCAACTGCCACATGTAACTGCAGTGAGTCAGAGAACAGGACGAAGTCTGTCTCAGAAAGAACTGCGCACAGCCTCGTTAATCTGACCTCCCTTCTTGTATCACCCTTGCCTTCACTGAGCATCAGTCCCAGAGGAAGCGGCTGGTCAGGGCTCTCCAAAAAAGTGTATCCAAAAAAGTATATGCCCAAGTGCTTGGCCAAGATGTTTGGTGTACAGGTTAAGGCAATCTTCAAGGCTGGGCACTGAAATAGGCTTCACTTTCCAGTGGAACAGGTCCTCTCCTCTCTTCGTTAACTCAAACGAGCAACACTTCACAAATTCACAAAAGCCTGAGTTCTGTGATTATAAAACACAGCTTTGAATCCTGTATGGATTGGAGTATCCAAACGCATTCAATATGCATATCATAAACATTTTGTTTCTTGGCTTTTCAGTTTGTCCTCCGTCAACCAGCTGGAACAGATCACGTGGCAGACAAGAAAGAAAGAAAGAGCCCCTACACATTCTGGCAGTTTTCTGCCTCTCCCTTTGTGGTCCTGATTCTCCCTGCTGAGAACAGACCTGGGGCTGTCAGCAGCAGTGTTTGTGTCTGAGCTCATTTCTGCCGTGAGCTGAGAGAGAATCCCACGTGCTTCTGTGTAACGTGAGAGGACAAAGCATGCCATAGAAGTTAAGCTTTGGGTTTCCCAAAAGCAACTAGAGAAAATCTCATCTGAGCTTCACAATTCAACTCAAATATCCGTAGCGTTAAAAGGATCCTACAGCAACAACAGCTCATGACTCCCTCCCTGATGTGGCACATCAAACAGTTGTGAGTAACCTTCCTGCTGCAAGGTAGCCTTCAACATGTCTGGTTCAGTGCCTTGAGCACCACACAGCACCAGCTCTCCCACCAGCCCTTGTCAGGGTCCTTCAGGGTACTTCTCCAGCGCTGATTTGTCCAGGATGCTAGCAGCAACATCATGCTTCCTAAAGGAAGAGCATATTCTAAGTTGATCAACCTGATCCGAACTTACTCTGGTCCTAGGTCCTCCAAACCTTGAAGAACTTTAAACAGCAAAACAAAGAGATTTTTACTAAGCAAGACAGAGTAAAGTTTCTGTAAGACTGGGAACAGAACAAATAAAGCATATTTAGCTTATATTTAATGGGGTTTCATCAGTCTCTCACACCTAGAGTTCTTCGAGCCTATCCTCTTTGTGAAAAGCTCAGGATCATAGTTTCACAGTATGGCACTCAATACCTGCCTCTCTTCTACTATGCACTTCTTCTCAAGCACAGCAACAGAGCTTCCTTAGTTCTTTCAGCATAAATTAAATATTATTTTACCTAGCATATTATAATCACAGCCGTTAAAAACATGTGGTAGCTTTGCTGTCCTCTACCAGCATGCAAGAAATCTGTATGAGTTCATTCCACCAAACTCTTCCTTGCCTTGATATATATATTATTTTATACACACGCATATACACACACTATATATATTCTTAACATTTATTTCTGGCATTTTTAGCACATAAACACAGCACGGCCTTGACATATCTGGTCACATTACAGCAATGCAGAAGACAAATACAGAGGCAGATTGAGTAAAGTAAGCTGTCTCTTCCCATACACCCCATTCATAAAACCTCCTCCCTGCCACTTACACAAAAAGATAAATAAAGAGCTGACAACTAAACTGTGTCTAGATACCACAGCACAAGTGCTTTTCTGAGTAAGAGACATGCTTCAGAGGCAGGCTCGATAAACACTGTAATGTTCCCTTGATGGAATACATTCAATTCTTCAGGGAGGGCATACGAGGATTCCTTAAAGTATTTCCATGGGCAAACAAAAGGGAAGGAGAGTTCCTCAGGGGTGGAACAGTGCTGGCCCGCAAGATGGGATTGTGTTAAGCCCGTCAGATGCTGGAGAGCTGATGCCTGGTGATCACGTACATGCCTGAGCGGTTTCCAAAAGAGGCAACTCCTGCATCAGTTTAATGATAAGCCCACAACTGCTTTGATTCAGGACAGGCAGCAACAAAACACCTGTTTTCACATTGTTCCTTAAGACCAGTATCAAGAATACAGCGATGAATGCCAATGTTTTAGCATAGATCCATATCAAAACCCACGATACCACAGAACATCTAGTCCTTGCAATAAACTGCGTAGCCAATTAGAATTTGAATGAGATGTTCCCTTAATTGCCTCAACACAGCATTTCTAACCTCTTAAACTGAGGTTCTGGGAATGATCTATGCTTAGATAGCCCAATCCATCACAGTGACGTGCATTTATTCAATTTCCATAACATATTCAGAGATCAGGAAGGTCTGAGGAGGAGAATATTCAGTAACCGTAAATTTTAAAATAGTTCACGAGGGCAGAAGCTGGCCAAAAGTAATTTCTTTACTTGGCCTAATCTCTGACTGTTAGAAGAGTTTTCTGAAGGGAGAATACGAAGCATGGCCTTTTGCGTGCACTTATCCCAAGATGATAAAGGAACACGAAGGCTGCCGGTAATTTATGTGCTTATAGGTAGTTCCTGAACTAGGTTTTGCTGCTAAAGTAAGTTTACTCTTCTGGGAAGGCAACAACTCAAAAAATGCTTGCTCAAACAGTAAACTAATTTTTAAAGTTACTAGCTGTAATCACATTCACCCCAACAAATTACACTGTTAGGTTAATGCTACTGTATTGACAAAGTACAAACAAAAGTGTTCTGCCTTATAGATATGGAAGGAAGAAGAGAACTGAGCCTTTTCTTTGTAGGCTTCCCAGTCTGCCTTATAAAAGAATATGTGCAAACCCAGTCCCAAGATGAATATATCAAGAAAGAAACTAAACTCATGCATGCCGAACACCTTCACAGATGCTCACCTGAAGAACAAACCCATCTAACACAAAAATGCACGCTAGTTTGAACTACATGCATTACAATTTACTGGTGGAAACCCATATTGGCCATTGTTATAGTGCTCAGATTCAAAATTATAGTGCTCAGATTCAAAAAATGAGCTGAAAAGCTTAGAGAGTCATCCTTTTTTGTATTTAAAATATGTCAACTTTCCACCAATGATACAGAGTTCCCCTAGCATTTGAAGATTTATTAGTCATCCTTAGCTGTCCAAAAAGTCCTCAGCTACTCTTTAAAAATTAAAAGAATGTTGCCCAGACATAACAATTCCAAAGCACATACACTTAGGTATCTGTTGCTTGAATTGTTGTTGCTGCTGAGGAAAGCTTTTTTCTTTTTTATCCAAACAGAACAAGACCCCCTGTATTCATTGTTCTACCTTTTCTATAAACACACTAGCATTGTTTTCACTTATCCTGTAGGTAAAACTGGTTTTCCAGGAACATTTTTCTTTCTTTCTTATGAAACTGAACTTAGTGGGGCAAACAGCATAAAACTGCTCTAAACAATGCCCAGCCATTCATATTCTTGCTTTACATTCTTTTCCCACATAGCTTGATTCATAATTACTTCCAGCTTCAGGAAACTGGCCCTTTTAAAAGCACCAAACATAATTTTTTAATCTTTGTTTGCATACAACAAATCAAGTAATGATTCAGTTACATCTAATTATCCAGAAATTCTGACTTCTACAATCTTTATTTTCTTCATCTCCTGATGTTGTGTCTAACACGAGAATCCCAAAGTTAGATAAAAGACCCACATTAGGAATCTTTATGAGAATTTCAAAATACCAAAATTGGGAAAAAATATGAAATGAGCTAGCACGAACAAAACAAAACTGGGATAGCAATTGCATCCCAACCTCATGTGGGAGGTTTAATGAGATGAACAAACAGCCCAATACCCGAATCACTGTGATTAGTCAGGATTCATTTTTAAACACCTGAAACGCTCAAACAATTAGTGCAGATTGGAAGAGATTAAGTAGAATGGAATGAATTAAAAGTCTGAGGAAAAACCCAAAATGAAGAAGAAATAAATAACTGAGTATCAGGAAAACACCAATGATATAAAGTATGTCAAGCCTTGAAATAACCATTCAGAAAAAGCGATGTCGAGACGCGTGCTCCCAATCCTGCCTAGGCAGGATGGGACATCCCTGTGACTTCTCACTTTACTTTTCCCCCCACGCAGGGCTGCAGAAATACAAAAAGTGGGAAGGGGAACAGGGCACAAAGAAATCCCCCTGCAGCAGGCACGAGGAAAGCCCAGCATTCCAACATGTTGATTGCTTATTTTTACAGTGCTTAATGGCAAAGTACCACACATAGACACACACGTAGCTTCAAAGCAACCTCCTACCCCAGAAACAAAACGAGGGGAAGGGGCTCCATTGCAGTTCTTCATTATTAAAGCTCTGAAGGAAAGAAATCTCAACAAACAGAAGTAATCCAATCTGTGTGTTTCCCCAGCCCCAAACTCCCTCAATTCTTACAGTCTTTTCAAAGACTAGATCAAATTTCGTTTGAGTTTGCAGGGTGAAGGTTATTTTTTGCTTTCCATTTATTTTATTTTTTACAAAGACCCAAATTTTTGTCTTATTTTCAAAGACAACCTTGAAATTATCACAACAAAGATTTTTGAATAATTGTATCTCCCACATCTATAATATTGGAAAAACATGTGAATAGCTGTAATAGCATGTAACAAGATACCTACCAAAGCACAGAGCACACTGGAAAAAATATTCCATATTTTAATTACTTAGAAGAATTATATAAAATGTATACCATATCTTGTATAAAGACAGTATATTAATTATGTTCATGTTTTATTATTGTGGACAACCATAATTATTTCTGATTGAAAGAAGTAGTAATTTTCTTGCCTTTGATTCTACCTATAAAAAAGAGAACTTTCTCTCTCAAATTAACACATTACAATACCACTGTCTTATTAAGTGAAGAATTTTACTTCCAGCAGTTCCAAATGCTGGCAGGAAGCTTGAGCACATCTCCTAACAGTTGCAAGACTTAATCAGGGAGTTGCTCTTCCCGAGACAAAGTCAAACCCTGGGACACCTCCTCCATCATTCAGCAGCTGAGATTCTACCATGAAGGTTTAGAGCTGACTGTGGCAGCAGGTGAAGAGAACAGCCATCACCCAGGGCAGGCATTTATCTGGCTGTTATTTAGAAGCGTAACATCATTGATCCAGCAGCTAAAGCATCTTCTAAAATAGCTTTTGAAGGATGAGTTTGAATTGAGGACAGAAGGAGCAGTTTGACCAAACATCAGTCTCTCGTGTCGTAAAATGGCATGCAGGCAAGGTAAGGAAAGCAAGTATAGAAGCATAAGGGAGACAATGCAACTGCCCCCCAGTCACACTGGCTGTTACAAAAAAGGAGCTTTTCACATGCACAAGGCAAACAAATCGACACTTCTAACGCGTAACTCCAAGTAATCATTATGGTAACTAAACCAAGCACAAAACAGTAAGTGACAAACTAAACAGGACCACACAACATTAAGCTGGGCCTCGCTAAATACGCATTAAGACACACTCTATAATTAACTACATGACCATACGCTGATCCTCCTGCAGAACTCTCCTTTCACTCCATGCAAACAGAGATTCTGCTCTGAGAATGACTCAGAATCTGTAGTGAATGAGACTCATTTCTAGGACCTGGCCAGCCTCAAAGAATTACTACAATATAAATATTTAATAGCAATAAAAGCATGCAACCCTTTTGCCAAGCACAGATGTTAGAAAGCAACTGCAAATCTTGGTGGCACCTAGTAATCCACTGGCTGAGTCACTAATATGACTGATGGCCTTAAACTGTTCAGGAACTATTCACCCCTAAAAGGATTAAGACCTAAGAATTGTATTGTATTTTTTGTATAAATATACTTCTCTACACAACCAGTGAATGTTGGATTTTATTCTTAAAGCTTTAAAAATTGTACATAGCTCTGCTGCTTGGAAAACCACTTTACCTGGGAGAAACCGATGCAACCAGGCTGTTTACAGACTTTGGGCATATTTTGTTTTGGCATTCTAACTTTGGTAATGATATTATGGTTGGTACAAACATAACTACAAGATAAGTTCCTTTTGCAATGTATCTTTTTCAATAAACTAGTCCTGAGGAGATTCAGGTCTTGTTTTCACTAAGAAAAACAGCTAATTCAGTAACTTTACTGCCTGAAGGTGTCCTCAGCTTTCTATTCATCACATAGCTCATTAACAGTCCCTATATCTGGGTACCGTCTTCATTTTTAGAAGCTAAAAGACTTTCGGAAGAGCTAGCCTAAGCACAGGCAGCAGAAAGCGTCTTCCATCTTGACTTTCTGACAAGCTCAGAGCAACAACACCTGTGCAGTACCTTAAAAACTTCCCATCCTCTTCCAGGTGAGAATTTTGGCCGTTGCAGCCTCCCTAATGCCATAGCAGGGAATGCATCAGCCATAAAGTTCCCGCAGAGAACACACATGTATTTCTGACATTTTCTTTCCAAAGAGAACAAATCCGGCTTCCTTACAACTTTCATGAACTCAGCGAGAACCAGTGAACAGAACCATTACATTGCTGTAACCACAACAAAATGAATAACATGTCTTGGGTACCTACAAGGTAGAGGATGATAAAGTAGTAAACAAAAAAAGATGCAAAGGCAAATGGATACATTTCTATTTATTCCTGCCAAATACTTTCCTCCTTACAATGTAATTTAAAATTAACATCAGAGCACTTAAGTTTTATTGCAACCATGCCTTTGTAGAAAGTGTTGCTCCTCCACACCATTAGTTTAACTGATATTAAGTAACACAGCCAGGAACAGATTTCGAACAAATGAAAGATTAAAGATTTAAAAAAAAAAAGAGAGAAAATTAATTGTTGCCCCAAGTGCTTCAAGTCACACAACGTACTCGCACTCTGTCAATTAAGTGCACTCTATAAAGTTATGATCTATGGCAAAATTCCACCAGGACGATTATATCACAACAGATATAATTAAATTATTTCTGCCAAAAGAGTCATCAGCACAGAAGTTATTATCCCTCTTAACTCTCTGAGCAAGTATTTTTTAACCAGAAAGTCCTTCTGCAATAATAACATCTTGATTAAGAGTTGCAGAAAGCACTACACATTTTTAACCATTAAATTCCACTGAAATCACAGAAAGTACTTAGAAAACACATTTGGTATCCTGACCACATGGTAAACTTGTGGAACAGCAGCAAATTCCTTTAGGCTTCATCTTCCAACACCCATTTTTCTTTCAACATTTATTTTGTATGTTTTATGGTATTTTCAGCTTTTCTCTAGCTCTCTTGCTATTGAAAAAAATCAGAATGATTCAGGCTGGACGGCTGCAAGCCGGCAGGTCCACCTCAAAGCAGGGCTACCTTTGCTTCCAAAGAGGAAAAATAAAGAAACCAGGGGGAAAAATAGAACCAAGGAAGGACAATTGTAGTTAACAAACAAAAACACAAAAACCAGCCATGTGATTTCACCTACGGATATACTTGCATTCTTTGCACCTTAACCTAAACTCATTGTATTTATTTTAACCATGTTGATTTTATTTTTCATGCCTTTCCAGAAGCTAAACTTATGGCTGGTCTACTTTTAAAGCAAACACACATTTTTACAGTGCTATATAAATATCTTTTGACTAGTCTTTTTTTTTTTTTTATATTAAAGATAATGGGAGAATTTTTATCAAGAGGAATTTTACATAGAAGTGTTTAGGGCTTTGGAAGCCCTCAAGCAGGTAAAAACCTGACAGGCTGCATCTCAAAGAGGTGTAACCCAAACAGCTAAGTCAGCAAAGAAGAGAAAAAAAGAACGTAACACAGGTATGAAATGAAGGAAGACACAATGAGTCTTGCTAAAAGCAACAAACAAAAGGACAGTGAGCACAGAAGGAAGGATAGGAAGAACAAGACTGAAGCAGTGGTTTAGACAGGCTGGCATCCAAAGCTGCTATGCCAAAAGTGCACAGCCAGTGAGCTGCATTTTCAATATATCAGTAATGACAAAAACTAAGTAAGTTAAAAAATAAATAAATCAGACTACTAAAAAAACGTGAAATTGTTTTTCTCTTCACTAGCACCAAGGCGTTTATTCAGAAGTTACTTACCTGCTTCACAATTTTGGACTAATCTCTCTGCTTTAGCATCTGTGTATAAACTGATGATCTATCGTCTCATCCACAGCACTGTAAGGCTCTCTAAGTCACAAGGATGTCCCAGTACAGAAAATTTAATATAGAAATGGGAACTGGGGAGCCAGCATGGGTATGCAACAAATAAAGCACAGAACATTAAATTACCAAAAAGAAACCCTGTCCTTAATTCATGCAATAAACGTCACACTTCTTGCACACTGAATGAGATACAGATCCTTTACAAAATCAGGATTCCGTTTTTCCACAGCACTATCCCACCTGATACACTCACCTACAGTAATTTATATACTCACCTTCCTCTGTAAAAGCAGCTCCTACCTAGAGATCTTCTCATTTAGTGCAAACAACAGTTCCCAGCACAGATGTAAGGCTTTTATTTCGTTATGGATGCTCACAAACTGTTCAGCAACACTAAACTCAAAACCTTCACATTACACCCAATGAGTACATTGAAGCTTCTTAAAACACTGATTTATTTTTTTTAATTAATGTGATACATTGGGTGGGGGATGCATCCTCAGGTCACTCAAAGCTACTGGATTGCTTCAATGTCTTTTTAAGTAGTAGAAGCAGAAGGTTTTTAGTAGTCTTTTTGCTCCTAATTCCAAAATTTCCCCTAGGCTGTTGACCTCAGAAACAGAGTCACTAGTGACCCCTAGTGTTACGAAGTTCAGTCTCAATTTGACCGATTATGGCAAAAAGTCTGATGAATATCCTCCTTTGGCACTTTGCTGTTCTTCTGACCTAGCAAATGGTCACAGCCACCATCTCGTACTGAGGTTCTTTCCACTCCAGTTTACAAACAAAAAAAGTAGTATCCATTTTTAAAGAAAAAAGTAGAAGTAAAACTTCTAAACCTCCCAGAAAATTGCAGACTGACATCACTCCTGCTTTCGAATTTTTAATGTATTTCTCCTCATTTGGAAGATGGTTATCTAGGATGGACATCTAGAGCAGACTGACAAGCATGGCTTCAGGTGGACATTTATAGTCTCTTGATCAGTCATTAAGGAATTAAAGACAGTGAACCACAATCCAAGCCAGTCAGTAAAGCCTAGTGTAAAGCAACTGCCAGGTGGCTGCAGGACTTGACTGTCCCAGGTAGGAGTATATGGCCAGTGAGCCAACTACCTAAGTGACGTCGAAGTTGCTTGCAATAGAAGTTTGTAACTACAGAAACAAAGAAGAGTCCCACTGTTTACTTACAGTTTCGAGTCCAGGTTCAGGAGAAAGCCCAGTTTGTCGTATTCTGGAAGACAAAAGCAAGGGACACAATATCACAAAAACTGCAAGCATCTCCTCTGCAAAAGGCACCAAAACCATAACACTGCAGAAGTGCAATAATTATTTTTAACTGAAAATAGCATAAAAAATATTTCTAACTGAAGATTAGAATTTCCAGTTGCTAGCAGCTGTTATCACAGATTATTGATACTTCAAGGTATTCCCAAACCATCATTTCTGAATGTCCAGCAAATACCAAAGCATGTGGACCGTGATTAACTTACATATAAGTAGAATTAACTGAGATATCTTTGCAATCAAAGAAGCAAAGCAATGTTCATAATTCATAAAAACAATCCTCCTAGGTCCTGATGTGGTACAGCCTTCGAGTTTTTCTCAACTCCTTGTCTATGCCAACCCACAAGTTCATAATCAAGCAGCCTTTTATACAGAGTCACTCAGGGGGGCAAAAACGCTTCAAGTTCAGGTGATGCCGTTCAATAGGAAACTGCGAAGTCACAGCCAGTGTCAGAGACTCCAAGAGGGAGCAGTCAGAGATAATCCAAGTGAGAACTGAGTTCCTGTAACTACCATACAAAGGAAGCTTTGTATTCAGCATTTTTGAATACGTTGTTGTCTTGTAAATCAAATACTTGAAACAAAAATTAAAACTCTTAGAATTCAGGTAAGACACAAGAAAAACTAACAGCTGTAGTGTTAGCTGTAGTGCCCCTGCTTGCATTGGGTTATGCTCAGGGGCCTACTCACACTGAGAACCACCGGGTCTCACTACAATAGGAGAAAAAACAATACAAACATAGAAGTAAAGGATAATCCATCAAGAGCTCAACAATCAGCATGTATTAAAAAAAAACAAAACACAACCAATAAGCAAAAGATTGCTCATAGTCTTTTAGAAAGAATGCAGTGGAAATGAAGTTTGCCTTCCTCACTAAACACCACTAGAGTTTCTGCTGCAGAATTTTACACAAGACCACAAACAAGCTCCTCACGCTTACCGACGAACAGGAAAGCCTAAACATGTACCTGAGATAAAATGACTGCACCAGGTAGGTCAGTACAAACCGTGCCATTGGTTTTTATATCCATTGAGATTTCATTCCCGAGTCAAGGGAAGAATCACTTTTCACATAACTTATCTAACAAAAGCTGAAGGATGTGTGCACGAGATCTTGGCACGCACTGTCAGTTCTCTGCCAGCACCCAGCGTGCCACCCCCGTCCCGTCCCTCCCTACTGCACGCAGAGTTAGGAGCACACCCATGCATCATCCCTCCTGCCCTGCCTACTGCAAGCTGCACTGCCCCCGTGTGCTGTTCTCCTCCTGACTTCCACAAGAAATTATCTCTGTCCATCCTTATTTCCCCTACATGAAGGACCATGCATAGAAAGGTCTGTGAAAAATCATGCGTTCAATTTTTATTAACCCTTCCTCCTTCCGAAAACATCCATGCTGAGCAAATGGCAACAGAGGTTTATTTATTTTACAGCACCTACAGCCAGTGACCAACCTGCTGTCATCCTTACCCCGCTCCAGCTAACATTCCATCCTTCCCAGCAGGAAATACAACGAGAGGAAGTGCAATAAGAGATGCATCACCTCATAACCAGCACAACATCCTGGGTTTCTACTAACTCAGCTTTTTATGAGCAAAGCACCAGAAAACACAGGTGTACTAAACACTAAGGGCCACCGATGACATTCCTCCATTACAATGTTTCATAAGATTTACTTTCCGTTTGTCACATACTCTTCACTTCTCCTAGGTTTGAAGTTTTTACTTGTGATGTTCAGTAATGATTACTAGCAGAGATAGAAAGCGATCTTGTAAAATGTATGTCACCTATCCTGGAAAAGTCACTTTTCAAAAGAAAGTAGGATGTGAATTGTCCTTTCAGGCTGTAACATTAAAACCAGAAGCATCTATGGCCCCTCCTCTCAACGGCTGGTGAATCGTGCAAATTAGGGCAGGCAGAGAAACGCTGCTGTCACCACAGCCACCACAGCTCATGGGGACTTCTGGAAGTCACAGCATCCCTACTGGCTGCAAAATGAGTCTCCATCACGTGCTGCTCCTCCCAGAATGAGGCTAGGAGCTTCAAGATTATGGATTCAAAATTGGCTTCCTTTTTGGCATAAATCAGTCGTTACAGACTTCCAGTGTCATTTAGCTCTGTCACTAGGAGCACCAGGCACAAAAGTCACTGCAGTGCACGGTGGTGGGTGGTCAGGTTGTGGTGACTACAGGGGATGCACTGAGCTGAGCCCTCAGCTCACGGTTAGGGGAAGGTGACAGCCCCACTCCTGCCCTTCCCTCCCGTGAACACATGGGCTGCAGGAGCCTGCTGCAGCCCTCACTGAACCTCCCCGTGCCCTAACTTACAGCTTGTGCCACCTCCTGCCACCTTTGTTTAAAGCCAGCTGACACACACCAGTATTCTTCTTTTTCATGCAGTGGGATAAAGAATCAGATAAAAAAAAAAAAAAAAAGCTGCTATCACGTTTTGTGACCCACACTAGTTTTGGGCACGCCACAGAGATGTTCTTGGCTACAATGAACCCAAAAGCTGCCTGTACTTGTGGCAGTCATTTCACTTTTGACTTTACCATGCCCGGCAGGGTTTCACACCACTCCGAGAAATGGCATTTCCCACCAGTCTCCAGACAAGGCATTTATACAGCTGTGCTGGCTGGAATTAACAAATAAAATGAACAAATGGAACAAGGAACTCACTCTGCCTCCACGAGAAGAACACCATGCAACAATCTGAACAAGACTTCACCTTCTCAGCCCACAAAGCTGAACCCAGAAGGGATAAAAGCAACAGTAACAGAAGAGGAGACCTAAGGACCACTTTGTCATTTGTGCTAGGAAGCTACAGATCTCAGCTGGCAAAGTGGTACGATGCTGGACAGAGGCACAGAAATGAATGAACATTGGAACTAAGTTTCATCATATGCCCGTAAGATCCAGAGGTCTCCTTAGGTCAGAAGTAAAACGCACGTCTCCATTTCCACGAAGACCAGCATTGAATAACAATTTAATAACTGACAACAGTTTCCTAACAAAGCATGTAATGGTTATGTGAACAGAAGTACAGCCAAGCACAGCAATTTCTATAAATGATGCAAACCCTGTGCCAAATTCAGTGCTGGCATTAACATGGAAATTTCTCCCAAGCATCCAAGAGAAATCCGTCTAACAGGCAGCAAGTGAGAAATGCATTGTCAAATGTCTAGAAACTGCACACAGACCACCCAAAAAGCCATAAGGCACAGCGCACAATATCAATCTATTTTTCAATTTGCATTTTGCATCTGTAACCATGTAGCTATATGCAAGCAAAATGTGCAAAATTTTTCCCTTATGCTTCAAATCTGAAATCAATAAGGCAAAAATTGACTTGGCATGCTGGTTTTATCCTTCCAAACTACTGTAAATGATTGCCCCGTGACTTCAGTACTATTCCTTTAGCATCTACCTATTTAGAAGCACAGTACAAATAACTTAGCCAGCAAAACTGGAATATGAATTTAAACTTTTGAAGAAGATGGGCCACACGCAGCCTTTGTTCTCTCTGCGTTTAACCCGTAATGCAAATACAGGAGGGAAGGCAGAAAGCTCAGTTGCAGCTGTTTTGTGCAAAATGTTTGTGTTTGTCAAAGAAAGTGGTGTGATACTCAGGAGACAGAAGTCTTATCAAGAACAGCTCAGACCACCCTGATACATTTCGTCCTGTCCGGTGCAGTTGGGTCTCAGTGGAATTGGGGGTCTCAAACCAAACTAAGCCTTGGTCACTGTCCACATGTGGGTCCTACATCTGTGGGAAAGGCCAGGTAAAACGACTTACCCTGCAATGAAAAAGGGTCAAACGCCCCGCGCATTTACCTTGGACGAAGCAAAGACATATGGACAGCTACAAAAATTCAGCTGATGTAAAGCGATTCTGCTAGAACTCACAGAACAAGAATGGAAGAAAAAAGTCATATGCAATGGATCAACTGAAATGGAAGGAGGAAAGGTTTTCTTCCAGGGTTAAAAAAATACTGCTCAGGATTAGTGAGCAAAGATGCAAGTACTGGAAAAACAAGCACACAATGTTGCATCCTTTCCTCAGGATTTTCCACTTTAACCTTTTCAATGATGGAATTTACTGATGAAAGCATTAATTTTTAGACTATTTAAATAACTGGAAAAAAAAAAAGATTGCATGGCCAAGTTCAGCAGGGACAGAACTGAGGCCCCCTGTGCTCCTCAGCCCTGCCCCTGCATAGACTGCGCATCCATCCCCTAAAGCCTGTGTTCCATTTTCCTCACCCCCATTCACTCTTTTGCATGCAAGTTTAACAGCCTTTTTCTGCAGGTTGTTCAAGTGACACCAGGAAGAACCTTTAGTGTATGACAAACCACATCCTTGGTGCTTCTCCCTGCACTGTAAAAATACACAGAACCAACAATATCAGTGAAGAAAACTTCTTAACCCTTGCAGCCCAGTGCTAGAAGCATACATCACCAATCATATGTATAAAAAATGATTTTTCAGTGTCTTACAACGTATCCTCATTTAAGCTTTCCTTTTCTGTAGGGAGCAAAAGACCTTCCCTGACCACACTACTCCTTCCACTTGGAAGGATAAAGTCTAGAGAACCAGGGCCAAAACAAGAAATACAGAGAATATGTTGTTAACAATTAATACAATGCTTTTAAGATGCTGTGATTTTTCTGTTGATATTGAAAAGACTAAGAGCTTATTTTTTTTTGGAAAGTATAAATTTGAAACGTGATCCCACCTTCCAGCGTAGATTTCAGCCCAAATGGTTAAAATCAGACAACATTCTACGCAGAAATAAAATAGGAACTGCAGATCAGTTCCCAACAACAGCAGCAAAACTTGGTATTTCATATCCATTAAAACTGGTCATAGGCTGTGCAAACTGATCTAAGGATACCAAATCTGCTGCAGCAAGCTCTATATTTATTTTCTAAATACTGCACCTGATAAAAAATGGTCCTATTTGGCAGAAATAGACACTCCAAGCACTATCAGCACAAGTGAAATTCAAACCTGAGAGTTAAAAGCAGGGAAACAGGGAAATCTGTCTCCAGTCACAAACCCCTGCATACCCTGGTGACACCTAACCTCACGATGATACTTCTTATTTTCTCACATTTAATAGCAAAAGGAAGTAGTTTCCAGCTCTATACCTTCATCTTTTCCCCCCTCCCCCGTAATTCCTGATTGGGGCCCCAAAGACATCTGGACCAGCTTTACAGCCTGAGGAAAGCAATACACCAGAGGGGTCTCCTTCGCTAGGCACTGCAACTACATTATTGATCCCCCAGGCACAAGAGCAAATAAGCAATCACTCGCTGATAGTGCTGCATGGGTCATCCATCAGAAGGGTCTTTTGCCTGCCTATCTTACCTCCAAAACAGGTATAATAGGGAAAAAACAAACAAAAAAAAAGAGGTAATTCCAGCTTAGTGCATTTTGAAAGGCTCTGCTACCTTAACATAGATTTTATTTCTAAAAGAATTGTCAGCATTATACAACTCTAGCAACCTCCAAGGACAGAAAACCAACTGCTTTAAGCCAAATCCGTGAAATACTCCAATTGGAAGATGAAAGTTTTCCTCCTATGACCTATGTATGCCCTTTTTCTCTTCCTAGGGAGTCATCTGTTTAAGAGCCAGACTGCAACCTTTACTAAATAAACAGTTGTTTCATTTACTGCCATGTATTCACGTAGCTAATGGAGCTAATGCTGCCCTACTGAATCATCTGAGATATTCCTCATTTTAGATATTGTGTCGTATTTCCTAATAAAAGTCAAGAACAATACTAACAAAACAGTAATCTATGTTGGCTTTTACTGACCTACAGGATGTACTGACTTGATGCAGAGATGCCACATGATAGAGAGAAATCCCATTAAAATACTTGCACTTCAAGGTATTCTTTAGACTACTTCTTGGCGTGTGCACCTCAACCCATTTGCAGCTGTATTTTCAATTGGAGGAATTGAGCATAAATGAGAAGACAACAGATGATGACACTGAACATGCTGGCCGAGTCACGTATGGACTATGCAACTAATACGTGACAGTCCTTGGCAAAGACTCCAACAGCTCCCACAGTCTACAACTCCAACAGTAAAGAATGAAGTAGAACTTCATTAATCAGAAATGAAATGGGAAAAGCTCTTTGCCAGATAAAGCCACTAAAAACAACAGCAGAAAAAATGTCTTTCCTATTTATTCTCTACTTTACATGAATACAGAAAAATACACCATAGTAAGCCCAGCTCCCCACCTCTCTTTTCCCATCACCACCAGGTAGTATTAAGTGATAGTCTGGGATGCAATGTGGAAAAAAACAAGCAGACGAAGGAACACATACTAGGACCATATCAGCTCCAAAAGTAAATTGAAATAGTTTTCCCTCAATTCAAGACCATCCACCAGAGCCTCACAAATTCTATTATTTAACATATTTATCTAAGTTAATTGCCATTAAACTTAGAAACCAAAGTGAGCAGATTGAAGGATATTTCTGGAACATTTCAACAGGGTTTGCAATTGCAGCCACCTGTGCTACCAGATTCTCATGGGGAAAGCCAAAGAACAGCAAGTGATCTGCAACTCACCAATGTTTTTCTCACATGCTAGAAATCTGTCACTATTCTGCCAACTTAATACCTGACAATTTCAGTTGTGTTCCTATTCTGGCCTCTATCCATGCCACTCTCCATCCAAAATGCAGGAGATCCAAAATAGTCACCAAATTCACTCTGGTGTTGTATAGAAGGACAGACTCAGGGTTCTTCTCCTTCCCAACGTGGTGATCTGAGCATCTTCAACAGATGAAAGAAACAGTTTCTTTTTGTAGTTCCATCAGCTTCTCCCATCAAAAAGGTTCAGGACTTTAGCAGAAAGAATTACTAGCAGCAAACACCTAAATAAGCACAGATTTAAACTCACAGCTGATTACTGTACTGTTATTCCAAATTCACCATCTGGAGGCATGGTCTCACATGTGGGCTTTTACAAGCACGAGCTGCAGTAGATAGGCTATTCTAAATTAAATTTTAAAAGCCCCATCTTCCTTACCTAAGTCAAGCCAAACTTTTGATAAGGGCCAAGAATGAAATTTAGAAAAAAAAAGCAACAACAACAAGAAGCAAGTTAAAATACTCTACACAGTTTGAGCAAGACCTCACTAACATTTGGCTGCTTGAACAGAGAGAGTGCAACTACAGGCTGAAGACTTGGTAGTTCAAAACTGCTATACAACAGGTATTTGTCAATACTGCAACCGAACACATCTAACAACAGTGCAAGTCTACAGTCATTAGGTTTTTCCAGCACTGCATTAGCAGATGGGAAAGTTACACCTTCAATGCACTTTTCTCCTAATGAGGCTTAGCAAAAACAAATTTTACTTGTTTGCTCTCACACACCATGTAGAAAAAGTCTTAAGACAGTGAGGGCGTAAATCTGACTTCCAAGGTCCAATGTCTGATTTGCTAGCAACAAAGTAGAACAAAGCAACTAGGGCCTGGGGAAAGAGCATTTGTTCTTTACTGCAAGCAGATGAAATCTAGGTCTACACAAACAGCCACTGTACTACTGAACGTTTCCAAGTTCAGGGTAGGAAATCATCCTTCCTGAAACAGTTTTGGCTGAAACACTGGCCTAGACATAATGTCAAACACTTATCTCTGCTGCTCAAACTTTATCTTTCAAGGGAAGGGGCAATCTAGAAGATAATCATAAAAACATCCGGGCTCAGGAAGGCCAGACCACATCAGCCTCAGACGGTTCAGTCTCACTCTGAGACTATTTGACTGTCGTGTCCTCTATCTTCTGTAAAAGAGTACTTTAAGGCTTAATAGCTAGATGATCTTTGGAACACAGAGTTCAGAAAGTCTTATGCAGAGCAACCTAAAGAGTACGATTAGCCTGAGAAGTATATGGCGGTATTTCCAACCTCACTGAAAACCAAGATTTGCACACGGGACAAAGAGTTAAGGGGAACACCAAGATGAGGATGAACAGCCAGCTCAAAGAAAATACAGAAGCTGCAACAAGGTAGGAGTAACAATTACAAAAGAGCAATTCTAAAAGCTGATCAGTATGAAGACAGAAGTCAGTGTACTAGTTTTAAAGAGCATGAAAACTTAACAGCAAAACTACTATTCACAGCTGTCTCGATTCTGAGTGATAAAAAATGGTATAGGTATTGTTACATTTCACAATATACACCTTTTGCCCCTCCTTACCCCAACCTGAAACATCACCTACTAGGAATGGCTGGGTCTGGAGCTGCCATTGGTTCTTTCTGGGCTCTTTCTTTTCCTGGGTCTGCAGCAAGGTGAGATGGGATGGACCGCGGAAGCACAATAGCCACAGTTTTTCTCTCTCTCCTTCCTGTTCAACAAGGAAAGCTACCCCTCAGTTGGATAGGCACCACACATCTTGAAATCTTATTACACACATCAGAGCATACACTGTTCAGAGCAAGCTGGTTTCCAGCACAATGAATGCAGAGTACTAAATATGAAGGCAATAAACATACAGCTTTCTGGGACATTTTTGAGCCTCCCTTCTCAAATAAGAGTTTCTGTTGTATTTCTTCAGTGGAAAAAAAAAAAAAAAAAAATCAATCTAGTTGCAGTGCAAGGATTTGCAAAAGATCAAATTTTACTGCCTTATCCCTAACCAATCCAAGCTTGTTGCAATGCACAAGCAGAACAAAGACCAGTGTTTTTAAAGCACACCCAGACAGTCCGTTGGCTCACATTAGCCTCATCTCCCACACTCCTTGGTGTCAGTACTCCACAAAACATGGAGCAGTTGAACTTTTCATAAATACATTTACCACCCTATTGGTAGCATCATAACAAAGTTTATGGTTAACTCTACAGATACCCTGCACTGGAAGCTCTCTACAGGGTTAACTGTTTTCACATGTGTTAGAAGCCAAAAAAGTATTATGGAAGAAACGTAGTGGGTAATATTTCAAAGTTTTACTCCAGGACAAATTCTGGTCTTAGCTGTATCAATATCAATCCAGCATAACTCCAGTGAAGGTGTGCTGATTCAGACTTGCTCAGTTCTAATCAAAATTAAATACTGTGCTGAATTTTATTCAGAGATTTCATATTCCAAACCTATGCAACTTTCCCCCCCTACTTTTGCAGGCTAAAGAAACCATCACCCAATGCAGAAGGAAGCAGGCAATGACACACTTCAGTTATGATTGACAATAATTAGTAGAAGGGAGTTGAGAGGTCCTATTCTCCCTATTAGCACACCATACCCGTTCCACACTCAGCACCCTAAGTTTCTCCCACATCAGACCATGCAACCACACCAGATCAATTTCCAGGTATAGATTTTAAAGCAAGATGCAGGGATAGCAGAAAGCATTTGGAGCATCGTAAACAAAGCAAGTAACTACCACTAGCTCTGGGATTAGTAAACCAGAATTGGGTGTTCAAGCTTTGCCATTAGTGTCAGGCAGCAGGCTCTTTCAAAGTGTGCAGGCAGAAGACAGGTGCTATGTTGGAAGGCAGCATGTTGCTCCTATGAACCTAAGAGGAAAGGCTACCAATCAAGATAAAATGTGAAACCTTTCTTAGGATTATATTTTCTTTTCTGCAAGAGAAGAACCTTTAAGAAGAACCCACAACCTTTAAGTGTTAAGGGGTTTAAAGTTATAAAAAGTAATTCTTAGCTTTCCCTTGCAGTTCACGTATCATTATACATACACTGTAAATTGAATTTTATTGAGTATGGTGCCCACTATGGTGTGCCTTGGCTACAGCTTATGTTTTACTGATAGCCAAATGGATAGTTACTGGCTTCATTAAGTGCCTCCAACACAAAATAATTTTTTATTTCTGGTTCAGTTTAATTGAAGGTCGTGCTCAGGTTCCAAAGGAAATAAGGATGAGCAGCACTTGCCCTGGGGTTTGATAATGCTGGTCAACTTCCACCAAATAATAAAAAAAAAAAGTTTCCAGCCCTATTTGTTGAACTGTGACCCTTTTGCTTTCTCCTTCCTGGAACCATTCCTGCTGTCTTTCTCCAAATAACTCAGCTGTTTATTTAGCTGAGAAACTCTCCCAGTAGCATGGAGCAGTTTCTCCTCAGCTGGTGGGTGACATCATCCTAATGCCTTTCACATGAGAACAGGCCGCACCGTGACCGCACGTAACGTGGCCAGGTCATCTTCCTAGCTGGGCAGTGTTAATCCCCATGTCACGCTAAGACCCTTAATGCTTCCACTAGACTTAGCAAAGGAGCTATTCATCCAGCGTGGCCGGGCAGCTGGTCCCCCCAGAGGCTGACTGGGTTACCTGCCTCCCAACATGGCTACCGTGCCCCGTCAGATAGCGGCCTTGTCACGAGGTGGGAGAGAGAGAAGAAGGCAAGGTTGTACCTGAGCCTATTGTATGTCCAACGGAGTCAAAGGAAAGAACGACTGAATCTGTAACACAAGAGTACAAGTTCATTTTCCCCTTTTTCTTAGCACCATCGCTGTAACATTTTCTTGTTATTTTACTTTAATAACTCCTTATGCTCCATTCCACCAAGAAACACAAGAACTTCAACAGCCAAACAACAGGCACCCAGTAAGGCAGAGCACTCGAGAACACAACAAATCATCACCCAACGAAGTAGTTGTAATTTATTAAAAATTATTTCAGTCTATGCCTAAGTAAATAAGTTTGGTTGACCTTGCCAAAACTGAACCATAATATGCTTTTCACTGCTAGACAGCAGAGTTCAGAGTTCTTTCTTATCGTATTTATTATGAACTTTTTGTCCCCATTTAGGCACTTCATTATCAAGACCAGCTCTTCCTGACACTCTGCTTGCTAAGCCAAGTACTTTGTGCTTCTTGCCATTCTCACCGTAAGGCATGTTTTCCACATCTTCATAGTAGCGGCTCTTGCATAGACACATTTCAAGTCATGGACATCCTTCACCTATATGCAACAGGTGTGAAATATCCAAAAAATACAACCTCTACTTGACACCCTTTTATTTTGCCATCTGACGAGCACATCAGCACTGTTAGCCATGGTCACAACAGCAACTGCTGCTCACCAGCTAATTACCAAGACTTTTAGTCACTGTTATGTATGATGGGACAAATTGTGCTTTCTAGTTCCTAGTTTTTAGATAAAAAACTTCAAATTTGGCCATGTAGAAACAAATATTGCTTGCTTGCATCTAGCTTACCACATGATTCAGCCTCCTTTATTGGGCATTCATTTTCCTCATGTACTACTCCACAGCCTAGAACCCATTTGCAAGATTTATCAGTAATGGTTTGATATTCTGCTCCACCAAGTGGAGCTGCCATATGGTACAATGCTCAGTGCTGGTTTTCTTCCAGTTTTATTCTTGCTAGAGATAAAGTAACAATTGTTTTGGTAGTAAGCTACCTGGTTGGCCATCCTTTTTGATCCCAATCCCAAACCGAAGCAGAAAGTCCGTGGAATTCTACTCCACCACCACCAGAGCAAAATCAGGCCCAGAACTTAAAGACAGCTTGCCAGTGTGCAAACACAGGGAAGAACAGACTGCTGTGATAGCACTAATAACTATGAAATGAAAAGCTTTAAACTGGCACAGCAACTAATTGCAGAACTGCCTCTCACCTTCAGCTAAATGAATGGACTGAATTCCTCAGTTTCTCTTCACAATTTAGGCCTTGAGCGTAATCACACCACTTGCAACATCACAGCAGCTGCCTTTGTGCAAGCCGTTAGCGCAAGGCAAAAAACACTATCACGATCAGATTTAGCACTCTGGAAGGAAGTTAAGCTCCCAACAGCATCACCTTGCATTTGGGCAGGTGACAACTATCGACACTGACAGTTATCCCAATTCAGCTGACAGTAATTTGACATAGGACAAACCCCTGGAGTTTTCTATACTGTATTTCATCCTTGTGCTCATTTTCCAAATCTTACAAATTCAATAAAGTGTTCGTTTCCAAAATCAACACAGTAAAACCATTCACCTAAATTGATTTAAAAAAAAAAAAAAAAAAAGTTTTTTAAAAAGGGTCTGTTCTGTCCCAGACCCAACACTGTGGTAGTAACATTAAAAAAAATACGAAAAAAAAGATTACTAGCTTCAAAACCTATTCCAATAAAAATAAAAATCCATCTGGACTTAACAACTGTATTTCCTCTTTTGGGAGTGAAATTCAGACATCTTTATATTATTCTAAATAGCAAGGGGTTTTATTCTTTTTATCTATGTTAAATTCATCTGCCATCAATTAATTCTGAAGTATCTCTGTGGGGCTCTACTTGTAAAAAACTGTTGAGATTTTTATCAACATAAAATATTGCTTTGTAGTTAATGCCAATCTTAAATGCCACTCATTTTTCCCAGTATATTTTGCATTCAACCACTGGGCGTGAAATGTTAGGACCTATCTAAGAACGGCTGAAAAGCGTTGCAAGCCCCATTTTTGGGGGCTGCAATAATTGTATTTATGTTTCAGTTCCTTAACTGAAAACATTAGCATCCTCCCACAAACAAACACGACCAGCAGAGTAAGGATGCGAGCTCCCTTTTCCAATTCTGTCCATGTGACTATTAGTTTCAACACCAGATTCACTGTGAATAGGCTGTATTACAGTCAGCCTCCCCAAACCACAGATCTTTACTAAAACACAGTGTTTATTTCTGGCATTAATGCTTCAGAAAGAAGGGAATAAACGTGGAAAGGGCTGAGAGGATAATCATCATATCACCTTTTCTCCACCCAGATAGCTGTTCGCATGCAATGAAATTAAGTGCTACAGGTGATTTTTGTAATAAACTGATGGAGATTTGATAAGCAGTTGAGCTAAGCCTGATTTATTTGCAAAGACACCGAGTCCTGCTTCTGCAAACACAACAAGAATAGGCTTTTTGCCTCCAGCTTCAAATCTCTTCCAGACATCACTCAGTTCAAAGTCCTCTGGGCTTTCTAGACTTTTTTTTCAGAGGCAAAGTGGTTGCTTGGCCTGCACAGTGCCTTCCCCCAAGCCCCTGAGCCCATTCTGTCTTTCAAAGGCAAATAAAATTTAACAAGACACGATGTAAAACATACCCACTTACACGCGCCCTTGGTCTAGGTGCCAAGAAGTGATCATGTCTGAGGGAGCAGCCTCTGATGTTTCAGCTACCTACTTCCATAAGGCAGCTTAAACGTTTTTTCTTCTACCTTCCCAGCTGAAGAGCAGCCTTCATGCTCAAATCATGAAACCTGACACCCAATAACTTGCCAACATGCACAGCTTAAGGCTGCACACACCATAATGCCAGCCTTTTACATCTGTTTTCACGTTAGCTTCAATCTTTTTTTCGGTAGCTAGAGCAGAAAAAAAAAAGAAAAAACACAAGAAGATACAGCATAAACCAGATGTAATCCTGGATCTGATCCAAACCATCAGAAGAGACAAAGACAGAAGAAATACTTATTTAGAAGGCACTCGGTGCCAGGAATAACAACATCTGAGACCTCGCCAGCCAGACAGCAGAGCTGCTTTGGGTCACCTTGGGTCCAAGCCGCTGTGGGACCTCTATGTTGGGTCACTTCCCACTCACCAGCCAGCTACAGCACCTGAAATCAGCACAAGGTGTAAACCTGCTCCACCACCCCAAGGAAACCAGGGTTGGCCGAGCTACCTGGATTTGCTCCACCACAGCTGTTTCGGGCTGTGGAGTGCCACGCGAGAGCTCATGGTGACAGACCCAATACAGGATCCGCCTGGTTTGGGAACCAGGAGTTCCCAGACAAACTGCAGACAGACCCAGTGCTGCTCTGGGAATGGATTCAAACTCCAGTCTGGGTGTACAGCTGAGCTTGCCTTTGAAGGAACACAACTGGATTTGCACAGTTCTGCCCTGAAGTCAAAAAAATCCTGCAAAACAGAGATGTCTCCACTTACCTGGACCACGTAGTACCTGTGCCATAAGTCACCCAGGTACGAGGGCTGACTGTATTTCTAGGTTAGGGTCTCCCTTCAGAAGTCCCTGACCCCTCAACTCACCTCCTCACATGCTCTTGGGTGTCCTGCAAATCCTTCCCCCTATTTATTTTGTTATCCCTGAGCTTCTGACAGCCTGGATAATGCTACACCACCATCCCTTGTCCTCAAAGAGGAAAGAAATTATTCATCTTGCTGCATACAGCGTCTAGGTCGAGGCATTTCTGGACAGCATACAACTATCTGACCACTGTCCCTTACAGGCTGCTGCACCTTCCACCACTGCAGCCTCCTAACACCTACATCTGCAATGACAGAAAAATAAATGAAGATCTGAGTCTTCATAAAGGAGTGATGATCCTGACCCAACTGTAGAGTTTGTAGGAGGCACAGAAACAGGATCATGCTGGAAAACCTTAAGTTTATACACCTAGAAAGAGCTACAAACACCATAGGATAAACACCCAATATCCTGCCTGGGTACTGCACTCTGCAGAGATGTGTGGAATCAGCTCTTAGAGCCCGATCTTGTGGACTTACTGAACCCACATAAGAGCAAATACACAGACCAACTTCCAGTGCAAACGCTTGTCCTTGCTTCAATTTCATCATTGATGGAAACGCTGCATAGAAAATGAAAATCCACGGTGGCAACAGAGAATGGTGGTGGCAAATATAATCCATGTTTAATAAGGAAACAATCTGTAAGTTTACTTAAGTGGTGTTTCAGAGTTTCAGCAAGGTTCTTTACAGCTTCCCTCTGAGAAGCCACTTTTTTTCCCCTACAAATTCTCCCTGCAAGGATTTGTAGATACTTGTCTCATCCTATTGAGAACCAACAAAGTAGAACCAATAAATTCTTATTCTTTTTTTTCCTCCTTCATATAAAAAAAAAAAAAAAAAAAAAAAGAAAAGACTTTAGCAATAAACAGACTTCCCTGGCAAAAAGAAAAAAAAAAAAAAAAAGATTGCGTGCTGCTTTGGAAGTGGTCCTGAGAAACCACAAACCATTAGTCCCAGAGGAGTTATAAGAGTTTAATAATAAAGGCTTAACACAGCCTCAATATCACATGCCATTACAGTAATACGCTCCACAGAGCTAGCCAAACAGGGAATACAATAATACAGAGCAACATAAGGCTGCAATTTGGCACATCCTCTTACAGAGCTCAGGCTCTGAGGTCTGCATTGATTTCTTGTATGCATGATCACTTAAATTTCCCATTCCATAACCCTGCTTTCCAGATACGCTGATCGACTCCTACAGAACTGCAACCTATATTTAATAACATGTAATGTGATTTTCTGCCTCCAGAGCTTGACCTGAGACCAGATATCCTGCAGAGCTCCACCACCTGCACTGGGGATGGCAATTGCTATAACAACATTAAAGAATAAAATCCTGATTGAGAGTCAGAGTGAAAAGAAAGATGTTAGGTGCTTCTTTTGTAGCACGGAATGAGAAGACTCTCCATTATAAAAACAGGTCTGTCATTCAGCTGCCTCCCTTTTTCAAGAGAGATAGGATCAAATGCCCCGTTAGCCATCAGAATGTGTTTTCTATTTAAGGGCAACTTTCTGTGACACAAACTGCCTATACTTAAGGTGCAAAATTCTTCATAACTTAGAGAAAGAAGAGGACATAATTACAAAAATTATCATCATATTTCAACAAGTCAGAAAATGAAGCTCACAAATGCAGTGCCACTCTCAGAAAAGATACTACTGTGGAGATTCTTTTGGCCAGCTGACCCATCTCAGAGCACCTCCTGCTCAGAAGGAAGAAGTATTTGGAATAAAGTCTTATCATATCTACACAAACTCTAGGCAATTCTTATGTCCAAGGATATGAAGGGAATTAAATCATTTCAGTTCTACTTCCCAGAGATACTGCATAGATAAACACTCTTCCTCGGATTTTGTAAAACACAACTTCATCTTGACAAGAACAAAGATACTGTTTTCAAATTCAGATTAAGTACCAATACAAAAATAAATCCTGTCCAGTGTGCGACTATTAAACAAAAGACCAAATTAAGACACCAAATTAAGTACTTACAAATGTAGAGGCAAAAATAAAAGCCTCGATGTAAAAATGAGAAACTTGTACAATGTTTTTCTTTCTTAAACAGATAACAAGTACATCCTTCTAATTTCCCAAATATAAAAGGAAGCATATTTTGTAAGTTATTTCCTGATTGTTACAACGCTGCCTGCACTTACAAGTTACTTGACAGGTTACCCTTCACTTCCTAATTCTTCGTTTTACTCATTGAAGACAGGTTTAGGAAAGGCCAAGTCACTTATCCAGTCTAGTAATAGATTAGTAGGACAGAATTTATCAAGTATCCTGTTTTGGCAAAAATGTTTTGCCTCCCACCTTATTTATTCTGTTTTACTTAGCATTCTTCTACAGCACAGCCAATTTGGATACTTCTGCACCTTTCTGCAAACACAGCGAGATGGCTCTGTCTTAGGACCACTAGTCAGTACAACATCTCCACTGCCACAGCCTCAGGGATGTTCTGAGCTGCTCAAGTTCTTTATTCAAAGCTCAAGGCAGTAATTACGACACCCCTTGTGCACCACTTGTCACAGCATCAGTGGAGGTGAGAGAACATACACAGGACTGCCCTCACCAGTCATCTCAGCTCTGACATAGGTACTCCGTGAAAAGCAGTAGGTAGCATTCCCATGCCGACACACCACAAGAAATTACAATTGCAAGCATATTGTTTGAGCAGGTATCCTAACACCTACAATGTGTGAGATGAGGAATATCAAGACGAGACACACAGCACAGGCACCACTTTCTCATCACAGCTGTGCACGCTAACAGCAGTAACCGGAGGGGCTGCGAGTTTTGGCAGGCAAACCACACGAGCAGTTTCTGCTCAGCGCTGTCTCCAACTGATAGCAGCCCCGAGTTCGAAGTTCAAACCTATTCCCTTTATAGGAGGGGAAAAGTCACTCAGCAACAGGATGAATCTTCAGCAACAGGAAACATCTGATTGTAAAGAACATTTCCAATGAATTCTGGATTCTGTACTTTAATAAACTGCTGGCCTTGTTTCTATTACACTAAGTTTGGATGCTGGCCCTCTGTGCCACTAGTAAAGAGACAGGGGAATGTGCTCATGCTAAATCCACGTAACATAACCTGTGGGGGAAGATGCACCCTAATTTGAGAATAAAACAATGAAACAATTTAACTAAAATGGAGAAAAGTAATTCTGAGGTAAATATTAATTCACTTATGTAGTTCATCAAGTTGAAAAGCTTCTCTTTTTGTTCTAGCCAGCATCTCTTTAAACACCATCCTCATTTGTGTAACACTAGCTTTTTTAGGCATACAGTACCCAGGTGCTACAGCAGGCCGTGCAGGTTCTCCCTCCGTTTCCATGGCTGACTCAAGGACACCCCCTTCTCATAGACTGATGACTCCATGGCCACGCCTACAGCCAAACCCTCACTCCTTGCTCATCAGATTTGCTCTTTTTGGCTCCCACCTGGCATGGCTGGGCTCCTTGTGCCAGCTGGACATGGAGGGGTCCAGAACCAGGTGTGGGCTCTGCCCTGGGCGCCCCTCCTCAGCTCTCCCCTTCGGCAAACTCACAGCCAACCAAGAGCACAACTGCACTGGGTCCTATTGTGGTAACTCTACAGCCCTGAACAAGTCATTGGATGAAACAGTTTCTCATGTGCTGAAATAAACAGCCTGCTTTTTCTCCAAAGAGCCTCGGAAAAAAGGCTTAAGAGCAAAGAATGAATATAGCTAAGTATCATCGCTTGTCTCAGTAATCTTAGGTGACACCAAGATCTACCGGTTACACTGTGAACTGCAGAGCAATCCTCCATCAGCTCTCAGCATCCTGTCACTTAATCGTGTGCAACTATGGGATAGGTCTTAGGGATATGCTGCCCGAAGGACCTTGTACGATCTCCCTTGTGAGTTTCATGGAGCATCACCAACTGACACGCTTGCTGTGGTGCTCATCATCCCTTTTCCATCAGGACATTTGTAATGAAGTGGCAAATTAAGTAAACAAGAAACAATGCTCATATTCCAAACAGATGTATTTTTCAAACGTTCTGAGCATTCGATTTTCTTTATTCCGCAATGAATGAACCGAATGAAAAGATGTGGCGTCCTGCGCCAGCTGGCAAAGGCTTCAAAAGGATATTACATTGCGATTGTCTTTGGTGGTGCCCAAACAACTGTTTAATAGCAGGAAGTGCTGATATGTTTTGCTTACAATGACAGTGTTTGTTTGGATCCGTGACACAACTTTGCAACGCCACGACCAACACAACCAACCCTGGGCACGAGGATGATGCACTGCTTTGCTCCGAGCACGTGGGATTCGCACCTCCTGGGTACCTGCTGCGTCTGCCTCTCCCAGGGGACTGCCAGCTGCCCCGGCCTCACAGGCTGCTCTTTCCAGATGGGATCAGAGATCCCCCAGATGCAAAGGGAAAGGGGAGACCAACGTGGTGCAGGAGTTCAAAGGGAACATACTCGCCTCCGAGGAACACGACACTAGATGCGGTACAGATCTACTGTAGAAGGTCAGGAAAAGAAGCAAGCCAAACTGCACCAATAAAGCTGCTATCCGAGAGGTTCTTCTCTTGACAGGGAGAAACCGTTTAATGAATCCCAAGCAGTTTCTCAGCATTTTAAGGAACTCAATTATATTTATTGCATCATCCAAAGCCAAGTCTTATATTTTGGTTTCAATTATTACTGTAGCACCAAGAAGTCACTCATACACCCAAATTCCAAAGTGGGACATGCTATAAATTACAAAACAGTAAGACTTCTCTCTTCTAAGCTTAAGAAGCATGTGCAAGGCAGAAAATGGATACTGGCAGCTGGGAAGTACGCAGGAACAAATGTGAAAATGTGGTTCAAGAATACAGCACCAGCTCGGTACAATAACATTCTGTTGAGCATCAGTGGTTGTATCAGACTTTAATCACAGCAATATGAAGCAAAGCTGTATTTTGTTTCTGAGTAAAAATATCACACGGGCTTTTAACCTTAAATCATAGTCCAGTAATTGTACTAATGACGGTGCCTTAAACTTACAGATACTCTCACAGCTTTCACAGAGCTCTGGGAGGCAGCTGCACATTATCTTTGTTTTACATACAAAAAAAATACCTACATGCAATCTATAGCAACTAGGACAACAACTATTTTAATGCTCTGGTCTTGTTTTCATGCCTACTGGAGCCGTTCCACCATTTTTTCCCTTTGTCCTCAGCATAGAAAAAAAAACCTTTTTCTGTGTTGGCGTTTCTGAGCTAGCTCTCAGAAACCTCCCCTTCCTCAAAAGCAATAACCAGTGCTCCAGAAATATAAATACTTCCATCAGGAAACTCACATTCTTGGGTTTGTTTGAAAATGATCTACTACTTCGGATAGTGAGCCAGTGGTCGAAAGCCTCCCAAAACCTTAAAGCATACATCTGGCCCGGCTGCCAAAATAACTGCCAGCAAGTCCATATGGACAGCTTTACCATGACACTTCTCATCTCTCCTGTCTGCTCACAACCCAAACAAACGGCAGGAGGGAGTAAGGTACGAGAGAAGTGCCTGGGCGCAAAACAACTCCTGCACAGAAGTGCTGTATGGGCATCTTCTCTACAAAATGGCAACGTCCTACTTTTGCATTACAAGAACAGACCAGACTACTTATTCACATGGAAGGTGATAATAGAGAAAGAAATGTTGGACTGATTTTTCTCTGTTGCTTTTTTGCCCCCCTAGTTTGGGGACAAAAATACTGTTTTGTTTTTAAACAGGACCACCACAACTGATTCCAAAATCTGAAGAGGCTTCTGGCCCATCAAACCCTAAAACTCATTAAGTTTCCAAAACATGCTCTAAAATCTGCATTTGAGAGGTCCTACAAGGTACATGAGTTTAGAGGTAATTGATATATAGTGAGAGATACCAAGCATGTTTTCTTTCAAAGTCCATGCTTTGAAGAGCAGCTTGTGTGACTCCAGCTTCTCTTTACCTTGCAGCCACAGCAGTTGATCTACACAGGGCATTACCACCACCAAAAGCTGCACGATGTCCTCAACCATACACCGACACATGCATCTGAAATCTAAATGTTCCAGAAGTCATCTATGCATCCTAGAAGGATGCCAAAAAAATGCTATGCTGTTCCTTGAGTATCTGACTATGAAACTCCCATATGCAGATGGGAATAACCCCCCCCCCAACTGTAACTCTGAACAGTGCATATTCAGATTTTCACTTCCTATTACCTTCTTTTACAGAAGTGTTTGATTTGAGGAAATTACTTGCTTCACCAAAATGTCAGAAAAATAACCCTGAGATGGACTGGATACTGCCAGCAGGTTGTTTCCATGTGCTGAAACTGCAGGACAGTGAAGAAGTTATTCAAACAGCAGCAGCACGAGAGGAAGTTCATCATCACATTACCTAGTCCCTGGACGAATATAGCTGGAGATTATCTAAAGAAAAAGTATTCCTCCCATCACACCATGTATAAAAGTACAATGAATCTCTTTAAATTAAGACTTGGCAGCGAAACAATCCAGTGAGAGAACAGATTTGAGGGCACACAGAAGGTCAAATACTAAGAAACATTGGTTCCAGTCTCAGATCAATGGAAATAAACTTCTAAGCACCTAACTAAATTTCACAAGTTTGTGAAACCAAACACCTACTCATACATTTTTCTTCCCATCTCTCTAAAATGAACACTAGAAATGTCAAGGTCCAAATCATCAGATGTGCCACAATTCAGTGTTGTCACTCGAACACCCATGCTAACTTTGCTCTTTAGAGCAGCCACCTAGACTTGGAGGACTTTTGGCACCCCTGGAAGAGCAAACAAACACGAGAAGCAGCAACAAAAACCCGCACCCTGGATCAACAGATGACTTTAATCTACCCATCAACACAAAGGAGCAGCTTGCTTAAGAACAGTAACCAAGCATCCAGCAGTACCAGCATCACTGCAACATCAAGTGGTTTTGACATAGTTAATGTGAAACTGCCAACTCTACTTCATCAAAAGCTGCAACTTCAGGAATTGAGAGCTGCCAGCACCCATTCTTAGAGGAATCCAATTTCCACAAAGAAAACCCATCGGGATCTCAGGAAGACAAGCCCTCCACAGCATTCCACAACAGACCCCATTCCCCATTAGCATTTCCAGCCACCTGCTGATGTACGCTCCCAGCCAGACTTTCATAGACTCTCTGGGATTCACTAATTTTAGAGTTTCACTATTCTTGGATTACTCCACTAGCAGAACTCCTCATAGATGGCAACAGTCATTTTATTAACCTTATCCTAAAACAGCCGCCTCCTCTGCCACAATTGTACTTGACTGGCAAAGTAACAGCTCAACACTGGCAGGTCTGGGATCAAATCAGAAAACAGCCTCTTGGTTTGTGATAAACCAGCTACATTGGCAACTTTTGGCCGTAAGTTTGATTGAAATCGCCTGCACAAAAGAACAGCTGACAGGAAAAGGAGAGCGAGCAGCAAGCAGGGCATCCTACGAACAAGGACTACTGCAGAATCCTAGGGCACCAGGTCACAAAACACAAGGGTCTGATCACTAAGAGAAAACAAACTGTATGTTTCTACATGGCTTAAGCTGGTGGTTTTTAAAGCCTGGGGTTGGAGTGTGGGGGAGAGGGTTCATTTGGTTTTGCGAGGTCTTTAAACTTTAATAAAAGAGCATCCTTCTCAGCCTGAATAACCTTGACATTCTTTCTCAACCCTACTAAAACAAACATGCCCATGAGATCTCCCAAACCAAATCAAGTAATGGCAACACTAGCCATAATAGATGTTATTCAGTGCGATATACAAACCCTCACATTTTGAGGCCAAGGTCTCCATATGGAGAAATGTGAGCCAAAAGCTGGATTTAGGGCCAACTTCAAAATTGCACATATGGAAGGGAACTACAACCACCTTAAGATCCTCACTGCATCCAAGCAGGCAGTTATCACCAGCTCCAGGCCCACAGACATGTGAAAGAAGGAAATGAGATTTATCAGTTACAGCAGCCACTTTCTCACAGCTGGTTTTAATTAAGCTAATTTGGGGGTAGTGACTTATAGCAAGCAGAGCATTCTCAAATCACTTTGCAAGTCTTTTTGCCAGCATTTCACCAGCTGTGCTGACCAATAACACTAACTAGGATGTTGTTCTGCAATTGTCTGAACTACGGCATTTAAGAGTGGGACATGCACCCCTCTGAAATACCACCCGATAGTGCCACTGTTTACAGTAACAGGGTATGGGGAGAAGATGCAGAACATGAAGAATGGTACTAGATGAACTCCACCAAGAAAACCACTCTGAAAAGGCAGCTGGATCCCTTGCCAGAATCCCATTATGCCTTGGACATACCTATGCTACGTGAAACTTATTAATGAACATATGGATATAGAACAGATTTTGGAACTGTAGGAACACAACCACCTATATAATTCCTAGGCTAATTGTGCAGTCAACTCCTCTAGACCAGTTTTTATTTTTTGGATATATACAGGATAGCTTTACCATGAAGAAATGCTTTGGGTTACACCGTGATCTCACACAAGCCAGGGCATAGTTAGACAGTGCAAATTTAAGCTGCATTTCCAGGCATGCCTAAGGAGATGGCAATGGATTTAGCAAGGAAGTCATTTAAATGACATCTATCTAGATGAAAGTTTTTCTAGGAAAACTCTGCATGCAGCAATCAGAATCAGAGAGACTAATGGCATCAGTACTAGCACAGGCACATAAGACCAAGAGACAGAACAGATCTATCAGTAAATATAACTTAAGAACACACCAAAAGAAAATACAGTCTTTTGAAAACACATTTACTCAGAGCTGTACTGTCTAGTTCACACGAGGTATGCATTTCAGATACAAAAAAAAATCTTTCATTGAGATGAAAGTGTGCAACCTAGCCAGCTCACCACAAATGCAGCCTGAGGCATTAACGCTACTGATGCTCAAGCCAGGGAAGTCACAGAACCAAGCTCTATGTCACAAGCAAGGCAAAGAAAACAAGGCATATAGCAGGATCATAACCTTGAGCTCCAGGAAAGCAGAGTTCAGCCTGCTCAGGGACCTGCTTCAAAGAACGCCATAGGATATGGGCTTGGAGAGAAGAGAGGTGGTGCAGGAGAGCTGGCTGATTTTGAAGGAGCAACTCCTTCAAGCTCAAGAATGGCCCAGCCCAGCAGCATGCAGGGAATTGAGCAAAGGCAGCAGGAGTCCTGCATGGACAAACAAGGAGCCCCTGTCAAAATGCAAACATAAAAAGAAAGCATGCAGAAGGTAGGGGCAGAGCCAAGCAAGCTGGGAAGAAAACATACACTGTGCTACCATGCAGGGACAGGCTTAGGAAAGCCAAAGCCTACCTAGAGTTGAATCTGGCGAGGGACAAAAAAAAGGGCAAGAAAAAGGGTTTCTATTGGTAAATTAGTAGCAAAAGGAAGACTGGGGAAAATATGGGCCTGCTGCTGAACTGGGCAGACGACCTGCTGGCAATAAAATAAAATAATATGCTGGAGAAATGGGCAGACAGAAGTCTCATGATATTCAGCAAAGGGAAACGTGAAGTCCTGCTCCTGAAGAGGAATAACCCTGTGCACCCACACCAGCCGAGTGCCAACCCGCTGGAAGTCAGTTTTGCAGAGAAGGACCCAGGAGTCCTGGTGGACAAGCAGTGGAAGGAAGGCGAGGCAGCATCGCGCCCTTGTGGAAAGGCAAGAGGGGGGATCCTGCTGGGGATCCCCCTCTGCAAGAGGCACGGGGACACGCTGGAGTGTGTCCAGCGCACTAAGGTGATTAAGGGATTGGAGCATCTGCCATGGGACAGGCTGAGAGTGCTGGGGTTGTTCGGCCTTGAGCAGAGGAGGATCAGGAGAATCTTAGTAGTGTGTATAAATACCCGATGGGAGGGAGTAAAGGTGGCAGAGACAGGCTCTTCTCAGAGGTGCCCAGTGAAAGGACAGGAGGCATGGGAACAAATTAAAAACAGGAAATTCTATTTAAATGTAACTAAAAAGTCATTGCACTGTGAGGATGAAGATAATTTCCAGAGGTGACTTCTAGCCTCAACTATCTTATGATTCAGTGAAACACCCTTGTTCTAAATCAGCATTATCTCGTGGTTTTAGTGCAAGTACTTCCAGCCACGTTACACTGATTTAGAACAAATTAAATGCAGAAGAGTCCAGCTAACTGCAAGAAAGACAAACCTTCCAGTCTGCCAATGGCATGATGCTGTGCAAAAACTCTTAATCAGCCTCAAAGTGAGAGCTGAGGCCTACAAGGAGCACAGGATAAACCCAGTGACTGTAAGGTTAGGGTTCACCTACAAAGAATTTCCCTTCCAACATAATGAAATGCATTGTTACAGCTACTATTTGAGCCCAGGAGCGAAAATCCAAGAATGATCCTGTTGAGGTCACAACTATTACCCATAATAAGCCGTTCTTTACCACGGGCTCTCCAGAGGAGCAGCCAGCTTAGCAGCATGCAGGCCGCAAACAACCATAGTTACTTCACCGGACCCAGGCAGTTTCTCTGCACTTGTTCAATATATTCAGTGTCAGTGACATCTCCTACAGCGACAACCTCCTCCATGGAATTTGGAATTTCAGAAATGTAAAAAACTTGATGTGTAAAGCAGCATTTCTTGACAGCACAACAAGAAATACACCCATACTTGGATTTCCAACAGCGTAAATATGTTACGGTACAGCTGGAATAGGGCAGTGACCAACCTGAAGACATTTTGCTCTCACCAGTATTACCAATTCCAACCTAAAATTAACACTAACCTCAAGGTGTACTTACACAGTACTTTGTCAACAAAGCAATAAAAAGGCAATTTTCACACCGTGTGGCCCAGCACACCACAGCAGCTCTCCACTGCCACATCTGTGCCAAGACAACTGCTCTCAGGGTAGAGGTTGTAAATTGGATCACTGAAAAAGTATGAGTCAAACACCAAGAATATCCCAGAAAAAGGCAAGTACACAGTTACTTACAGCAGGTTAGCCACCAAAATCAACATACCATGTAACTAAAACCCCAGAAACTTAGTTTTGGAAAGCTCAGGTCCTTTCCACAGAACTCAAATAATCTTTGGCAAAGCAGTAACATTCCTTAAAAGCGGGTCTTAAATAACTGCACACCTGTCGACATTCAAATAAAACAACTCCATGGTGAACAGAGGCCAGAGACTATGTAAGAATGTGGTAAATAAAACAGAAAAGGAATGATTGTTAAGGCTATTCAACAAGAGATGGAATAATAGCAGCTTTGTCCACAAATCATTGTTCTTTTTTTAATTTCATCTCCAGAAGAACAACTCTGCGCAAACCTGTCCAGCATAATGAGAGCCTCAATCTAGAGCAAAGAACAAAATCTTTACATGGTACGTAAGGAAAAGAAAGCTGTATAAGAAAACACATCTTTGAAACACTTTCTGTGGCAGCAAAAATGACGAGAAAACATTCATGCTGACCTAACAAAATTAACAGATTGTCACAAAATTACTTACTAAATTCATTAATAGATGGGGTGAAGATGGTCTTGATTGACCCAAAGATGACTAATAACATGCCAAGTGTTCCAATGACCAATATACCAGAAGCAGAAATATCCAAGCTCCATGCTCACACATCAACATTTGAAAAAACTCATTTTGTATCTTACAACAACAGTACCCTCTACTGTTACAGAGCAGAATAGCAAATGATGAAGCTCAGCCCTGACCATCATGGACACCCAGCGCAGGAACAGCTACCGAGAACATCTACATAGCTTTATCAGCTATCTAGTTTCCTGTCAAGATCTTCCACATTTGTTGGTTTCTTCACACAAGAGTCAGGTTTGGGGTTGGTTATGATGTACTGCTCTTTTTTTCCCCTCAATACCTTTTTCTGTGATTGGAAAAAAAATATATTTGCTTTATATATACATAAAAACTATCTTCTAAAGAAGACCAGAGACAGTCAACACCACAGCAACATCTTCTGGATCATTTCTGTGAAGCCAAAAGTAGCTTTCCAAGGGGCTTTTAGGTTTCAAAATTAGTGCATCATCCAACAGCCACACATCATAGAGAAGTCCAAACACTCAGGTTCTTCAAAAAGCAAGTTGATGACTACATCCCTTCTGCAAATGGCCCTAGGGGTAACAACACATGCAGACTCCTCTACTTCTGATACCTTATGACCACGTCCTAGCCCCATGCTGGAAGAGGGGTGCAGCATTACATTGCAGATTCAGCACAGCAAGAGAAGAAATGAGGGGATAGGCAGACAGTCCCTGAGCTTCAGCTTGGGATAAAGTTTCCAAACCCATTCACTGAAGACTATTTTGAGTGCGTATTCAACACAAGCCATGGACTTGAGGAGACACAGCCCTCACAATGCTGAGCTGATGATCTTTAGCAGCAGAGAAATTCAGAAAGTGGAAGCACATACAGCCCTTCTCAGGTCATGTGGAAAGCAAGGGGAAGTAGGAAAAGCACCGACTGTATGAGCATTAGAGGGCAAAAAACCTCCCAAGCCTGATTTGAAGCACAGGCATTCCATGCAACACCTGTACGAACAGGCAGCAAGAAGAGACACATAAGAGCATGGAACATTTAAACAAGCTTATGAGGTTAGTCAATGTCCCAGAATGAACTGTGGATACATACATTTCAGTGTGATCCAGAACTACACATCATCTGCCTTCAGAAATATTAAAATCCTTCTGTACAGAGATGAAGTTCTCTCCCTGTTGAGGGCAGATTTGATTCACATAGAATCACCAAATATTTCATCTGCAGTTCGCTTTTGGAGTTTTGCTTAGGATCAACTTAAAGATTTTTAGTTTAAAATTTTCCCTTTTAACTTTTTAATCTTGAACTTCCATTATTCACAAAGAACTCTCAAAGTGAGCAACATCAGAACAGAATCCCTTACCTTGTGAGTGATTAATCAATACCATGAAAAATCAACACTTTGAAGCATCTACCATTGACCAGATCTGGGCACCTGAAAAGGATTCTGCCATTCCTCAGAGGCAATCAATCAGGTATCTTAATCCTACCCTAGACGGTTAAAATTATATATCAAAAATCTACTCTCTGAATTCATCCAGGCTGAAAAGCACCTATTTGTCTCCTGTTTAGAATGTCTGATAAATAGCAACTGTAACCCATGGGCATGGAGGTTAGCTTTTCCTCCCTCTCAAATGGTTTCTCGTCTTTCCACTGGAGCAGACCCAGAACCACAGCTTTATACATTCCAGGGCAACAGCAACAAGACAGCCACATATACGGCAAGTATACAAAGACCTGAATCTTGGCAAGGGGTCATGGCACCCTTCCTGTGGGCTACAGTGGTGTTATGAGTTACAGTGAATGGCAAGCTGATCTGAATCAACACCGCAATACTGAGACCCTAATGTCTTTGCACTGAACAGTACGAACAAGAATATAACCACAACCTACATTTCCTACTCCATTCATACAAAGCCTCAAAAAAGTAAAATAATTATAGCAGTTTGGAGTACCACACTCCAAGAAACACATGGACAAATTGCAGGGTCTAGAAAAGAGCAGTAAGAATGATCAGCGTCTAGAAAAATTAAGAAAACAAGACTGAAAAGAAGACTATCAGCTATCCTAAAACACATAAACACATGTTGAGAAGGGGAGGAGGGTATTCACAAAAGCTCACCATTGACTTGATTGCAATCAAAATGATTTAGGGCAGACATGAGGAAGAATCTGTCTACAGGGAAGAATAATTAAGCACTGGGATAGATTGTCCAAGTTTCCATCATTAGGTTTTATAGAGTACTTCTGACATATTCTGGCATAAAATTATGCTAAAAATATTGTTTTTAAAGTCCTGGAGAAAGACCTCCTGCAGTTCTTTCCAAGGCTATTTTCTACAATTTCCTATAAAGGAAAATATTTTGAGTGGCCATTGTTAGAAAAAAAACACAACACACACAGCTTCTAAAACGAGTAGCAATATTTAAGATAAGATAATCAAGAAAATAAATATTACTAACGGCAGTATATTATTCTACAGATAAAAAAACCACCGGACAATCAGTTTACAAATTGAATATTTACTCAAGTACCTTAGAAAGTAACTAAACTGTAATACAAGAGGAAACTGCCTCGCAGTTCCAGCTCTCACTCTTGGTTGTTTCTTAATGCCAGTGAAGGAGCTGGGCTAAAAGGCAGAGCCCAGAAAACAAAAACGCCAGCTACTGGCACTGAAATACACAACAAATATTAAAATAACTGAAGTTTTATCAGTTAAAAATGAATTCTATTTTCTAATTGAATGCATTACCTACAGATTGGCTGTCCAAGACCACTATTCTCATTTTCAACATCAGGGCAGGGATAAGATATACCTCATAGCAGAAACCATATATGTGTATTTTTTAATTCAGCCCAAGTCTCAAGTCTCATCACAGCAACTTAACTTCATTCTCATTAGTACAATTGCCCAGCATTCATCCATCTAGAAATGTGAGGCATTTTAAAGCCTGCCCTTCAAGAGAATCCAAAAGCGTTTGCCTTGCTGCAGAAACATGAGGGAAGAGAGAAAATAAAAGCAATGGACTTGCTCCTGCCTTCAAGACGAGATTTCTGATTTACGTGAGCCTGCACGAGATCATAATCCTGGCTTGGAGAACAGCATCCAACATGCAACTGCACAGGATTTATATGCCATGTGATAGCACAACCACATTTCCCTTAACATTTTACGAGACCCAACAGCCATTCCAGAGACAAGGCTTCACACTGTACAGGATGTAAGAAGGGAACCACCCAGTAATCAGTGCAACATGCAGCCTTCTGGAAACATTCGTTCCAATAGCTCCCACTAGACAAGGACAAAGGAAATACTACAGATATATCCATTTTTAATTAAAATGCTTTGTAAGGTGTACACTGGCACATGCTAGGAGGAACAGATAAAAGTTATTTTAAGAGAAGAAGGCTTGAGGAATATACTCAGTTATCTCTTCTTTCAGTTAGAGTTGAGATTATGTTGTTTGTCACTGACCATTAACTTCTGTGCCTTGGAAACCTCACCGTTAAAGGACAACAAATAGCTTATGTGAAAAAAAAGAGACAACCACTACTGCTGGTGTGGTCGCTGCAAGACAAGGCAGTTACGAGCAACTGGATGAAAGGACTCAGAAGGTAGATGAAGTGGCAACGTGCCAGACTATGGACAACACACATCCTGTTGCACAGCTGAGGGAATGCTCTAAGTAGACTGCAGGGGTTTAAAATCAATGAAGAAATTCATGGGAGAGATTTAAAGAGCTTAGTGTGGATCCCTGACTAAAAAAAAAAAAAAAAAAAAAAAGCAAGACTACCTCAAAAATAGCTTGGAAAATAACATCTGCACTGTATGGGAAACCGCAGAACTAGACAGTCTTGAAGAAAGAAGTCCAGAAAGTTGAAAGATGACAGAATAATCAATACAAATGCTCACAAGTATTAGAAACAAATACAGGTACACAAGGGCAGCAAGAAGGGTGCTAATCCTTTTGGATGCAACATGCTGCCGTCACCCATCTCCCCAAAACAGGTTGCAAACCCAAATTTGCAATCACTTCAGTAAAGATCAAGCTTGTGTTCAGCACTCCAAATATCTCCACGTTTGTTGTCATAGACCAGGCATGCCCCTCGTTAACAGCTGGCAGCAGTGAAGTAGTTCAGATGCAGCAGTGCCTGCCCACGGGGAACCAGCAATCACATGCAAGCCTCCCTTGCAACCATCATCCTCACACCAGTCCTTGATATCTGATTACACAGCAGTCTGTGATACCCATCCTCTTCCAAGTAGTTCTTTGTTATTCTGGGCTCACTAAATAGCTGCTTGTCAAGTACGCAAAGGCTAAATTACTAGTGGTGCACGAACAGCCACTGCCTTTCCTCCCTGACTTTTTCATCTGTTGAGCTCAGGAGCTTCAAAACAAAGCCCTGATTATCTCGGAATACCCCACTTCTCACACAGCCTTCGGGACTTCACTGCCTACATAGATCACGTCTGCAGGAAGACAAGCAGACATATGGAGAACATTCTCAAGGCCCATACCATCCTGCGTCCTTCAAGGGAAGGAAGTGACGGTGGCCACAAGTCGCAGCTCAGGAGGTCCAGACTGGGCTTTAGGAAGAACTTTTTCACCAGGAAGGTAGCGGGACATGGAACAGGTTGCCCAAGGAGGGTGTCTGCTGCCTGGTTTTCAGTTCCTCCCTCTGTTCCTACTCCCTGAACTGTGACTGCTTTTGGACTAAGGCTCTTCAGAAGCAAAAAGCCTTTTTGGTAGCAACACCATTTCCTGTGTTGTTACTGCACATTCGTATCATCTGTTCAGTGTTAAGTGCCCCTTCATTCATCTGGCATTTCTTCAGCAAGCTCCAATATAGGCACCACGCACCTCCTGTACAACAAATGCACAATTAAGTGGCATTTGAAGCAGAAGATGAAATACAAGAAAGTACATAGAGTGATTTAACAGACATGAAGCAGAAAAAAAGAGGGAGAAACAAAACAAAACACAAAATCTTCTAAAAAACAATGAGCCCTCTGTCTCAATGCATCACGCCTGGTCTCTGGGGAGGGCTACAGACAAACAAGGGATTGTGCAGATCATCAAATACCAGTATGCTAACACATGACCTATGAGGACAGACTGAGCGAAGGAGGCTTGTTTAGCCTGGAGAAAACAAAGCTTTGGGGAGACAAAAATCACAGCCCTCCAGCACCTGCAAGAAGGCTGTACAGGAAAACTGAGCCTGGTTCCCAAAGTGTTGTATGGTGGGACACGGAAGCAATACGCGTAAGTTGAAGCACGAGAAATTCATCCTGGATATATGGAAAAACCTGTTCACAATTGAGACAGCAAGGCATTGGAAAAGGCTGTACCAAAAGGCTGTGAGGTCTCCATCCTTTGAGGTTTTAAGAACCTGAGCAGATAAAGACCTGAGGAACCTGGTCCCAACCAGTAATCAAACCCATGCTGAGCAGGACTAGAGACCTCACGATGTTCCTTCCAGCCATGGTCATCATATAATTTGCAAAGTCTTACTCAGTTCTTGAAAGCACCAAAAATTTTTCAAAGGAGAAAAAAAAAATCAAATAGGAGAGTATATTGCAGTTCTATTTGGTAAAAGAGCTCTTTTACCACTAAAACTGCAGTGACAGTGGCTAAACAGACCCAGAAAAATATATGGATATAAACTTGGGAGAGAGAAAGTAAGAAGATTCAGTTTTAAACAACAGAATTAACATAGAGACAGAGATTCTGCTCCAGAAATACAGTGCCCTTAGCTCAGTGAAAACAAATCAAGAAGGCACCAATTGATTGGCCACCCCAAATTACCTTTCATTTACTTCTCATAATCAACCCAAGTCAAAAAACAGAGTATTATTAAACTTTTTTTTTTTTGCATTTCAAAACAAGGTTATAAGAAAGTAACAGAGAAAATAAATCTCCAGAGTTAGTGTGATTTGGATATTTCCCACTTGTAACTTATTTCCCCAGCGCAATTCCAAATTTAACCCTGCTTTGCTAGAATAAACCTACTTCTACCTTCAAACAGATCTCACATCCATAGTTACCACATATGACTACTGCATTTTCTACCAGGATTTAAGCATTGACCACACTATGTCTTCATACTCACATTTTTTTTTTTTTTTTTTTTTTTTTACTAACACTCACTGCTATCCATTTAGGTCAATTTTACCAAAAGCTAATAGGAAAATTAAATTATTTCACCATCTTCTTTACTCACTTATGCTTTTAACTAGACTTAAGGAGTGCTTTTCCACGCACAATTAGATTGTGAAGCTCAATACCATGGGAAGACGGTGCCAGAAGCTTATATCCAGGTTTGAAAAGGTATTTCTCCTCAACTAGCAGAAGTCCTTTAAATTAAACTAGTTATTCTGAAAGTAACTGAAGTAACAAAGCATGGTTTCCTAAGAACTTCAGATTTGTCTGGATTTCCCTCCCTCTGCAACAACATAAGCAAGGTGCCCCACAACCTTGCATCCCTGCATGATGTCCCCTTACTCTCCCCAGATTCTTTGGGGAAATGCACAATAATTTCAACTGATTTTTAAAAAATAAAAAGATAAAAATCCAATTATTAGCATGAAGCTGAAAAATACCTTCTGAATAGGAGCAGCAGGAGGCAAAAACAAAAACCCGTTACAAGATGGGACTTGATCGGATTATGAAAATGGATACTGGCAACTGGATACGACAAATAGCCAAGTTCCTGCCAAATGAAGTTACTCTAAAAGCAAATGACTCTGGAGAAGGGTTTTTTGACTTAGTGTTTACTGAAGCTCACCCAGGGAATGGCAGGTGCCACTCTGTAACTGCACAAGAAAGAGGAACGCTGTGATTTCATTATTATTATTATTATTTTGGAAGTACGATTGACCCAGCACGCAAGAGCTTCGGGCACTGCAGAGCCCCGGGGAGGGGTCAGCAGCAGACATCTGCCGCCCTCCAGTGGTACCTGCAATAACCGCACGCCTCGGTGCACTGCTGCCTGCTCAGCCGGCTGCCGGCAAGGTTAGAGCGAACGGATGGCCTTAAGCACTTCAGCCTGCCTGGTACGGATCAAATCCAACATCTCCAAAAAGCTGGAGTGGGAGGGAAAGGAAGGCTTCTGTATTTTCACACTGGATCAGTTTCCTGTTCGGATCCATTATACGAACAAGTTTCCCAGCGTATCTGAACGCTTGCCAGCAGAGAGGGAGCTGCTTAGCCATGGGCTCAGCAGAAACTTTTCCATTACAGCACGTCCCAAATTCAATTCACGTTACCTCTGCTATCGTGTTATTTAGTCTTTGCAAAGATTAAAGCATCTAACAAAAAAAGTAATCAGAGGACAAAGCAAAAAACTTAATTCCTCAGGAAAAAAATAATAAATCACAGTACCACGTGCTACTTCCACTGAAGTGAGACACAATGTGCCTTTTTAAAAATCCCAGCTTATGGGAACAGACAAGTATAGGTCATGGGGAAAAGACCTGTTCACGCAGGAAGAGGTGACAGGGCTACTGCAGTTCCTGGTGCATCATCCGGAGCTCTCAGGGAGAGATCTGACAGCAGGTCTGACAGCAGATCCCACAAGCCTCTTGAACAATTTCCCACGAGCACGAACAACTCTGGGATCCCCCCAGCTGCCTGTTCCAGAGCACAAGCAGTAAAGCTGACTGCAGGCTAAATGCTCGGACAGCTTTTGTCCAGCTCTGACAGCCAAGCAACTGCAACGCATTAAGCAGCCTATCGTACAGATATTCCAAACTTCCCTTAAGCAGGTCCTCAAGAAGAGCCCATTATGAGATTAGTTAACATCATGAACCAGGACAAGGATGAAGAAAGCTTCTTATGGGGTAATTCCACTGCTGCAAAGGCACAAACAAACGCAGGACTGCTGAGCGAGGCGTGTTTATACTAAAGCAGCATTATGTCAAACACAGCGATTAATACACAACACCTGAGAGGGGCTTTTTAACCTTTTGGCTACACCACTAATCTTATATAAAATCAGCGCAAAGTAGCCCAAAGTTAAGCAATTATATTCAAGTGTGCAGGAAAGAAAATAAAATACCTCAGTTCTTTTTTATGCTACAACTATAAAAGTTACTGGAAGAGAGTGAAATACCTGGCATTATACAACAGCAGATTTCTCTAGTCCTTCATCCATCCTTTGAAGCAGGAAATGCAACTTGCATAGGAGAACATATCATAAAGAATACATAGCTCTGGTTTATGAGCTATTTTTGATTCTTGATTTAAAAAAAAGGAAAAAGTTTTAATAACTACATCAAGAAACTTAAAGCATTCAAAGGTCAGGATGCAGCAGCCTGAAGGCAGCCTCTTTGACTAGAGAGCATGCCACTATGTACAGGAGCACAAACTATTTATCAGATCCAAGACATCATAATTATAACACTAACTTAGTAAGAAACAGCAAGTGCAGCAAGCAGAAGTACTATAACATTGTATTGTGCAGAACCTTTCATATTTTCCTAATGTAAATATGGCCTATTTTTCAATAGGCAAGCCTCTCAGAAGTTTAGAAATATTCACACTACATCCTTCAATATGAAACACATTTAGAAAATTCAATCAGAATTAACTTTTTTTTTTTAAGAACTAGAATTCATTTCACAGTCTTTACACTGCATTAGCTCAGTCTTCTGCTTCTAATAAAGTACTGGACCCAAACACAAAAGGACCAATATAGAGAGAGAGAAACGTTGTAATGAGTCTCATTTAATAATACTAAAAGCCTTCCCAACGCTCAAATAAGGCACTTCTAAGCAGAGATTACAGCAACAGTGGTAACAAAAATGCAGAATTACTAATTTCCGAGCAGCATAATGGAGAACCGCCTATGCTCTATTTAGAACGTGACAGAATTGTGTGGGGCAAGTCTCAAAAGGCAAAAAAGTCTCAGCAACTAAATTCACAGTAATTAGATTTCTAATTTTACCCAGAGCATTAGTGACTGCTACGGTTAAAACTGCCTGAACTGTTCCATTATTCCCCACTTTTCAAAAGCTCTCATTTTCATCCTTTGAGCACAAATTCTAGAAGTTTAGCATGTGCCTGAACATTCTTTAAAAAAAAAAAAAAAAAAAAAAGTTTAAACAGAAGAAAATAGAGTTCTGTGCCTGAGTATGAAGAGCAAAATTAAACTTTTCCACTAGAAAAAATAAAAGAAAACACCAACCTACCTTCAAAAAGAAAAACGCAGTTGTGGTATTTATGCAGCTAGAAAGCATGAAGTGCTGTGCCTTTGATGTGGTGAATCTGAAGGCTGAAAACCCCAAACCAGCATTCACAACTGTTCAGGCACTTTCACAGAAGCATCTCAGGCAAGTTCCATGAGCAACTAACACCAGCCTCATCATCCCCTAATTACAGCACCTACATCAAGCCACCAGCACTGCCCATGGAAGCCATCACCTCGCCAGCTTTGTTACTGACACTACACTTTTAAACAGTGCTGTGTTTGTACAAATAGGAGCAGATAATCTCTGCCCCAAGCAAGCAACTTCAGCATATTACTGTTCTCTCAATCTAGCAGACGCAGAATGCATTAATACAGGAAAAGAAGCCTCCTTTGGCCAACTGGACGCTGGATGGAGAGCCTGGAGACCTTTATTCTATTCATAGCTCTGCCCTTGAGCTGCTGTGTGACACGGAATAATTTTACTTTCCTGTGCCTCCGCTTCCTCTGCCTTCCTGAGTGAGGTCTATTTAAGCTACCACCCTTCATCCTAAGAAATGTGTCTCAGTGCATTTTTTTGATTAGGATCTCTAGACACAATCGCAACTGAACAGCGATACTTACGTAGCACTACCGCTGTTATGACTAATTTCTGACAAAAATAAAAAAGATTTAATTGTACATATAAATTATTAAACTTGTCAACATTTATTTAGAGTAAGCCTTAGTGTGTGGGAAGCCCTCAGCTACTCCTGAGGTAGAAGACAGCCATCTCAGGTTCCAACATCTACTCGGGATATGCACGCAGAGCACAAATTACTTGCTGCTTGCTGCGTGGGTACACAGCTGCACTCCTCGGGAAGTGCAGAGGCATGCGACTCACAGAGCTGCACCTCGCGACCCAGCCGTACTGTCCTTGCAAGTCATCACCAGGCTTGGCTGGTGCCTTCCCTCAGCCTGGCACTGGGATGTAAATTCTGTTTCCAGCAGAAAAATGAGCTCTGGCAGCAACAAAAGCACCAAGTAGCTTGGCAGAAGACAACAATCTAGGAAAAATCTCTTCTCCAAAACATGCCTAAGACATGGTCAGAATCTGTACTAAGGCCATGGCCAGACCGCAGCAGAAACAGTTGTCCAGCTCGAGACAAAGCACAACCGGCCTCCTTTTGCCAGACGTTATCATCCCAACAACACCAGCAGAACTGATGTGAACATGAAAGATGCCCAAGGCCAGCAGACCTGTATTAAGGCCAGCAGAAAAAGTCCTTGATCTATTCATCAATACGAGTGATCTGTTCATCAATATCCACCAAAATCAAACGAGTGCTGGGGGGGAGCATCCATTAAGGCCAGTAATACTGGAAGGCACAACAGCCACTGCTGAGTCAGCTACAGGGCAGAGGTACAGCCTTCGTGTGCCAAGGGGACACACGGTGACAGGATGGAGGCAAGGCAGAGAATTGCTCACCAACCCCCAACAGTACAATATGGGGAGGAACCGCACGGCAGCTGAGTGAGGGAAGCCTGGGGAGAGGGGAGACACAAAGGCACGAACAAGGGACTCAAAAAGTGACAAGCCTGCCACCATACAGAGAAGCTGGAGCACCTGACTGCTTTAGGATGTAAAACTATCCTAGCGTAGGAGGATGGAGAAGTACTTATTCCTGCACCTCGCTTGCATACTTTGCTGGGAAGTCAACACTGGCTCATAACTAAAGCAGTAACTCGGGTTGAAAAAGCTATAGAAAGGAGACAGAGCAAGTGCAAGCACCACGATACAGCTGCTCCTCGATCCAGAGGTGCTCATGGCGCTCTGCTCTTCTGCCGCCAGCAACCTGCCCCTGGATCTAAGCCTCGGGAGTGTGCAGGGAGCTCTCCTCCTGCAGAGAAATGTTTGCTCCTGCCCTCAAGGGCTCCATCAAGCACCATTTCCCATTGCCCTGGCAGAGTTTTGCCCTGCACAGTTAAAGTTACTGCAGCACTAGAACTTCCCAGAGGGACAGCACGCTCCCTGGAGCAGCGTGGTTGTAAAGGATCAGAGAAAGATGAGGCACATATCCACCTAAATTCTTCAACCTACCTTGAGAAGCACTGCTTGAATTTTTTGCATTTTGTTTCTAACTTTCACAGACCTCCAGAGCCACTGCCCGTGAGCAGACGGCGCCTTGTGTGCCAGCAGCAGAGGGGCAGCAGCTGTGGGTGTGCAGGGCATCGAGCACAGAGGGCATGAGGCACCAGGAGCGCCCGCATCCACCTCCAGCCACAACCACCGCTGTGGAAGACCCTGCCATGACCTGAGCTCCAGGAATTTAGGCTTAGCCACGCTCCCTATTCTGGCAGGTTCCCCGGGAGCACAAAGTAAATTGAACAGCGATAACAATTTCTGGGCACCAAACCTATTTTTCAGCGTTCTGCACAGATAAGAGATCTGCCCACCACAGCTGGCACTCTGAAGTTTCTACTTTCAAGCTCAGTACAAGCAAAACATTTCAGCCCAACAGAAGAATTCTTTGAAAAATTAGGGTATTTTACTAGGTAACTGACGTTTTAACATTTTTTTTTTTAACATCTTTATGTCTAATAATCACCGCTGCCCTGGTAAGTTGCTTCCTATTTTGAACCCTTACCCTTATTTCAAAAGGGTATCACTGTGATACTCATATCTCTAAAGCACTGGAAAAGCAGCAAGAAGGTGCCTTAAATTTGTTGCTGGATCTGTTTTATTTGTTGCTGGGTTCATTTTATAAGACCTTTCCAACCATTTGTTATCAGTTTTGGTACAATAAGTACAGCATTAATATGGACTACAGAAGAGCTGAGTCAATAAACCGACTGTGCAGTTCCCAGTAACTGTGAACTCCTCATAACTCTGTGTCCAGTCTCTTCCCCTGTAAATAAAAGTTTTTAAAAAAGCAACTGTTTCAGGAAGCCCATGCTGCTGCAAAATACTGCCCAAAACAGTTCTCAACAGCAACTAATGCCCACAAGGTTAACATCTATCAGGCTTTTCAGCCTGAGGAGGAGCAGCAGCAGCAGCAACAAAGTCCACCGTAAAGAACAAACACCCCCCCCAAGGCTATGGCCACAGACAGCTGCAGAGCAACTGAAATAAACGGTCAGCATCACCATTTGTTTGTCACCCCCACCAACAGGGACACAGGTGCCTCGGAATCCCAGAGCAGCAAGTGATGTAAATGATGTGCTCCCTCATCCACCTAACCATAAATCCAGCCAGCTGAGCTCCGGCCACTTTCATCAGAGATTTACGCTCGCAATGCCAAGTTGAGCTGGCCCTGAGATGTTATTTTTGCAGGAGCACTCCTGCTCTTCTTTCTGCTGGCAAAGGCGAATAGGACAGTAACTCCCAGACAGAGGTCTGAACATGAAGGCAGTGCATGTTTTTCCCCCCAAAGGGGATGAGTTTGCCTCCATAGCCCGGCTGCTCACTGGTGCTGAATGTTTTTTAGCTGGTTGTCATTAAAGAATGGAATGGAAAGAAGTCAGATGTCAGGGTAAGCAAGATCCCCTCTCTTACAATAGAAGAAGTGACAACGCCAGTAACTCAAGCTACAACTGCTATAACCCTGCCACATACCATCACACACGGCAAGGCTTTAACCACACGAGAAAGGGCACGCACGTTGCAAACCCTTGTAAAAACATCAGTTTCTTCAACACATTTTTAGTCCATAGCACAAGAATTTACAAAAATACCATTTCATTTTGAAGGAGAGAAACCATACGCGAGAGGTACAAGTTTGATTGCTCTTTATTAATTTAGCCTTATTTGCTGTGAGACTGGTCTCCATGGAAATGCAAGCAGACGAAAAACCTGCAACCAGAAGTGAGTCAGTTTTGCCTGTTTATGTCTCCTCAGTTCCCATAGAAACAGATATTAAAAAAAAAAAGGAAGAAAAAGGATAAAGGTCCTGAAATACCTTCAGAAAAATCTCTTCCCAGAGCTTTATCTCTTTGGCTGCCTTTCCAGAATTAGAGTTGAAAATAACCCTGAGCAACAGATGACAGAGTAGTGACTTGATTTTGTTATGGAGACATCAACAGAAAATACCTGGGGATGTTTCAGAAGCCACATTCAAACTGAGAGCTCAAAATCTATAGTTACAAGTTGTATTAACTTGGATTTTGGCAGAAGTACCTGAAGTAGAGTGTATATTTTCAAATTAATTCAATGCTAATGTAGATACAAATACAATAGAGAATAGCAAAATACGGTCACACTGTCCTTGTCCAAGCGTATTTCAATACTTGGAGAGGCAAAAAAAAAAAAATGCTGCATTGGGGGGATGAGCCCAATATTTCCATAGCCAGAACATTTTAATGGAATCCTTCCTTCCTTACAACATACTCGTTTTTGCAAAATCAGCTATACACGTACCAGGTTAAGTAACAAACATCAGTATTTAATTTTAATGTGACCATGTTCCACCCTTCACAGCTCTGGGTTTAAAAAGCATTCCTCCAAGAAGATCAAGGAAACGCTGAGGCACCGTCAGCAAGGCTCCATCTCCATCCCACTGTCCAGAGATGCCGGGGCACCTTCCCATGTGCCGTCTCCTTCACAGTAGCACAGATACCATCTCCCTCCTCCTTGGAGCCAAATGTACCGAGGAATTGGAAAGGACAGGAGAGAGAGCTGTTAGGAAAGAGGCTGTGGTGCATGCCTCGGCCCTTCAAAGCCTGCCGCTATCACTATCATTATTAGTTAAGAAATCCCCGGCAACTCACTGTACGTAAACAGAGCTACGATTACCTGCTGCTGTGAGGTCCTTCACGTACGTGCAGGACAGCTAACCCTGACACCAAACTTATTTCCTTGCTTATCTCCCACCTCACATCATCAATTCTGCACGCTCAGCATGCCGCAGTGCAACCCAGCATGCGGAATCAGAAGGACTGCCTGTCCGCAGAGAACTTGCGGGAAGGGGTTTTCCTCTTACAACTACTACCAGAGACCAAAGCTGCATTATGGAAATCAGGAAAAGAGAAAAGAGAAATAAAATGGAAGAAGGAAAGCTTACCTCAATCCTAAACACTGCTCGCACAGTCCCAGCGATGGCCAGAACTCGCAGCCCTCCAGCACTCGCAGTGTTACACGCCTCTTTGTGCGCCAAACTGCTGCTCTGAGAGCTGGCAGCATCAACACACATGAAAAAGGCAAGGCTCAGGGAAAAACAGCCCATCGCCACACTCAGGACAAGGATAAGAGAGGGGTCATAGCCGCTGGCAGTTTGTCTTGAATGGAAGAAGCAGCTGAGCCTAATTCAATCTTAATTAGCTCACATTAGCCAAATTCAGTCTATTCCTGTCACAGGAAAGATAAGCCTGAGAGAATTAATTCATTTCAATTCCCCGTTGTGTTTTGGCACGGTGTAGAGTCACTCAGTAAGGAGAATGATCTCCCAAAACTCACAAAGGCACCACTCAAAGAGGGCAGATGTAAAGTTAGGCAGAGATGGTAAGAGAACCGCTGATGTGCATCTTTCGGGCTGTTCACAAGTGTAGCTCCCTTCTTGCAGGTGGCAGAAGTGGCAATAAATGACATACTTCAACTCCTCGCTTACTGTAGCAGCTGAACATGCATGCATTCACATCTCGGTGTGACCAGAGTCCTCATGTCCAAATAAACCCCTAGCAGCCACGTACGGGCATTTTCTTACACTTTAAGTGAACAAATCACTTGAGCACCAGTAAGCAGGTGAAGTACTTTTCACCATACTCTATGACAACTTTGATTCCTGTCCGGTGTTAAATACAGGTGTCAAGTTCTCTAAAAGCAGTCTCTAAAGAGATTACGAGGGTGTCAGATACCAGGATCAGCTTGCTTTCATGCCTCCGCTGGCACAAAGAACGGATTAGAGAGAAGACGTATGTGACCACTGACATCAAACTAAGTCACCGGTCACGTGAAAAAAAGGAAATAATTGAATGAAAAAGTGACACGCATAAAATCAATACTCTCGGATTATTAAACACCCAGGAATTAACAAAGCAAACTTCGTTTTGCCCTTTTGGAATTGAGCATTGTATCAGTCACGAAGAAATTTACAAGGTCACAGATTGAATACCTACAAAACAAAAGCACACGCAGCTATCAAGCACCATCTGCCTTGCGTACTGATGAGGCCCGGCTCCCTTTGGATAAAAGGAAATATAATTGCAGCTTTATACGTCATATCACGTTACAGGTGCTCAAGGAGGCCTAATCACGGTTAAATGAGCAACCTCAATTCTGTTATTTGTTAACTCCCAAATGCTTATTTATAGAAGCTTAACGTTAACTCCTCATCTCGAGTTTCCCAACATAGGATTTTAAACTTGTATTTCAAGTCTGCATAGGTTCCTCGTGTATAAAATTACATGACAAACAAAACCTTTTTCGTACAAACAGAACTCTAACGATCAACTGACAACCGCTACCACCTTCACTGCTTTCAAAAGCAACCGTATAAAAATTGTCCCTCCTACGTCTGACTGCTGCTTACGCTAAACGTGCAAGGAGCTTCATGTGATATTTAAGACAATCCATGAAAGCCTCTGGAAGAAAAGGAACGATGGTAGAGTGCACACCAACTGGGACAACTGACAAAGATCGATAAGCTAAAGCTTAAAGCTGGCATCACTGCTCTGTACCTGTTGAAGGAGCTTAATGCAAGCACTGCAGTTTCCAGGACTAAATGAAGAACACATTTAAAACAGAAGATTAAAATAAAAAGTAGACATACACCTAAGAAAAAGACGGTGACATCACCTCCTGTCAGAACACCCTGGGTACCTGGAAGCCGCCAGGACACCCAACACAAACTATTCTAACTTAAGTCATCTTTTCCGATAGAATCATTCGATTTCTGGAAATCCACCTCTGCCTACACCTTCGCTGTACAACCACAAAATGACCACAAAACCCCCAAGAAACTGACAGGCCCTAAAACAAGAAGTCAAACACAAAACCAGAGCCACAAAATCCAGAGGCAGAACCTGAAGAAGTTTAGAGGCTACTCCAGCGTCCTGGTACATGGCACAAAGACAAGGTTCCTCCTCCGCATTTAACAAAGTTCACACACAGGTTACAGCCTGAAGGGGTTTGCTGTGCACATGGGTTTTTGTTTGGCTTGGTTGGGGTTTTGTTTGGTTTTCGCTTTTTTTGTTTGTTTGGCTGCAGGAAATCTCAACACAATTTCTGACGCAATGAAAGAAGCAAAGGATGGCACGTACTGCAATCTGGCCATATAACATGACAAAGCTGTTCTTTGAACTTCATTCCGCACTTATTTCCGCACTTATTGGGAAGGATTTTGTACGCATCATTGACAAAAGTGCTAGCTTTCAGAAGGTCACCATCAAGATTTTGACTCTCTCCCTGAAGCACAAACCTGAACAAAAAACTCAGTCCAGAAAGACGCTACGCGTCTCCTTGTAGAAATTCAGTCTTGTGATATCTGTTCTAGCACACGTCACCTTAGCAGTCCTGTCAAATTCACTGCATCAGTGCAAACAGCATCTCCAAGCCACCATCTGTCATCACACACAACTTCTCAGAGCGCGTAACAACACATGCGGAACGTGCAGGGGTAGAAAAATATCATCAAGCTTATTAGGCATTGCAGCAGGAGCCTCCAGCAGCATGCCCAGAAACGCAAAACAGGGAAGGAAAACTGGACTGGTGGCTGCTGTTGGACACGAAACCAATCCTTCTGGATCAGAGTTTCTCAGCCGCTGATCCAGAGCATCGGCTGGCTGCGAGACATCTGAGACAACGCGCGGAGCAGCTGCAGAGAAGGCTGGCTCACGTTTTGGGCAGGAAGGGGAGAAGAGGGAATTGTTTTCTTGTTTTTGTATTTTCAAAAAATGATTCTCACATGCAAGCAATTGGCACGAGCAGAACTAAAAGCACTAACTGAGCAATCAAAGCTCAGCCTAATTTCTACCTCATGGCAACTAAACCCTCCCGCGGCATTACCGCGCGGGACAATCCTCAGATGGTATCCGGTGAGGTCAGATGTCTCTTTGGGCTCCAGAGGGTCGGGAGACACTGCTTTGGATGACAGACAGCTGGCAGATAGTAGCGTGGAGGATGGATGGAAGATGAGGGTTTCTGAAGGGCACAGTAAGATGGTGAGAGAGCCACAAAGACGTGATCAGGGGAAGCAATCAAAACCCACCGGAGGAGAGAATCCTTATCTTTTGTTTTAGGGAAAGGCAAAGGGGGAGAGAAGGCTTCAAGGAAGGAAAGCCTTGGCATGCGACCTCTTTGTCTTGAGGATGAGGAATGACAAGCTCAAGGGGAATGTTCTACTGGGGACTGGAGCCCCTACCAGAGGTTTACAGAGCGTGAGCCCCATTTCACACCCGGCAGTACAAGCGGAGCCCCGCAGCGCTCTGGGTGACCCCGGGGCAGGAGGCGCAGCAGGGGAGCAGCACCCGCGGGGCTCAGCCTCGCCCTGCGGCACCGCCGGGCCGGGCCCCCCCGCGCACGGCGGGCACCGTGCACCCCCGGCACTTACTGGAGTCCTCCCAGCGCAGGAGGTGCAGCTTCCAGGCGGAGTAGTAGAGGAAGCCGAGCACGAGGAAGAGGCAGAGCGCCAGCAGCACGTTCCGCACCAGCACCAGCACTCCCATCCTGGCGTCACGGCCGCCCTCCTACGCCACCTGAGGGACCGAACGGCAGCGTCAGCGGGGCACCGACCCGGACCCG